>NC_040029.1:9783963-10153676 GCF_000972845.2 Larimichthys crocea | reverse complement strand
TACTTCACAAATACAAATAATTAAAAAAGGAAAATAAGAAATAATTAGTCAGGTTTTTGAATACACACATGTGTGTAGCATCGTGCATGTAGCTGTCACTGATAATAAAGTACCTTGAATCTGCAGTGAAGTAAAAGTGTTTAAAGAGGTTTTTGAAAACAGCAGCAGAGTGAGACCCTCTTGTTGTTTTTCTTCTCTCTGTGCAGATTTCTTCTTCTACTGAAACCTGCAGCGCTCATTGCTGCTTCAACGCTGACACCTGCTGGCAGCAATAATTAATAATAATTCATAATATTAATAATTTTTGTCCTTTTGCAAATAGGATTTTACAAAAAACAATAGTCTAAAATGTATCCATATTAAACAAAATATAAAAACTCAGCAACATTTCTAATATGTATCTTGTAAATAGAAAAAAACTATTTGTATTTTATCAAGACAAATGAGAGGTTTTGATATTTAGTTATTTTTATCCTATGCTGAAATCTAATGTAGCAGATTAATTGAATAGAATAAAAATGTATTTTTATCATGTATGTAGTGGCAGAAAAAGGATGATGTCTGTCCAATCACCACAAGAGGGCAGACAATGAATCTTCTCCGTGTCTATTCCTATGTGTTTTATAAATTGTATGATAACTATTACTGAGGCTGCGAATGAAGAGGGATCACTCTGTAGTTTCTCTGGCTCCACCTCCGGGTTACAGAAACACAGGATCTTTGTTTGTAGTTCTCTGTCAGATTGAGCTGAAATAAACCAGAGGTGGAAGAAGCATTCAGATACTTTACTGAAGTAAAAGTGCAAATACCAGACTGAAAATACTACAAGTAAAAGTCCTGCGTTTAAAAATGCACTAAGTATTATCAGCAAAATGTACTTAAAGTACAAATGTTGCAGTACAATGCTGCTCAGACTAATACAACACGGTTTTAAATGATAGTTTTCATAGTATCATGTTCAGTATCATGACACATTGTTACAGCAGTTCACAGAATACTCATAAATACAAATAAAATATAAAAAGAGAAAATAAGAAATAATTAGTCAGGTTTTTGAATACACACATGCTGTGTAGCACCGTGCATGTAGCTGTCACTGTATATAATAAAGTACCTTGAATCTGCAGTGAAGTAAAATTCCGCCTGTGTTTAAAGAGGTTTTTGACAACAGCAGCAGAGTGAGACCTCTTTGTTGTTTTTCTTCTCTCTGTGCAGATTTCTTCTTCTACTGAAACCTGCAGCGCTCATTGCTGCTTCAACGCTGACACCTGCTGGCAGCAATAATTAATAATAATTAATAATAATTAATAATGTTTTGTCCTTTTGCAAATAGGATTTTACCAGAAACAAACAGTATGTACAGCTAGTCTATAAATGTATCCATATTAAACAAAATATAAAAACTCAGCAACATTATCTAATACGTTATCTTGTAAATAGAAAACAAACTATTTGTATTTTATCAAGGCAAGATGAGAGGTTTTGATATTTAGTTATTTTTATCACATGCTGAAATCTAATGTAGCAGATAGAAAATTGAATAGAATAAAAATGTATTTATTCATCATGTATGTAGTGGCAGAAAAAGGATGATGTCTGTCCAACTCACCACAAGAGGGCAGACAATGAATCTTCTCCGTGTCTATTCCTATGTGTTTTATAAATTGATATGTAACTATTATTTATATTGGTGTTATGTATGATAGTAATGGATGTCTCCTTTAAATTAAACAGTTTGTGACAGTTTCTGTGCATTTAAGCAAACAAAGACGTTTTACAAATGTTTAAATATTTGCTCTTCTCTCAAAGTAACCAGATATATATATATGTGCTAATTAGGGTAATTATTTCTTTATTGTCTTGTGTGTCTTGTGTGCACGTACTTGGCCATTAACGCTGATTCTGACTGATGTTATACTCATGAATTCAACTTTTCATTTGTAAGAGAATAAATGTGCTTGTTTGTCAGACTAAAGCATGTTTATAACTGTATGTGGGCAATGAGAGATCAAGAATCAATCCAGATGGGATGTACGTTGGAAAAGTTTATTCTGACATGACAGAGTGACAATAAATAAAACTTTTCAGGGAAGTGGGAGACTTTTGGCGGTCTATCCACGACCATTCTCCAGCACCTTAGGCTTTGCTGGGCCAGTGATGGCGTGACTGAATGAGGTGGCGGTGGGAAGGTAGGGATCTACCCTCACTTAATGAGCGGTCACCCCTTCTCCCCCGTTCCTCACCCCATACGAGTGGCAAGTGGAGACATGCCCCGGTTGGAGTAGAGGCCAAGTGATGGGGGGTCTTCAATGGAGAGATGTGATGTCCCGAGAGAGGAGGAGGGTTGGAGACGAAATGGAAAGGAAAACAAAATAAAACAACAAGATGGGTTTGCTTCAACATCCCTTGTACATAGTCCTTGTCTTTCCTTGGTTGGTCTTTGAAACAGTGTAGATGTCCTGAACACTGCTGGGCTGTCTGTAGGTGAGCTACAGTTTCTTCAGCACTCCTACTGCTGGCCTCTTACACAGACATGATGTGCTTGACGAAAGCTGGAGAAAGACAAACCCATTTGTTAAAATCTTGATATATCTGTTAAAGAGAAAGAAGGCATGGTTGGTAACTAATGCTTACCCTCATAGTGCACACTGCCGTTCTCGTCCTCCTGTCCGGCCATGAGGGCTTCAATCTCAGCCTCAGTCATCTTCTCTCCTGTAGGTGCACAAGGATCCATGTCAAGAGCGAACTCTCCATTTCACATACTCCACATGCTAAGCAAGTTATATTTGTGTGCTTCTATATTTGGGGAAGTGACTGGAGACTCACCCAGGGTGGACAGCACAATACGCAGCTCAGCGCCCATGACTGTGCCGTTGCCCTCCTTGTCAAAGACACGCAGACCCTCAACGTAGTCATCATAGGTACCCTTTGGCTGGCTGTCAACCTCCTTCAGCATGGGCAGGAAAGCATCGAAGTTGATCCTCTTGTTGGCCATGTCTGTCAAAAAATGTCACGTGGGGGGCAACGTTACTACACCATTTTTGTTGACAACAAGCTTAATTGATCTGGTAGAAAAATTACGAAGAGATTTCTAAGTGAGTTTAAGACTTGTGACACTTGTGTCTTTGTCTGAATGCATCGGGGTCTTACCATCGGCGGAGGGGTTGCCCAGGATCTTGGTGACATCCTTGTTGGTGGGGTTCTGGCCCAAAGCACGCATAATGTCGGCCACCTGGTTGAAGGCCACCTGGCTGTCACCAACTCTGTCAAAGAGACCAAAAGCCTCCTTGAAGTCTGCGGAAGGGAGAGCCAAGAGAGAACTTTCAGTTACAAAAGAACAAAAAATAAATAAATGCATATTTATGTTGCCAGCAAATAGCTATATTTGATATGCCTGTTTCTATTGGGCCTCCTTTGGGTTTCCTATTCTTTGTATTGCAGGGATCTTAGTGAGCTATGGCAGCTATGCGGTGCCACACTGTGCTGAAGGATCAAAGACAGTAGAAGCCACATACTTCTGTCATTGTTCCAAAGAAACAGGGAGCGACAGCTGTACCGAAGCCAAAACCAGGACGGTACCGAATGGGGCCTTAACAAAGGGTTAGCCATGGATCATACCAGGAGTCCATCTCAAAGTGACCTTTTTTTTGACAGGTTAATACTCTTGTGTGGCTTCTGAAAAACAGCAGCAGGAATAGCTGTAGCACCCCCTCCCCTCTAACCCCTCTAACCCCTCTAACCCCCCCTCCATTCCTGCCTCCACATACATTTGGGAGGAATTTAGGGGCGACATCAGGAGCAAACTGATACACCCCGACAGAGTATACCAGGCCATATAGAGGCATGGCCCCATGGCCCTGCTCAAGTTATACATAAGAATGCTGACTGCATCGTAATCTACACCTGCACATACTCAATTGGCAATTAACTTGTGGTGTGAATGTACCAGATTTTGCAGGAACAGCATGTTTTCTTTTTGGGGTTCACGGGTTGCCAAATTAAAAAAGCCCTTACAGACTTGAAAGGACTTTTGAGATTTGAGAAATTTGTTATCACTTTGAGATGCGCATACAAGAACAAAAGAAAATATCCACAGAAATCATGATGTAGATCTAGTTACAACACTAAAGATAGGACAATGTTTATAGAAGACATGTCTTTCAGCGCTGAACAAAAGAGTCATGGGTGGTGCTAGAGGATCACAGTTTGGATTCCTCATGTAAGGCGATGCCGCCGTGCACGCATCTTAAACCATGGCCTTGTGATTAACACCTAAGCTGTGCAAGGCCCACTGTGGGTTGCAAGACAAGGCTGGGTCGGCTTAGAATAGACATATCTGAAATCCTTCTTGACAACTGGACAAGTCTGTGGAATGGCATGTCCTGGGGTCGTCTTTAATCTGGAAGTTTCTTAATCTCTGCTGACACTTTTTAGGACGTAGTTTGGACTAAAGTTTCAATTTGGTGTGCTACTACTTTCATTAGAGAGCTTGTTTAGTGTGACGATCACTGAAAAGCCTGTTGCTACACTACGATCGTGGAGGAAGTAAATGTTACCCTTCACGATGACGAGATTGGGATTACATAATTTTTTTGTTGGAATGGATGAGGATGAATCTTTGATGCGTCTTTACTTACCCTCAATCTGGTCCGCTGAGAACTCGGTCTGTCACATAGAAAGACACCAAAAGAACACACATACACAGAGAGACAGAGAGGTACAAACACATGAACAACACAGAGAAATGAATGATTTATGAGAAGAGAAATAACACAGAAATAATCCAGCTTTTATAAGATTTCCTAACAAGAACTTATTATTACTAAACACGAGTGATGGATGGTGAAATCACAGGTTTCTTGCATTTAGACATAAGACATTAATCATAGTAATGTGGATGTATTTCAAGGCGGTGGTCCAGGGCCTCTCAACCTTGAATTTTTGTTTCACAATTTCTAAAGCAATAATCCAAAAATACAAGTCTTGCTAATAAAGATGCCATGTGGCTGATTTTGGAGAGCTCGTATCCAAACTCATGCCAACAAACAATTCTCCCTGGTAGAAAAAGGAAAAAAGTATAACTCCAATTGGTACCGCCCCACCCAAAAAGGTCCAAAACACAATAATGTACACACCATTTTGGAGAGCTGGAGCTGGAGGAAAGAAAGGAGAAGAGAAGCTGAAGTCCCAAGACAGAGTGGTCCTGAACCATCATCAAAGCCCCCTCTTATTTATCCCGGACATGTGATGTCACGTATGCTAATGTGGTGGATCAGATGACACGCTGGAACATCTTTAACTTTCTTAGGGCACATGGAAAGGAGAGGAGAGGGAGAAGGCCTTTAGAAGGGGACAAGGGTATTTTTAGAAGTAGAAATATCTGTGTCAAGACTCTGTCTTGTATGTCAAGACTCGAAACAGCTTTTAAAGTCAATTCTCCAAAGAATAAACTTTCATCGACTTGATGTATGAATGTTTGTCTTTTTAAAGTGACACAAAGATGAACGGTGAGTGAAAATGCAGACAACTCAGCTACCTTGTGGTCAACTTCAGGGCTGCAAGCCCAGAGAGCTCATTTTCAAGGTGATATTTTTAAACAGTGAGACTTCTCCTCCTCTTATGGTGGAGAGACAGCAGGGCAAAAAACATTTGAAAAATCGATTCCACTCAGACAGGTAGTGCAAAGTTGAATTTAAGCTGCAGTTTGGTTTGAGCACGTTCAGTATAAAACTGCAAGAGTTTTGTGGATGGACCTATCCTAAAAACTTGCACCAGATTACCTGCAATATATATAAGTGACAAAGATGATTAAAGTTGAAGTTTTTGTAGTTAAATTAAGGAGTGTACTGCACAGAAATAAATTGATCGGAGTCTTTCATATATACTATATGCAGCTGAAGGAAAAAAAGAGTACGTTAGAGAGAAACTGAGGTTATGAAATGATCACAATCGGCCCAGTTATGCAGATTTACAGACTTAATTCCACGATCTATGGAGGTGAAATGACCTTTCGGGCAGAGCCGCTTCACTCACCTTACCCATCGCCAACAGAGCTCTCCATGGTGCTGACGGCGATATCAACGTGAATCTATTATTAATGCAGCAGCTGCATAAAATTAATTCTGACATTTGTATAAAACAAAGTCAAACGAGCACTTTCCTGACGGGTCCCGTCTTAAAAACGGCCGGAGGCAAACACAGAAAAATGGGAATAGTTGCACAGAATATTGACTCTGATTGGACCAAATAAAGTGTCATTGGTGTTGTTGAAAGTGCTGACCAATAGTAATAAGATCACACCTTAGTTTTGCCAAAGCAAGGACACCAATTCTAGAAATTAAAGTACAAAAGTATTAAAATTAAGTTTTACTAAAGATTGTTGTGAGATTTATACTGAGACTGTTTCTGTTACCTTTTTGTTTAATGTTTCTTATGAATGGAAATTTGTTGTTTTTTGTATCGTGTTTGTACGTGCACCCTTCATCTTGAAAAACTGCAAAAGCTCTTGAGCTGTGTGACCTCTGATTGCTTATTTATTAATGTTTTAAAATATTTATTTAATTTCTAATAAACTAGATATGTATGTAGAGATAAACAGACACAACTTGGGCCATTTTACACCTCAGCAAATAATTTTTCAGCTGAAACGTTCCAGAAAAATCCACAAACATTTGTAGTATCTTTGACAGTAGTGATTTAACAACAACCTGACTACTCTGTTGTGAATGTCCAGTTTTAAAGACCAAAGAGCTTTAGCTGCTTATAAATAATCAATGACAATGTCAGGAATGTAAATATTTGGATTGTAAAAACAGCGGTTTTTATGGCCTGTATCTCAAAAATGTCAAATTGTAAGTTTGTGGTTTTCTTTCCCTTCATAATTTGTTCCACAGGACAAATTAAATAATTCAGTAACTGTGTGAATAGCTGCAGTCTAACTTGTCATCAGTTATGTTGCACAGCTACAGAGCATGAAGCAAAAGATCTGGAGGACATTTCACAGTGAAAGACATGTCCGGCTGGCCACACCCCCGGACAGTTGAGCTCTATTTTTACTCCCATTCCTGCTCGGGGTGTTCGGTTTCTCCTACGCTGGCTGGCTGGCCCCAGCTCTGTGAAAATGGGGGGTGGAGGTGGCAGAAAAAAAAAGAACATCAGTGCTCCTCAAGACTTCTCTGGTACAGTATCCAGCTCCCCTCCCTATCCTTCCCTCAGGTCATAAAGAAGCATGGGCAGGGGGCTTAAAAAAGAGTGGTGGCATTGTGTCGCCGGCTGGTTTTCAGGGGCGTTACATGAGCCTTATTTGGAAGAAGGAGCACAACGTTTGAGCCAAGTTGTCCAGGGAGGTAGATGGAGGAAGGGAGAGGATTTCAGACACTTGTCCCTGTAATAAGTGACCTCAGGTTTCAGCTGAATAGACCTAAAACTGGCAAAAAATGCAACTACGGTACTTCTACTGTTTGTTGTGCCAAAGTTGTTGTCTCTGCTAAATGTGTATGTCTGCAGCAATTTGGTGTTTTTCCACCTAATCAAGTCAAAGATGATCACACCATGGACGTTTTTAGACCGTCTCGGACACGGTATCCCCTCTGGATGTGAAAAAAATCAACGTAATTAGCATAAAATCTGTCAAATAACTTATTCATTAGGTGACTAAGACTCAAGGTGAATTCCTTTCGGTGCCAACAAATGCACCTCCTTCACCAAGTCGAGGTCAGGTATGTGTTCACACCTTCACGAATCTCTGCTGCCTCCTTGTGGCTTTCCTGTGCCACCAGAACGAGACCGAAGATTCAACAACAGAGCAACAACAACAGCTGTAAAAAGACACAATTTATTGCTCAGACAGTGCAAAGGACAGGCAACAGTTTACACGTTGGGGTTAATCCCTTAACACATGACACAGCTTATACTGTTCTATATTTAGTGCGTTGTAACTAGCGTTGCTGTTGGCACAATAGCAAACTGAAGCATCCCTTTTCTTTTTGAACATATCAAACTTACAGAATATACAGTTGTTAAGTGTAAACACTGTTTAGTTTTCCCACCATTTAACGTTTAAACTGAAAATTAGTTGCGTAAACCCTCAAAGACGACACAATCTGAGCAAGAGCCGAAGTTAATAAAGCAAAGTTTCGTTTATACACAAAAAGCCAGAGAGGCTCTCGCCTTTGACACATCTGTGAGACAAATCTGAAGTGGAGGTGCGAGTATAGAATTCATCCTCTTAATAACATGTCGAGTTCCCAGAAGAGAAAGAGCAGGAAAGAACATGGCACAACGTGTTGAAGCGGGAAGTCAAAGTCAGTCCCGGGGTTTTTTTGTTTTGTTTTTTTTAATCGAGATGAAGATGAAGTGCTTTCATGCATGAGCAACGTGACACAGAGCAGAAGGTGTGGGTCTTCCTCTGGTTAGATTTTCCCGCAGGGTGGGTGGGTGGGTGGGCGGAGGAGGAGGACGACTACCTTTGGAGACACGTTTACACCTCAAAGGCCGGGAACCTCGCCTTCATCGGCTGCAGAAGGTCGGCCAGGAAGTAGATGGTGCCGGCCATGCCTGTGAAGAGGAAGTGATGCGGTGAGTTTGACAAGACAGTTAGCGGTTCCTGCTGTAAGAACAATAAATAAAATAGAAATATATATTGACAGCATACATGCTTATTATATTACATTATAGCAGGACTACAGCATTCATATAACCTTCAAGAAACCTGTTAAAGTTCAAAATGATGCAACATGGCAACTGTAAAAGTGTCTGATGAACTACAGTGTGACACAGGAAGCAGTACGTCCTGTAATCACGACAAGAAGTGAACATTATTCACGGCAGTGCTGCTGCTGCCGCTTCGTCTGTTTACACAAACGTTGGCCCGATCTAATTATAGTCAGTCGGCTCGGTTCTGTGATCCAGGCTTTTTGATAACAGGATATTTTTGGCAAGTGGGTCGCGTCATCGCACATTACCTTCAAAAAGTGAGAAGGGAGTGTCTGGTGTTCGGCATCCATGTTTTCCGTAGTTCATGCACCAGTCTGCGAACTGAAAAAGAGACAGAGACGTGTCATCACAATAACAACGCGGACCGCGAACGATGAACCGCCCCGGGAGAATAGCTAGCTATGTCAACAACTGTTAGAAATTGTGCTCGGCTCGGTGAAATCCAAGCATCTGTCGGGGTATCGGGTTCTGACCGCGGTGTCACTGCTGCACCGGGAGGATGTAGCAGAGCTTAGGTAAGACATCTGAGGGGTCTATTTCTATCCGCTATGAATAGATTCATATTCACGATAGTACACCCGGGACTCCAGCCACCTGGAGCGCCTCCAAAATGGACCTCGCTTCAGGCTCACGCTTTGATGGCGACTGGCACTGACAACCATTGTCAATACACGTAAAAGGCCCGGCCTTTCACATGCCGTCACGTTTCAGGAATCATTTTCGATTTTGAGGCTGGAGAGCGGCCAGCCTGCGCTGTGATTGGTCGAGCTTTGGAGTCACTTTAATGTGACTTTGACATTTCACAACAAAGTTAGAGAGAGACGAGTTAAAGCCTTAAAAACAAACATATGATCGAATTCATGGCGTTATTCACAGCTCCTAATCGCGTGACATTATGATCCCTTTCGTGTGCTCTCACCATGCAAGCTCTATAAAGGTGCTTGGGGTCCTGCGTTTGCCGGTACAGAGCCAGGAAGGCGTAGGCGTTGCCTGCCGCGCCGTGGCACAGCCCGTAGCCTTTCTTCAGCAAGCCGCAGTGCCAGACCACCTCTCCACACTGCAGGGCGTCAACCAGGTACTGAGGCACCCCAAAGGCCTGAGACGAGGGACGTAGCAGAGGGGAAATTAAAAAGCAAAGCTTAGTTCATGAAATCATTCTGTCACATTTCACCTTTATTTTGAAACAGGAAATGGAAAGAAAACAAAGCTGTGGAGGCCTCCAGCTCACAGAAAGTGACTAAACTCCACCACAAGATGGCACTGTGACTCTTTCACTGAACTCCTTTTATCCTCTGAAACACTGGACTCCATGAACGACCTTTTTTGCTATCTATCCATCCATCCATCCATCCATCCATCCATCCACCCCCTGTCAGTGTTTACCCACCCTGTACGCCTGCAGCAGCATGTAGATCACTCCCGGGGATCCGTGGCACCAATGAACCAGCAGGTCTCGATCGTCCCCGATGCATGGAGGGTAGTTTCCTGAGGGGAGCTTGAGACGGCAGACGTGGTCCACGCTGGGCTTCACCAACTTGTGCACGTACTCCTCGACGGCGACGAAGCCGGGCTGTGAGGGGAGATCACACGGCAAAGGATGAAGCAGAAACTGGTCTTCGCAATATTTTGAGGGTCTAAATGAGTGAAACGGTCTGAAAATTATAAATATATAATATTCAACAGTAATAAATAAGCAAAATTTGATCACACTGTCTTGACTTATGTGCTCAAAAAATTCAAATCGGTCATTGAATCAATTTATAAGCAGCTATTTTAGAAATTGATGATTGTTTAAGTGCGTTAACATGCAAAGATTTGCTGGTTCCAGCTCCTCAAAGGTGTTTTCTATCTTTATAAACTGAATATCTTAAACTTTTGAAGCCTTGGTTGGACAAAATAAATCATGTCCAAGTTTCCTCTTGGGCTCTGCCCCCTGTAACAGCCATCTTTGAGTATTTCTGGTGTTTTGAAGGTTTTTGGCACGATAAATTATTTCTTACATCTCAGGAAGATATTAAGCTAAATTAAGCACGAAATTTATGTGACGTACAAAATTTATACGGCCAGAAGTAATTATAGAAATGTATTAAGAACTTAATCCTTTAAAATATCTTCTGAATGTGGCCTTTCTGAATGCAGACACCCTTTTTTTTTTACCTGCATGAGATAGTAGTAGATGCCAGCCAGTCCGTGGGCTGCACCGACATACTGCTCCTGGTACCACTCGTACATCAGGGGGCTGTGGTTCTGCACCCTGAACTTCCTGCTGAGGTGCTCGCCTGAGACGAGCGCAGACTCGCTGATCTAAGGAAGGAAACAACACATCCCGGCTCACAAACACACCTAATCTGTAAAAATCGAAAGAAACCAATGGAGATAAATTAGAGCAATTTTCGACATCAATATGTGTAAGAGTGAGCAAATTAGCACCCAACGGCAAATCAAGATCGTTGGGGACAGCAACTGAGAAGTTAGAGAAGCATTTTTACATCCCATTCTCCTTTTCCGTTAGTTCTTCCTAACCCTGTCATCCAATTAGGCTCTGCGTCTGTTGTTACTGTACTTGTATGAGTCTAAGAAGTCATGGATGATCAGTCAGCCTGTCCTGGATAAAACCACCTCACATCACAGCACACTTCAAGTCAGACCATGCCCCGGCTCTGACCCACCTGCTGGATATACTGCAGTGGGATCCGGTCCTGCCCGAGCTGCTGGTTGATGAACACGAGGGAGTAGAGGTAGCCCATTCGCCCGTAAAGCAGCTCGTCAGGCAGCCCGCCTGAACCTTTCACCACAATCTGGTGATACTGCAGCAGTCTGCGAGGGAGGATCGGGAAACACAAATTATCTTTTATCAGGACCCATGATGACTGTGTACAAATGTATCTAAATTTAAAACATCGTCTGGGACGTGTTCCTGACGGACCTGTTGATGCACTCGTCAGTCTCCTGCACCCTCTGCAGGCGATGGTAGACCACGGCAGCAACAGCCAGAGGCCCCGCGTCCCCACACAGGAAGGTGACGTCATGACGTCGGGTCAGAGACTTCAGACTGTGGTTGACGTACTCGTGGGCTTTCTGCAGCAGGGAGGGGTCCTTGAACACATTATGGAGGTGCAGGTAGAGCAGAGCGATGCCTGTGGACAGACGCACACACAGGTGTTATCGTAAACTAGTTAGGCCAGTATTATCTGATTCAATCTGAGAATATAACACCTGAAAGACCTAAATATGAAAAGTAAAATGTTCTGAAATCAAACCAGATCCGAGAAAATTCAACTGTTTTCATTGTGGATTATTTTCAATATTTCTTTAAAAAATTCTCTGGATTAACCTCCTAAAATTTGAATATTTTCTGGATAAATTAGTCTTCTATGATTAGAAACTAAATACTTAGTAATAACTGAATGTTGGGGTCAGACAAAAACAACGTTCATTAATGCATTTTGACATTTCACAGACCGGTGTTTTGGTTTATCAAGTGACCGTGTTAACGGGTGACCATTAGTCGTAGCTGTCCTCATGAATGCCTTGTTTGATTTCATTAACGTTACCTGATCTGTCTCTGTATTCTTTCCCCGTTTCAGCTAATGGTCACCAGTTAACACGGTCACTCGTTAAACTGAAACACTGGGCGGTTTTGGTGGTGAAGAGCGAGTTATAACACTTATAACCTTTTTAACCAGATGGAAAAGTGCTTTGTGCGGCTGAGGGTGACCCTCATTAAATTATCAGGAGAGCATGGAAAGAACTGGAGCATTAACACAGATTTTCATGCATAAATAACCCAGAACACGTCGACATCTGAAGGCAGAAGCCTTTCGCCTTACGCTGAATAAACTGTTCTCCATCATGGACAATGAGCAGCACCCTCTCCACCACACGGTGGACAGACCGCTGTCGAAGGGACAGGTACAGGAAATCTGTCCTGCCACATGCCATCACACTTTATAATAACAGCTAAACACTCATAATTTACAGTCACTGCACATTTCTCCTTTTTTATTCATTTGCACTAAATCAACCCGGCCAAACTGCTGTACAGTCGTCCCTCGCTATATCGCGGTTCACTTTTCACGGACTCGCTGTTTCGTGGATTTTTTAAGTGTAATTTTGCTTTTTTCACAGCGTACTGTTCAGTATGAACGCGCATTGTGTTCTGCGTCCTGATTAACTAAGGGAGTACTGTACAAAAGGTGTATAAAAGTGTGTGGTTAGGGGTTTTACGGCCTTAAAACATGGATAATAATTCTAAAACTTACTTTGCAGATTTCGTTTACTGCGGGTTATTTTTAGAACGAGGGGACCACTGTACATACTTTTGTACAACATATTTTATTTACTATGGCTATTTGGATATTTTATGATGTATAGTTTGTTCTCTATATTTTTATTCTCACGTTCATACTCTTGTTATTTGTATCATGGTCACTTTACATTACAATACTCTTTTTTTCCCCTGTTAAAGGTTTTTGTGGGCAAGTTTTTCCTCACTGGAACCGAGGGTCTGAGGACAGAGGGTGTCACTCCCTGTACAGATTGTAAAGCCTCAGAGGAAAATGGACTTTGTGACTTTGGGCTATACAAATAAAATTGATTTGATTTGATTATACATCGTGCCACTTTTATCCTCAGCACTCGTCTGTTTGAAGGTTTTTCATGTTTATTGTAGGTTAGAGATATTTCTGTCTGTTTATTGTGTTTGTTCTAATTATGCAGTGTGTGCTTCACTTTCCTCTGCTGCTCTAACAAGTAAATGTCCCTGTGGCTGGATGAATAAAGTATATTTTATCTAATCTAATGTTGTGTATCTGTGTGTAATGCTGCTGCAGCTTGGCATGAATAAAGTGTCTCAGAAAGGTTTGCATCAGCTCAGGTCGCCTCAGTTCCCGGTGTCCAGCCTGTCTGATCTGCTGCACACCGGCCGTGTGACGGTGTGCTCACCTGCCCAGCCGGTGTAGGTGGTGCAGTCTCTCGGGTCGGCGGACTTCAGCCCGTTCTCCATCACGGCCAGCAGCTCGCTGATCTTGCTGCTCAGCCGCTGGGCGAACTCTGAGGTGAGCTGGAGGTGCAGAGAGAGAGAGATCGGTGAATAAAACACACACACCCTGCACGTGAGGTCACCTGCACACACGTTACCTTGCCGTGGCAGTCGAACAGCGCCTGTGTGAAGGCGGGGCTGCCGTCGTAGTCATGGTACGGGTTCCTCCAGGCTCGCGTGTCCATTTTAAACTCAATCTGGGTCAGACAGGGCGCAATCTGCGGAGAGACACGGAGGAGAGGGCTGAGAAGCAGAAATATGACAGAATATCACGCAACATCCCGCAGAGAGCCCGTGGCACGCGGCTAACTTCACGCCGCACGCCCACACACACACACACACACTAACGGCGCTGCGGCTAAGCTAACCGAGGCTAACGCCTGTCTGTGCGCGTCGTGGCGCGAAAGCAGAAAAACACGAATCACACATTTCACACGCGTGACTCCTAACGAGCGTCAGCGGGCGGGATTGAGCGCGTGAAAGGAGAACACGGGCGTGTTTACCGCATCTGCGTGGAGCTGCACTGTTGTTGTTAACGTCTTCTTCGGCTTCGTTGGCGCTTCTGAGGCTGGATCGTGTCGCGCTAAAGCGAGCGCGCCGCCGCCACCTGCCGCCGCGGGAGTGGTACTGCAGCTCCCAAAAAAAACAAAAAAAAACGGGGAATATATTAAATATTTAAAAAACGTGCACAGCTGAACACCAGATTTGTAAAATATAGAATAAAAAAAGCAGAATTCACACTAAAGTGGCAGTAAAGTCTCCTGTTAGGAGTGCTTTCCTGAGCTGTATCCGTGCACTGTTTCACTCAGTTGTCATGGTGATGCCAATTTCATCCATTTTAGTTGTCAGGTTTCTCATCCATGTTGACTCAAAGTTCAGCTGCAACACAACCAAGCAGACTCCAAGCAGATGAAGGCCAGAAGCTCTCGAGAAGGGAGTACGCAGACATTTATTTTAGTGCGACTATGTATGTATCATTTCTCCAAATCACTGAAGGAAACCAAGAAGTCCCAAAATACATAATGATCAACACATTCTGGACCCATTTCAGGTGTTTAGCTCTGAGAAATATTCTGTTCTCCTCCTATAAACAATGGAAGAGTCTTTCAGCTCAGCTCACCCTTGGGGGTTTTTAAAATACAAAACAATAGCAGTGAGTGGGAGTAGATTTGGACGTTTGGAAGAATTAATGCACAATTAGTAAAATATTACATAAAACCTGAAAGGAGTGTGTCTATGAATATGCAAAAAGAAAAAAAAAACTGGTTCTGGCCTCTCAGGGGTGAGGGTTTGTTTATTTTCTTTGTTTTATATCTTTTTAAATCATTTGCTTTTCACTTTTGGTTCACTTTGTTAATAAGCTGTCAACCTGTGGCTGGATTTTTTTTATTTATTTCTATTTTACAGGTTCAAAAATGAATCAAATCTTTGGAAAAAGTCCAAGCCCAAGGATACATGCTCACCCAGCAGATGATACACAGACCGATTTGTGGATGGTTGAGTGTAAAAGTGTATGTAGACCCAAGACATACATAAACTGTTTGTTATAGCTTTAACTCAGTTAGTATATTATGAGCCTATAAATGTAGCCTACAACATTTTTCTCTTGCAGCCTACTTGTATTTGTCAATAATTTAATTTAATGGTACAACTATGTATAAATAATTGAAATAACAACAGAGCTACATGGGGAAATATTGGAGCTTTCTGCTCACAAAGAAATCAAATGATGCTTCTTGACATGGAGGTTTTGCATGCAAACAGATCAGACCTTGACTTTAGAACATCATCTGAACCAGCTCGTCACAGGTGTCTAATCTCAGACATTAAGAGTTTAAACCTCCACAGATAATCATACAATCATCGTCACCCATGCACCAGGAGATAAACCTTCACCTTTTTAAGCAATCCTCCGATGACAACTCCACACGGATGATGCTAATGACTCCCAAACAAATTGGAAAAGCTCAATTCAACGATTGCAGGGTGGAGCACAGTTTACACACACACACACACACACAGGCGCCATGGAAACATCATGTGCCACCGATCTGCTCTTGACCTTCTGCAAAGCCCAACCAATATGTCATTCCTGTGGATGGTGATGCTAATTATTGTGGTCACACAGAATACGAGGGCTGGTATTGATTGGCACACTGCTGAGTCTCGCTGCTGGTGCTCCACAATCTCACTTATTGCAAAGCCCTGTAACCCTCCCTCCACTCTTTGGAGGTTCTTCCCTACGAACAGCACAGTTCAGGAGAAAGAGTTCGTTGTTGTGGCAGTAAGACGTTGCACAGTGAAAAGCGAGTGCAGCGGGATACATCCTCTAAAGGGCTTTGATTACTGTTCTCTCTTTGTTGATACGCCTCAATCGCTTCCCTCTTTCCCTGTGTTTCATCTGAATTCTCTCAAGCATGAGCACCGAGTCCTAATTAAACTATGCTATGGATCAAATATGATAGTCTCACTTCAAGAGGTTCCCACGAGGACTACAGGCATGTTTTTATATTTTTATACACACAATCTTTCGTGACTCAAGGGATGAAAGCTTGAGAGATGATATTAATCATTCAAATCCTTTTTCCACCACATTTTACAGCCTGTTTAAATTTTTTTTGATAACAAAGATTTTCCTATTGTGAATGCTTTGAAGATAACATCCAAGTTTTTCATGTCTTGAACTGTGGAAGACCCTATGATCCCTACATATGTACAAATAGATATGAAAGATGTCTGTCTGTCTGTCTGTCTGGACTAGGATGTAGATCCGTAAAGACGTTTCACCTCTCATCTCATGCAGTGAGAAGTGCACGGACGTATGCATTGACAGCAGCCACTCAACAAACAGATGGCTCAGCACAGGAGGGCCAACTCATCAGGACTAGACTCTGCAGTATTCTTACACCATAGGGACAAGGGACACGCTTTCAGTGACAATGATGTCCGCATTTTGGACAGGAAAGACAGGTGGAGTGAAGGAGGAGTGAAGGAGGAGTGAAGGAGGAGTGAACGAGGCTGTCTGTGTAAAAGTAGAGAAACCATCCCTCATCAGAGGAGGAGGCCTCAGACAACACAACACTCCACCTACAATGATGTCCTTTCATCCCTTCGATGATGCTGCCTTCACTAAATACTCAGATCTTTGCACCAGTCAGTTAGAACTGAAGAATCCTCTGGGATGAAACGTCTTCACGGATCTACAACCAAGTCCAGTTTCCCCAGATTTATTCTTGATGAAGGATGAACTGGACAACTGAGAACCCCAGCTCATCTTTTCTTGTCCTTCTTTCTTCCTCATCTTGATGACACGTGCAGCTTTGTGCCCATGAAGCTGACAATTAGGTTTGACCAAAGCATCAGGTTTGCAGCACTCATCACCTCCTCTCTTTTGTTTTGTGTCCATTATTTCCCTTCAGTCACAACAACTTGGCTGCCTGTCATTTCCATATCAATTGACCGAGCTGCAGGTGAAGGCCAGTCATGCGGTACAAAGTATAGAGCCTTTGCTCGTATACCTCGGGACTGTTTTACCTTGCCTTGAGGGACGGGGAATGGAAATGAGGCTGAGAACGCAACGCGATTCAGAAGGAGACTTCGGGCTTGATTAGAGCTCCTTGTTGAAAGACACAGTATTGAGCTGAGTCTCCCTCCCACTGCACCGCTGGGAAAACCAGCTTCACGCAGAAAGAAATATTAATTAGAGGTAATATTGATTATCATTTGTTCCTAGCACACAGGACAACATTAAAGCTCAGACCACATCTTGCAGATTGCTGTCGAATCGCACATAATGACTTTATTTTTTAAAATCTTTGTAAGGATGCTTACACGATTTGTTGTGAGTTAGACTTTCTGAAGGATAAAGCTGCCGATATTCTGTATTTTTTCTTACTGCCAACAAATACATGAAAAAGCCAGTGGAGAAAGAAATATTCAAAACCTTGGTGAAGTTCTGAGTATGATCAGAAAAACACTTCAAGTATCAAAAGAAATGAAAAAGGTAATCTGAAAAGTATTGAAGTTGACTAAAAAGAACAATATTTGCCTCTGAGATGAAACAGAGTCGAAGGAAGTTGCAAATACTCAAGTAAAGTATAAGTACCTTGAATTTTTACTGTACAGTACTTGAGTAAATGTACTTACATTCCATCACTGGAAGAAAAAATCTAAATCCTCAGAACCATTTCCCTAGCCAAACATGTATCTATCCATGGCTTAAAATAGTCCCCAACAAATGCACTGTTTACTACTGTTTGTGAAAAACTATAGAGCCAAGCTGTTTTAGGAAACATACATACTAAATACCTGAACACAATGTGTCTGACAAACTGAACTCCACATCACCTCTGCTCCTCCCTGCCCTCCTTGATATTCACGTGGTCAGCCCGGTTTGCTGCTACATCGTGTGAACGCATGCCAGAGGAGAGTCTCAGCAGACTCCAAACCGTGATGCACAAAGCTGACCACTTGACCCCCAGCTGTGGCCAGCAGCATATTTATCTACTCTCTTCAGAGTCAGAGAGGCCTGCTTACAGGTCTCTGCTGTCCAACACGGTTTGGAGGTTGTTGAGGGAATCAAATAGTTACTCCCTGGCTGTGCATGTTTAGTGTTTTATCAGGGGGTATCTTGAATGTAGAGGTGCACAGTCCTGCTTTTAGCCATGTCTAAAGCCTGGGTTGGAAATAACAGCGGTACAGAGCTGTTATTTCAAGCAAAGCTGGATCTTCTGCTCGAAAATTTTATGAAAAAAAAAAAATATATATATATATATATATATATATGACCAGCCTGGTGACATACTAATATGAGCTTCTTGGTCCTTTCAGGGAGCTTGCTTTTTGTGAGCAATTTCACCTGCGCTTGATCATAGGTTTGGATACATCTCCCGCTGAGGAGCTGACAGACAAACGGCGAGCATTTTCCTTTCACCACCTTCAACATTAGAAGTTATTTAGGCATGTCAAAAAATGCAATTAAAACCTCAATTTGATGAGTGGAAGAAAAGGAGCGGGGGGAAAAAAAAGCTTCTCCACACCCCCCTTAAAGTGGACGGGATCCATTTTGGTCCAAAGAAATGACCTGACAGCTGAGATAAAGAACATTCTGGTCTCTGACATGCTGCCATGGCCCCATCTGTGGCAGCGCTAAAAATACACACAGTCTGGTGTCGCCATACCAGTCAACTGTCTGGGAGAGGGAGGGGGAGGCAAAGAAAGCGAGAGAAAGAAAGGTGACAGACACATCGACAGATACAACCTGAAGCATTAAATACTGAAACAAGGAGAAGAGAGAATGTAATAGAGAAGAAATAGATAAGGGTGATATCATGCTCACTGTGATATCGCTGGAAAGAGACATGAGTTACATCGATGGTACTAAACCTTCTCAGCTTGTCCGGTACATGTCAAGCAAACAGTGGAGCGGTGCACTGAGAAAATACACCTATAAATCTCTGTGGATGTGACCCCATTTCCAAGCACTATGGACTGTGAACACATGAAATAAATACAGTTACATGTTAAAAGGTCACACACAGTGAGTCAGTCAATATAACGATGCTGGAATTGATGTGATTACTGGTTAAATAGATGAAACTGCCCCAATGAAACATCCAGCTTTTATTACATCTAAACATCACAACACTAAAGACATATCTACCACACACATATAATGCACCACTGTACTATTCTTCTTCAGACGCTGCATAGATGAAATAAATAAGGTAAAAGAGACTTTAAGTAATACATCTCAACAAAAGTTCCACTTATTGGAAAATGTCTGGCCTTCTTTCATCAGCAGAGAGAGTTTTCTCAGTTGTCATGGAGATGGTTCAGTTGTTTTCCACCAGACATGGACATGACCAAAAATATTTGGATGTTTTGGTCACTAAGGAAACTGGTGATGAAGGCCATGAGATACGGTTCAGGATCTTGTGCTGAGAGTATGAAAGGCGTCAAGCACAGAGGCCTCTAAGGTAGTTAGAGTCATTGTTTCCAAGAATCTGAAGGGTCTGGATATTATTGGCTGATGCACCTCTGACTGGAGAGTGTGCTCCAATCTTTGGGGTCTCAAACTGCTCAGCCGTCCTGGGAAAGTTTAATCTAAAGGTTCTGGATCCATTGTGGATCCCTTCCCGGTTAAAGGAACAGTGGACCAGCCCAGCAAAGCAAACTTTACATTTGCTGTTGAAAAGGTCAGATTTGTATATATTAAAATAATCAATAAAGCAGCAGTTACTGGCAACTTTAATACCAAAAATTCAACATGATTATCAGCTCTGGCTCTATTAAGTTGAGCTTATATGAATGCCATCAGCAATGACACAGTTTTACTCAAAGTGAAATGGACGCAGACAAAGAAAGCTGATTACAGGCAACACACTCTTACATGCCTCGTCTCTGCCTCCCCCTTCCTCCTCCTCGTCTCTCTATTCCTGAAATTGAGTTATGAAAATTTGATCAGGGTCTTAATCTAAAAAGCGGCCGTCTCTTCTTGCACTTTAACAACAATCTGCGTGACGGGGAACAGGGTAATCAGGGAGGCATTTATTGTGTGGATGAAAGGAGCTGTGGCAGGATGGTGTTGTTTTCCCTGTCAACATCCTCATCATGGCCCTCCCATGTGCTGCTGCACACGGGACCGAGAAACATGCTTTGCCGCCCACGCACAGGTGGACTGTCTCCACTGGTTAGTCGATGGATGTGACCACGCGGTTTTGAAAATTACCTGTTATAAAGATGATTGAATGGTCGACCTCGTTGCAGTTTCAGCTGTTATTTAGACAAATAAAGCAGAAAAATGTTTTGCTGTAATTCTGTTAAAGACCACTAGGTGGACTCCTTGTAATGACTTGGCAATGCTTGATGAATTCACCCTCATATACTGTAGTACCTGCTGGCACTCTGGTGATTGTTTTTTCATCATTGCTATGTAGAAATCTCTTCTTCCACATAAATACTGAGCCTATTGTTTGCAATGACAGTAACTCTTCATTTGATTGTTTCCTTCTTATCCCTCCTCCTCCTCCTCCTCCTTCCTCCAGTATTTGGCCCAGCAATCTGTACCCCATGCACAGCCACACTGAGTGCCTCCTCTCCCCCCTAATGGTTGATCCTCAGCAACAGGCACTGTTTAGCTTTCCTAATTAGAGAGCAAATGCTAAGCACTTGCACAGTCTCCCTGAGTGGACTTAATAAACAGGCTCCTCATTAAAACCAGGCACCATTCTGATTGTGCAGAGCCATGAGACCCACCCGAAAAAACCCCAAAACAACCATCCTACCCTCACCGCACATCCTTTATCCTTTTCCGAGCCCACTCAGCACCCCAGGAAGGTCTCCGACACGGAGGGAGGTTTGCAAAAAAAAAAAATGCTTCAGGGAGGGGTCGAAATTAAGATTCTGTTCTGTCCGGAGACATCAAACTGCTCCGAACAACAAACCAAAACTCACAAACAGACACACACAAAGGAGGTTCATGGTGAAAAAAGATGAAAATCAAGAAATCAAGCAGAGATGTGGAAGACAGGCGGGGGAGGGATATGGAGGAGTAAAAGAGGGAGGCTGAGGTGGTTTTGAGAGTGTTTAGAGCTGAAAGGATTAAAGATGGTACAAAATCAAATAGTTGGACAATGACTGAGTGAGTGGCGCAGATTATGATAAGAGCCACCAGATTTGTACTTGTTGTGAGCAGCAGTGTGTGTGTGTGTGCGGAGGTGAGGATGCAAGGCTTACAAAATAGATAAAAAAGTCTCCTCCACATCCTCTTTGCTCTTTTTGCCTCTGCCATTATGTCCACAGAGCTTCCTGTGCCCGGTTACATTGCGTCCAGCTCCGGTTCTGACATGAGACTGGCTCACTCAGCATTCCCTGAAACCAAAACACTGAAGAGCTACCATGAGCTAACAGCAGCTACAGTTTGCAGCAGGTTACTTCACTGTCCATCATAAACTCTGTAAATCACAGAGAGTTGAGGCGGAGCAGCCGGAGGACATCAGAGGGAAAACCAGAAAACATTTCCTCCATAAAATATGATCCAGTTTCACCAGAATCAGTGAAATTTTCATAGCTCTCATGTGATCGTAGCCAAAAATGACTGAGAACAGACGAATGACAGAGACACCATTCACCTGATTACAAGTCAGTGTAGCATCAACGTGATTTAACATTACACAATGTGGCTTTAGAAATATTTAAAAAAACATCAAATCAGGTCAGGTGTTTCATGCACGCATGCACATTTCAGGTATGTACATGGTTGGACCGACTTGTTCAGAGACACGAAGCAGCAAAACCTCCCTCATCTCCAAAGACTGATGACACGATTGGGAGGCGGCACACGATTCTAATCGCCTCCACCTCTAACTCCCTCTCCTCCCCCGCCGAGCTGAAATTCTTGCCTCTCCGCGGGGGGCCCCGCACAGACACTTAGGCTAACTGTCGGTTAACAGGTAGAACTACCTGAAACCCCTCTGCGAGTTGGACCCCACGCTGAGCGCGTCTCATCGTTCAAAATCACATTAGTCCACCGCGCCTGAAAACATCACAGTGGCGGAAGAAAGAAGAAAATCAAAGGGTGTTTACTCGTGTTTTAGTTTGTGCTAAATTAGACGCACAACCTACGGCAAACAGCCGCATTAGCAATACACAGCGTGGCTTTGATTCTTCTTCATTATTCAAATTCATCATTCTCTGGAGCTGTGCAGTCATCGCTGGACGTCCTCTCCCTGAAGATTACCTGTCAACACACTCTTGTCTACGGTGTGTTCAACTGGTAAAGTTAATTATCTGTAATTTTCTGGAGAAGTCTCTTGCGACAGAATCAGCTCTTCATCTGTTAGAGAAAGTAAAATCTATAACCGTACGTCCATGTGCCATCTTTCTAACCAGTTCTTCTGGGATTCACCCACCTTTGCATCCATCTCCATCTATCCTGAATCACCGTTATGGCATGACTCTGCAGACTACACTGACTACGCCATAGTAACTGAAGTGTGTTTTTCAAAAAGCCTGCATCCTGTTGCATGGATCATGCTGTGCTGCCACGCTGACTGCCGACTGCCCTTTGCCTCCCCCCACATCTCTGTCCGTGCCTCCTCTCCTCTCCGGTCAATCTCTCCCTTCATCCCCTCTCCTCCGTCCACGCTTAAATCTTTTGAAGCGCAGATGTGGGCTGACAGTGGCTATTTCTCATCACGTCCGCGACAGTTTTATGTGTCACTAGCGCTCAATACGCATCGGATAGAAGCCTACAGGGTCATTATGAATCCTAACACCTCGGAGGGCCAGACGAGGCCCCGGCCATCCCGGGACCTGCCAATACTGTCATGTTTTATACTCATCTGCTCGAGTTCGTGTGCATGTGCATCTGTGTGTCGCAGGGAGGGTTCACAGGGGCAGGTGTGCCACTTTGGCCTTTGGATATTTGGAGGGCTAGTGTCGCGGCTCTTGGCATAAACAGCACAAAAGGGCCAAAGTGCAGTGTATAGAGAAGTTCTGTGATGTTTCGGCTGAAATCACACACACAGACAATCCTAATAGTGCCATAGTACAAGAAGTGCATGCAAACTGGTGACGACACGGCACAAAAGCAAAACCTTGGAGGCATACAATGCAAATTTTTCCTGGCCTGCGACTCACAAATGAGCAGACAGAGTCTAGCAGACAGAAACCGCGTGTGAAATACTTTCCGAGCCGATCCACTCAGTGTAAGTATTTAGCATTACAAACAGTGTTTACTTTTGCCTCTGCACTTTAAACCAGGACACGGAAAATATATAACTAAGAGCGAGGATTCTTCAAGGGGCGTTCGGATTGGAAAGTCAAATTGAGCAAGTAATTAGATCAATTAAAGCCTCAGCCATGCGGCAACGAAATCTTTTTTATTTGGAGAAAAAAGCAAAGGCTACACAGCGGATATACACTCTGGGCTGTATTGGATGATGCATCTATCCGTATACATAATTCATATGCTGAATGTGAAACAGAAAGAAAATGGAAGCTAGCTTTTCTTTGCTTGATTTGCTCTTGACTTGATTTTCTTGGAAATTCACTTTATGTAAACACTCTTCAAGACTTAACCTCGTCTTCAGATGACGTTAAAAAGGGTTAATTTGTACCACGAAATATCTTTTTCTGTTTTATTTTTGTTTGACGGGGAGCAACAGAGGGCACGCTTGAATAACTGAGCGGTAAACACACTCAGGGATGAGCTTTTTTATCAATGCACATAAGGTTAAGGTAAGCATGCATGGCCTGACGCACATTAAGCACACACTTCCTCCTCAGTAAAAGAAGCGATCCATCCACTGAGCCCTGTGCCCGAGGCGGCACACAGGTGCACTCAATGCCCCGATTCCAATTTGGAGCCGCTTCTGCACACAAAGAGACTCTGCTTATGATACACGTCGGCCTCGCTGACTGCGGAGATCTAATATCCACTGTGAGTCATCATCTGCGGAGGGGAAAACAGCGGCCGTTTTCTTTCTATTTGGCTGCAGGTACATTGAAGTGCATTAAATTCCCATTAGGGGACCTCAGGTCTGTGTTTTCACCCGTGGTGGCTGACTAATGGGGGAACCAGGCCAGGATGAATCCGTCATGGTTTAGCTGCAACCAATGGCGGGCCGTAGCTTGGACCCCGGTGAATGCAGCCACAATAGGGGCCTCTGCTTTGCTCAAAGACCGCTATTGATCGGCGAGTGGCTGGGAATCAGGGGAACGTGGAGGGAATCGTAAGGCTGGAGGTTCACTCGCACTCACAACTTCTCCCCTGCAGAGACGAGGACCCCTGCTAGCCGCCCAGGCTTCAGGCTGAGGAGATTTGGACGGCCACAGGTTTCTAGTGTTAATTGGAGTGGTTAGATCATTGTCAGAAAATTATAATTAGTGGCATAGTCCATATTTAAAACCTCTGAAGGGATAGAACACATCTACTGAGCACCATCTTTGTGGAAATACTGCAGAACTGTGTTTTTCTTGCCTTTGAATATATTTAAATGTTCATTCACACACTTCTGATGAGTACACTGAAACAGTGCAGCATGTTAAAGCTGCTACGTGTAGTTTTTGATGTGATTATCATTTTAATTGCTGTGCTTTCAGTTTCTACTAAAAATAACTTGTTCATTAAACCCTGGGAGATAAGTGTTGCTTTAGATATTTCTTCTTTAAAATTTTCAAATGTCTTTAATGACTCCTCCCCAGGAGTCTTTCTGCTTTCTCGTCCCGCTTCTTTGCATGGATCGTGGCAACACCGAGATCAGCGATTGGTCCTGCTTGACGTCTGCTACAAACACTCTTATTAAGATTATCGTTATTATTATCTTTAGTCATATCTCCATTAAAACGTGCAGACCTCGCCTCTCCAGCCTTCCTGCAGCCCTGAAGAGTTTTTGGAAAATGCATGTTTGGACAACAAAGTTGAGGCTTTCTTATATTAAATAATTTCCAGCATGAATAAAACAGAAGTGCACTTCCAATTAATTAATTCCAATTAATTACTAGTGTAACATGACAAGTCTTTTGGTCACTCCATAGCTGACAGGCAGCGCACATTTAATCAAATCTAGTAATATTTGCATTTCTTCTTTTCTTTTAAGAAAACTTCCAGATCATTAGTGCCAGTCTTTACTTTGCAAAGTCCATTAAAAGTAGCAAAGATGCTTTGCAAGCACGCCATGATGTGTTCGGCACACAGCTGTTTTATTAATACGTTATTTACTGATACTTTATGTGTGAAAAAAGTCCACTTAGTTTGTGCTGCATGCATCAATCAGGTTTGTTTGGTAGCATGGAGCGGGCAGTTACATGACAGGTAAATCATTCATTCATTTACTTTAAGTAAACAGTAGTCGGCCGTAAATTAAATGTTTCCCCACAAAGCTAAACAGCATGAAAAGTAACGCTGACAGTTCAGGAGTGAATTACACATCATCTGACAGATTTGTTTATGTGAACCCATTTTTAGAACAAAGGCTTAAACAAACACCAAACATATTACATGAGCTAATAACTTGTTTTCACCTAGATAAATAAAAATCATTATCTGCTGAGGAGCAGCAGCGCTGCGAGAGCCCGGCTCAGTGGGAACCATCTTTCTTCACAAGCACCAACTCACCCAATTATGCATTTTTCAAGCAGGTTTGACCAAACACATATCACAGCATGGGAGACAGTGATGTTACAACAACACAGAGCTCCTCATCAGTCAGAGCGTCTCACCACAGCCCGCCTCACCCGCTCTGTGTTTTCTCTTTGTAATTCACATCAGGTTGCTGGTTTTGTGCTACGTCTTGCTCAGTGCTTGTGTCCGACCTGACCCCTTCATTAATAATGAGTGAGGACAAGGTGTGGACCTGTCTCTCTCTCTGCTGTCTGCGTAAAGTGTGTGTGTGTGTTGCTGGTTTCTTGTAAAGCAGAAATAGGTCCAGAGGACTCAAACATTCAGCCCGCCTGTAGGCAGTAGGCAGTGGATGGAGGACTGTAATGGAGTGCTGCTTATAAACTGTTACTAAACACCCAAAACTGTAAAGATTTGTAAAACCAGGTCACTAATGTGGTTAAATACCTGAAGTTGAAACATATTTGGTTTGACAGATTAAGCCTATAACCACAGAAGCCACACTCGGCCCTGTCTCGACTCATGTCTTTGCCCAGACGGAGCGGTTGGACATCCCAGCTTGCGCCTGAGAACAGAGGCAGTGAAGTGCCGGTGAAAGTGATGCATACTGATACAAAAGCAGCTCAGCCTCGAGAAGCCTTATCTCTGCTGTCAGACGGAGCCATTGTCCAAGGATGTACTTCACTGGGAGGCAGCGTGGGTGACATACGGCATATATCAACAACAGAAGCACTGTAAACACAGGCAGAGATTCATGCTCCAAAATGATATTAAGGATCACACGCGAGGATGAGGCGAGCCGTCGTCATAAAATGTATCATTTAGTTTGACTGATAGGAATTCAGATACATATTCAGAGCAGCACCGACCTGTCATAATTCATAGATCTCATGCAAGGACTTGCTGTCAGCAATTATCCTCCTTCTCTTCTTCCTTCTAATCACTTTCATTTTCCTTTCCAGGTTTCGGGAAGTGATCTTTCAGGGATCAAACAGCAAATCGGTGGAAGCCTAAACACACAAACTGCTGCGATTACTAAAAGTTTGAGCTGTGTCTGTAGCTTGGTGAATTCTGATTATTTGTTTTTGACTCAGAAAATATCAATGCTTCCAGACGGCATAATAATCCATTTCTGTATTGAGTCAAATCCTACGTATTTGCCAGGAAGGACAAAAACCTCAGGTTGTTGCCAAAGAGGGAACATGAATTTTTTAAGATTTCTCTATCTCACACAGGCACAGACAAAGAGCTGACAATAACAAATATCTACAGATTGACAGACAACACATCACAAAGCGTCTTTCTCAAGGTCTCGGCTGCGTTTGGAGACCCTGTCGCTATCCTCACCTCTGCTTATTTAATTGAGGACATTTTGGGGCCATTTCCCCGGCTTTCAAAGACTTTATTTGTCCTTTAAAAAACTTCTTTCATGTAAGACTCACAGATGCTTCACTGACTTAAACCCTCAATGCTTTAGAGCTCAACAATAAAGTCCCGCACAACAGAACCACCTCCCTCTATACCTGCTCTCAGACCCGATGCTCAATTAAATTTCAGCTCACTATGCTGCCACATTTCCTGAAGTCAACACCGCGAACCTTAGAGATGTTTTGATATGTCCTTTAAGTTATTCAGAAACAGCTGCAGCCACAGTTTAAGGGATGTAAAAAACAGACAGCTCAGTAGCTGCTGGAAATTACATTTTGAGCTGCATTAAGGCAACTTTCTTTTTTGTTAAAAATCCAGTTATCTCATAAGTGATAACAGCTGAAAAAGCTGCAGTGAGTCAACTAGCAATTTCAGGCCGGAGGACATGAGTATGTGGTGTATATGCAATCAGATGCTGAGACGTGCAACAAGCCAAAGTGAGAAGCTTTCAGAGAGTAAATCTTTCATAAAGCACCTGAGACAAAACTGAAAGATAATGAAATAACCGAGTTGATGCATCAGTTCTGCAAAAGCTCAGCAGCACATACGTGTCTGTACGTATGTGGACAAACAAATATCACATCCACATGTGATGCTCTTTTCAGAAGCATGGGAATTATTGTGCACACATGACGGTCTCAACAACTCCACAAGTCAAGTTCTTCTGCATCAATCTTGAAAAAAAAAAAACTTATTTTGGACCTCACTTTGTGCACATTGGTGTTGGTGTTGAAGCAGGAAAGTGCAGTGGCCTTGAGAGCTCAAAACACAGCAGACATCAAACATCTTCCCAAACTTGACAACACGTGCAGAAAAGTGGGGAAACACAAGCACATGCAGAGATGCTGCAGATAGCACAGACAACAACGCTTTCCACCAACTACGACATGCTTGTTGTTGAATATTTGCAAGTGGTGTTGGAAAATTATGTAAAACTTAGATTATTTTGGTGGGACATTTCTGTACATGGTTGTTTTCTGTGTTTGCAGCATAGACGACAGACTGGAGACACACATTTTCAGCTTCGCCCACCACCTCCACCCACCTACCACACATACAGTGAATAAAAAATCAGCATGCCGAGGCACTAAATTACTTTCTCTTTCAGGGATTAAACTCGATACGAAGCATGTTGACAATGGCTGTCATCTTCTTTTGAATTAAAGTGTGATTTAAAATGACCCCCACCCTTTCTTGCCTGTTCACCCCTGAGATAGAAACACCATACCTCCGTCTCTTCTGTAAAACTACTAAAGACTTCATTGTGTTTCTGTGACAATCAATGAGCAGAGGTATCGACTGTCTGTAATTTTGTCTCATGTATTCAGTCCATCTCCTTTGTGCATCTGCGTTCTCTTCAAAGGGATGTTAATGGGACTTGTAATTGTACGTTTGGCAGTTATTATAACAAAACCGCTCTCATCGTGTGCATTCTTCTGTGAAGAGCAACGCAATTAGGTACATTAAAAGGGAAAAAAGTGCCTGTGTTCATGATCCTAATGCATATCTGTACTGGGAAACTAACACTCAGTATGTTTAGGCAAAACTCCAGATTAGACACAATCAGATAAGTGGTGAAAGTATGTTTGTAAGGTATGTATTTGATAATGAAGCATGTTTGTACGGAGGCTCAAAGTGCCCAGTATTAAACAAATAAATGATTCAAACTATAGTTTCTTTCATCCATTATGTCATTTTTATACTGTCCTTCAGTCGCTCACTAGTCTCTAACCTCTCGAGCTACCGAACTACTACCAAACACATCCAGGTAGCTCCTGCTTCATGCATCTGTGCCCGGGCCTCACTGATTACTGTACGAAAGCACAACTTCATTACTTTATTCAGTGATTTGTTTACCCCTAGAAGAAAGTGAAAAAAAGATTTTACTTCAGATTTAGTACCAGAAGACTCACTCAGTGACTTTTCATTTATTTTCTTCACCCCAAAAGTGTTTCTCTCGGGCTGATAGGCAGGTACAGCTGTGTCTTTTGGTTTCTCTCCCTCTGATGGGCCTCCCTTTTCGTGATTGCACTCAATAATGGCTGGTTAGCGGCCTGGTTTGAGGCCCGTCGTTGTTCTGTGATTATCATGCTTCACGCTGGGTCCGCTGATGGCAGAAGAACCCCTCATCTCCAGAACCTTTGTCACCTCGCTTGCCCTCAGCCTACAGTCCTGTGCTCCGTAATCATGGCCACGGCTCCACGCTGATTATCCCAAGCTGTGTCGCCAAAGGTGGGGCCACCATCCTGCTGGCTGCGGTCTCGCTGTTGGGCGGAGAGGACTGCACGAGGAATAGCTCTACCTGGTTACGTTGCTCATGTTGAGTGTTTTGAAGTGGGGGTGTGCGTTTGAGGCTCCGTCCCTGATTACACTCCGAGCGGGCTTCTGTGCCGGGAAAAGTTGTTTTGTCTGGCTTGCAGACACGGCCTCACATGTGAAGGAGATACGGCGTTCAGCAGCGGCACCTATCAGAAAAAGGTTAAAGGCGATGGGCGTGATGTTTGGAGAGTGCAGAAACGAGGACAATTCAGAAAATTGCAAAAAAAGTGTTCCATGTGAACAATGGCCAACTGCAGGCTGAAAAATTCTTTATCCAAATTCAAGCATTGAATTGTGTCCTCAGCGGGACCCTGTCCATGGCAATTCGAAGGCTGAAACTACTCTTCGTGCAGGTAAATATTTTACAAAGAACTGAATCTGAAAATAGTTTATAGTTCTGTTGATTCTCTACTTTTTGGATGGAGTGCAGGACATGAATGAGGTTTTAATCACCCGCGACGTCACTGTTTTTGGTTCAAATGTGTTCATAAATCAAAAGTGCCCACACCACTTATCTATGAAGCGCTTGATATTCAATATCCTTGTGTCTGGCCGATGGCTTGGGGGGCTTTATACTTTTATTGCAACACCATATGGCAAACAAGTGGTCTCATCAGACCTTTAATCAACTGTCAAGCTTTGTTAGACCTGGTTTACTCCTCAGCCTATGCTGTTTGTTCCTGCTTCGTCAATCCACCCAACCTCCACCTTCCTCCATACCCCTCTGACCTTTTACTCCTTCTTTAAGACCAAAATCAACAAGGTGTAGCTCGATATATCTTCTTCAGCCTCTCCATTGTTGTCCAAAAACATGGCTGACATGTCCCTTCATTACCTCCAGTATAGTTTCTTTGAAATGAAAATGAAACTATTTATCTGTGAGACATTTTTGAAGATTTGACTTCAGTGGGAAAATAAGGAGGTTGCGTGGCCTTTGCTACTGAAACGCTGAACTGCCAGCTCGCGTGAACAGACTGCCTGAGGTGAGTGTTTACTTGTGTTGTGGTCATTCCCATCCGTACCTTGACCCATGACCACAACAGAAAGCCTGATATTCTCACCTCCTCTGTGCACACAACTGAAGGATCTGAAAGCAGCCTCGCATTCGAGCGCTCACTCTGACACATTTTTTGTTCTTAAGTTTCTCTTCCCCTCGGCTAAGAACCATAAATACTTCAATTTCATTTGGGCAAAGAGCATAAACCTACAACCAACGGCTGACAAAATACTGTTTTTAAATAATAAGTCTTATCTAGTGCGGCTGTAAGGAGGAAAAGACAAAAAAACAAAAACAAATAAAGCGAGTTAATTCAGTCAGTCTCCCCCGTGAGGCAGTGGGCTTCTCCCTGCAGCTCTGACACCAGTATTAGGCAGACAGAGTGGAAGCTTGCCGCCCCACTGGGTCCATATGACAGGGCTCTAACTCCTCCATCCCATTCCACACAGGCCCAACTGTTAGGCAGCCTAATTGAATCCCAGCACAGAAAGCACAAGGCCCTATACATTAGAGTTTTGTCAGCAAAGGCCTGGGATGGTGGCTGAGCCGCTTCAGTGCTTCATAATAGGGCTGTTACCTATACTAGCCACATATCGTATAGATGTGTGTGCATCAGGAAGACTTATGAACGCCCTCACATGGAGTACATGCTTAATGTATGGGCACAAACACCATTTTATTCGTTTTATTCCATCTTCAGTGCTTCTTTTTTGTCGGCATCCGCTCTTTTCAACCTGTTTCTTATCTCTGTCTTTGCACACACAGACAGACAGGGACGTTTCGATTCTGCAGGAAGGGTTAAATCTTATTTTCTTCTCTGTTACACATTTCAAAGAAAGGTCCAATCATTGTTGCTGAGGCGCAGACGCCTGCGGGGTGATTTCACTTCAAAACCCGTGGAAGCGGCATTTTTCCAGACTTGCGCCGTGGGGGTCTGAGGGGGTATTTTAGAGTGCAGAGGCATGTATTTAAATTAGACATGACTTTTAATTATTTTGTCGCAGTGTAATTTCCTAGCTGAGGGCGGTCAATTCCTTGCTGAGGTTGCATTTCCACAATTCCCCCAGCATTTCCAAGACGGCACAGTTTGAAAGTCCTCCGATGACACGCTGCATATATTAATTGAAATTGAAATGTCAGCTTTAAAAAAAAAAGGTCCCACCTGTGTTTCCTTGTGATGTGATGTACAGCAGTCACCCTTTCCCTATGCAAACAAATTAAATCATCCAATAAACATTAAAATGATCAAATGTTACCAAGACTGGTGAAGCGTCAAAATGTGAAGAGGTCAGCTGGTGGTTGCACATGAACATACAATACCTCGAGGTGTTTCCTAGCCCCCGACCCCATCCTGGAGGGATGCTGAAGAGAAGCATGTGTTTGTAATAGAAGTCTGAATAGAGAAGGTGGAAGCTCCGGGGTCCTCCTTAATCCCCCTCCATTGATTTCAGATGCTCTTCTACTTATCTTCCCTCCCCAGTTAAGGAAAAGACATTATTAGTCATTCTCACAAGCAATGACTCCAAATTAAGACAGCTTGAGAAAAAAAAAGCGGGTCAGAAAAAGTCGATGATGGTGGATGTCTTCCTCGAGAAGAGGTCGATGGCTTTTACAGCAAATGGAATTTTACTTATAGGAACGGTGGACCAAAATCTTGACACAAGGGCCGTGAATGGTTTGCAGCGTGAACAACTTGAGGTAGTTAAAGTTTCTGGCTGGTTGATTCAAGCGTCCCGCCTTCGAGCGGCTCAAATATAAGACATCCATTTTCAGAGCCATATATTTTTTGGCCCGGTTTAAGCGTTTACTTCATCATTTCCTGTGAATCACGAACCTGACCAAGCATGCCTGGCAGTAAACTATGGCTTTAAAAATGGAGGAGAAGGAGCCAGCGAGATGCTGGCTAATGGTGCATACATTGAGAAAAAAGAAAGGCACTTTAACATTGCACATTCAACATACTTTACATCATGCTACAAGGACTATTCTTCCTGCTTTAATGAAGAGATGCTGTACTTTTTCCATTTTTTTCTGCCAGCGGTCCTCGTGCTTCAGCTTTTAAAGAGAAGTGCATTCATTTAAACCCACTTTGTCGTCTTCATCTTCCAGCAGAGCTCGGCATTTTAACATTATTAACAGGACTGTCATTTTCATTAAGGTGCCTCTTTGTGTTGACTTTTAACAGCCATGCATGGAAAAACATTCTGACTGAAGATGAAGATGACTCTGGAAACCTCGTCACCAGCTGCATGTGCGATGTTTTCTGGTTGTGATGTTTGATCATCAGTTTTATCACCAGTTATGATATTGAGCAAACGACGAGTCTAATTCTGGGTTCAGACTATTTTTGTCTGTTAACGTGGTCACTATGTCACATTTGGTGATGATAGAATCGTACATCCGCAGAGATTATTATTATTAAAGTTACACAATGTTGCTTTAAAAAGAAACTTCATAACTCGGCTATATAGTGCCAACTTTCAGCTTCATTTACCTCCTTTACTTTGGATTCAAAGGACCAATCAAAGACTCTAATTAATACCAGGCCTGACTTTATGCTTTATATATTGAATATTACATTTCTATGAGTATTATCAGGAATATAATGTCCTCTTTTGTGTGTGTTGTACTTTCTGTTCCCCAATACAGAAAACCAATTGGATTTCTTTACGATTTTAACAATGAGCATCACCAAGCAGACTTAAACAGAGTCAGCGTGAACTGTTTCCACTCTCTCACCATTCTGCTGACAGAAGGGAATATCTGCTAATGCCTTCTCCCCCCACAGTCCTCTAATCTATTGCAGAATGTAATCTAGGGATGTGTGTTGAAACAGATCAATTTGGCTGAGAGATTTCACCTCCTGATAGGATCCAATAGACTTTGTGCTGCATTTTAATGCGAGTCCGTTTTGACTGCCGTCGGTTGCGCTCGCCGCGGTAGCTCGGTTCATGAGCAGGAGGTAATCATCCAAATAATGGATTTCCTAAGGCAAAGAGAGACTTCAAGAGATCTGTATGTTTTAAGTCCACCTTCTTTTCCACATGATATCCCTTCTGTATTCACTATCTTATCAAAATCCAACTCTTACAAAGATGTGAACGATGGGAAACCTCGAAGGAGTGATAAAAAAGAAAATTGTGTCAGTGCAGCAGCAACAGTAAAACGATATAGGCGAGGAAAACAGCATAAACATGATTGTGTTTATATACCATTATATCTTCAGCTCAGGGGAAGTTTAAGATTACTTTCCATACATTTATGGATTCAAATTAAAGCTGCTTCATGTCTCATCTTAAAGAACAATCTGCACATTTACTTTATTAACATCGCTTGGTGCTGCGTGGTTTCTCCTGAGGCTTCATGCTGTGATTTGAATAATTATTTGTAAATGTCAGAATGATACAGAGCAGCCAGTCTTATTTTCAACAGTCATGAACCGGAAACAAACTGTGGCTTAATATGTTAAAATGTGACAAATCTGTTGTTACCTCACCTCTCTTGGACGTATTCAAACACTCGTCATGAGAGATGTCTGATTATCGGAAGTCCATTTCCAGATAAGCACCGTGGTGCAGTGGTTAGCACGGTCAGGAGGTTTGCGTGTTCCTTCCAGGTTCCTCCTACAGTCAAAAGACATGCAGGTTTATGGGTTAACTTGTGAGTGTGAATGGTTGAATGTCAGCTGGGATTGCAGCACCCTCTGACCCTGAAAAGGAGGATCACCAGGGGGTCCTCAGAGTTACTACAAATAATCATTTATTAATAACTGATGATAGGTGATCGCTCGATAGACTGTCTTACATGTTACTGTAGGTCCAGTTTGATGTATTAAACATATATTGTGTAAAATTGTCTTGCATATTAGAGGATCTCTGCACCATCTCTCTAGCAGCTACAGGGTCCAGTCATTACAAATAATCCACGAATATCTGCACCAACTTTCATGGCAACACATCCATCAGCTGTCAGGAAATTTCACTCAGAAGCACAAATGTCAACCTCATGACGAGGCAGGAGGAAAAACTCAGTGGATCACAAAAGCCGATAGGATAAATCCTCTTGGGAGCCATGAGTGAAAGTCAGGGGCTCACCAGTGTAATTACTCTGCATCATTAATATTTACACAAAACTTAATGAGAATCCGTTCAATAGCTGTCGAGATATTTTGGTCTGAACCTGAAGCGGTGCACATTTTGATTTCATGGCTACATTGTCACGTGTTTTGGCTTCCATACGCTTGCAACAAACACAACCTGTGCAGCAATATACAAGTAATGCCAGTCTTCATTCAGTAGTGCCAGCATTGAGAAGGTTTCCTGGGACATACAGCTTATTTACCGGCCTCCCTCCATTGTTTCTGTTGCTGTGCCCTCCCTACACCAGCCACAACCAAGCTCACTAATAGAAATGCCAACAACAAATGGTGCAGACCCTAAAAAGCCCTGAAGAGAAGTTCAAAGAGGGGAAGATAAAGACTGAGAAAGTCAGTGAAAGTCAGTCGTAGAGAGAAAGGGGCTCAACTGACTTCCAGTCTCTGCGGGCTCCCACGGGGGGATATGAGGAAAGGTGAAGAGCCGCTCTGATCATGTTTAATTCCTGTTTTTATTGGCCCTGCCGCTGAAGGAAGCCTTTGTTACACACAGGCTGCGGATCATCACATGGGGAGAGAAAGGCTGTGCACACAACAGACAGGGACAGTAAATGAGAAATACTACAAAACAGGCTCAGCTGCAGCCACTCTCTGCTCATCTCACTTCTCCTCTCGATTTACTGCCCCGCGCAATGTAATTTAAATAAACTTTATGCATTCACATTGAACCCAGGTGGACAGGTTTTGGTTTGATTCAGCTTGATGGATATTTTCTCTGATGGTTTTAGTGGTACAGCACATTTAACACACGTATATTGACACTGACTAGAACTTTTTCATGGCAGATGTGTCGGCACGTCAAAGGAGGTGAGACAAATGATGGCTAAGTTCTCCCAGTAAGCCACGACTGTGCTGAAGTAACACCAGAACATATGGGCAGAGGAAATGTGTAACTATAATAATAACTCAGAAACACAGCCTTGGAACAGGAAGTCCTGTGGTCATCTACAAATACTGCTGCTTCACCATCGAAGTCATTCAAAGTCAACATCGACTTAACAAACTTTTCCTGAAACCAAACTGTCTTTTTGGTGCCACAAAAGTGCGACTGCGACCATGCAAGCTTTATTTTGAAAACCTGTTCATAATTATTCTTGCTAACTTTGATCGTGGAGCATTGTGCATCATCAAGTCTTGCAAGAGGGCTACCTATAGACTCGTATTTTGAAGAAGAGAGTCACCGACTGAGAGACTTGAGCTAGAACACGTTTCTTCAGATCAGGACATTCTAATACTGTTTTTTGCTCAATATTTATGTTAAACGTAAGCCCATCACACGTATGTCTAATCATCAACATCAAATATAATAACTTAGAGTCACAGTGATGCACTTAAGTTGTAGTTTTTTCATCGTTAACTTTGTTAAAATCACTCCAGGTGGAGTCATGACCCTGACTCTATAAACCAGGGTCGACAGAGTTAGATTGTTTGTTTTCCACAACATTACTGCATATTCCAAAGTATATCATTGCATTTGAAAGTGTTTTCAGGAGCTCCACCGTGGACACAAGTTTCTTTTCATTTGCATATTTTATGTAAAATCGACTTACAGCGATGTGAAGATGAGATGAGTGTCAGTTTGTATTGTTGTCAAAGGACCAGCATCATAACACGGTGTCTACTTTTCAAATCAGCCTGTAATTTCAGCAGCTTATGTAACTTGTAAGTAGACATAATGTTCAATATGATGACAGTATCTCCCTCAAGTAAGTTTCAAGAGTCTGGAAATTGATTTTAGAGAATCTAAACCAGTCTGGAGGGCAGGGAAATCAGAAACACACATTCTGAATGTAACTAAGCCTCGGAAATGGCCATGAGTAAAGTCTTTGAGTAAAAGGGCTAAAATGTGCAAATATTCAGTCCTGTGTCTGATTATGTTGGTGAAATTTACATATGAACAAATCAGTGTCAAATCAAGGTCCAATTCTTTGTCCTGAAAATGTTGAAATGTTTTGTCAAATCTTTTTTTTCCTCGGTCGAGAATGAACCTTGAACAGCTTTCAACGATTACAAACCAGATAAATCACAGTCAAATGTGGCCCAGGGTTCGAATCCGGCCTGCGGCTCTTCTGCTGAAAAAATAAGTAAATAAAAAAAAAGTCTTGGATGTATACCAACACTCGTTATGAGAGATGTCTGATTTATGAAACAATACAGCAGCGCTGGCCACTTCTGCCAAGGAAAGTAAAAAAAAAAAGAAAGTATAGGAAAGAAATGTTGAGAAATATGAAGCTACTCATTCACACTAAACTGACGATAGGCTGATGGATCCTCATGCAATCATATGAGCGAGCACTGCCCAACAGAGGCTACAGCTCTGAAGAGGATGACCTTAACGTGTCCTTAAAGGTCTCTGATACATTTTAAAGGCAGAGTCCATCTACTGATGAAGATCATGTGGTGCGATCAAAAGCCCCAGGACAGTCACTAACAGGCTGACTGGTTACACCACCCAAACACAAACAAGCTTCAACAGTTTTCAGATTCACTATGCGAGGTGTTTCTATTCTGGTCACGACTCCCCACCCTCCCTCTCATCCCGCCTTGGGCTCACATTGTGTATTCATTACCATTAAAGAGTCCCCGGCTTGTCTCGCCATTAGGCCACATTACTCCGCGCTGCGCTTTCTGACATTGGTCACGCTCTGATCGGTAATCTGGTCGGCACTGATGCAGGATTTCCTCGCGGGGACTCTCCTCAAGTTGGAGAGAGGTAGACAGACACACATTACAGATTACATTGGAGTGGGTGTCTACGCCTCATACAGATGTGTCCGGAACCAACAATGACTTGCTCACCGTGGCTGAGACCAATCGGAGCAGACCGGATTTGCTCCCAATTGTGGGTAAGGGGATTGGAGAGGGCATGAGGCAACAGAGTAATGAATATAGAGTTGCTGGTGCACTTATGATGAAGAGGACTCTCTCTAGACAAGGTTCGATAGAATAATGATGTTCCCATCATCTTGATTTAGTTCCCCAGTGCATGCCCTGAAGATGATGTACATCCTTCATGTGCTGAGGCCTTCCCCAAACATTTGATCATCCTGGGAAAAGAACAAAAGGGTCCAACAATCAGAACTGATCACTGCAATCCCTGAGGTTAAAAACAGATTTTCCAAACACCTTCAAACTGTCTCATTTTGTCTGACTAAGGTCCAAACTGCTACTTAAAACCAAGAACATTTTTGCTCAAAATAGTCGACTCATCCTCTGTCCATCAACTTACAGTTGCAGCTCTGTAATAAATCAAATGTGAACCACTGAACACCATGAAACTCACAACAATATATCCTCGTTAATTCATGTTTATTAAATAATAACTGCAACTCCCCAAACAATACTTTTCGCCACAGGCTCCATCCAGGCAAAACATGTTATTCGGACAGTTGAACAGGTTTCTTAATAAGAAAAGAGCTGCTTAAGCATGCTGATATGAGCCTCCGGGTGTGAAATAAATTTTTGATTTGTTGTCATGGCTCGACTTGTTGGCAGCTTCTTGTGGATCCTGTGCACGAAGCAGCTCTTTAAACAGCAACAGATAGAACAAGAGGAAGGACAAATGCCAAATGGACCTGCAAGGTGTGAAACAAAGGCAAAATACAAATATGTTTCACCTTTTTCCTGCATCTTAATCCTCCTCAAGGGGCTCAAGAGGGAGAAGAGTCTGATAAATGTTCTCAAGTGATGTCACTTGAGTCAGTGTTGACTGGGATTGAAGACTACAATCTTTCCATCTTAGTCTTTCGGAGGCAGGTGTGATTATGTTTGGACGAGAACGTGGAGTTGGTGGGCGGCACTTGAGTTTGACTCAAGCAGAAAATATTTGATCAGCGCTGTCTAGTATGATCAGAGTTTCACTGGATGGACTCACTAGGAATGACTTACTACCCTGAGTACACCTTGAAACTAGAGATCATGAATTCACAAGGAAACTGTTGACTGAGGTCATTAATCAGTGGGTGACATTTCTTCGTCCATACAATCAGACCTTATCGTCGTCCTATGCTGACCAAGACACTCCACGCCGTCCATTTAATAAATGGAAATATTGCTGTGGATTACCTTTAATACATGCAACAACATGCCATTAGACCACATGCATGAATTAAATGTAATGACCCTCGTGTATGGGGACACGTATTTTCCACTCCAGCGTACATCTTTAGTTCACCATAAACCAATCTCCTCATGGCTCAATCAAGAAACTTCCTGTGTGCAAATTCATCGTCCAACAGCGGCATTATCTCCTTCATCATCCCATTACAGTGTATGTGACTAGATGTTGCGCATCAATTCATTATGAGAGCTATGAGCTGACATTTCCCCTCCAGAATGGGATCATTTATTTGGAGCACCTTGATGGCAGCAGCAGCCGTTAAAACCGGCGAGCCAATTCACAGACAGGGAGCAAGTTATTGTGACAGCCAGCCGCCTAATTGTTCATTTGAGGTAATCACCCGACAAGTCAGAGCAATTTCGAGCACAATGCCAGAGACTAATGGAGGCGGACGTGCTCGCTTGATGAGATCAAAATCACGGGGCCGCCTGCCTGCTGAGTGCCAGGGGCCCCCTAAGAGGGCATCTTCCTTGATACTCTGGAAATTATCCGGACCTCTGTGGCATGGCTGAGTACTAAGGGGGGTATTAGCAAGAAAAGTGTAGGGTAGTGATAATATTAGTCTTCAAAACAGAAGGGGGAAAGAAAGGGCAAAGCCGGAGACAGAGAATGGAGAAGCATATTGTTCTTTTATCTGGGAGGAAAATCCACTCAAGAGGAGCAGAATAATGTAGCTGCTGCCCGATTGAGGCTGAAAATTTATTTTCACACCCCAATCATGATGCTTTGTGGAGCTGCCAGCACGAGATGCATGCCTCCCTCTTAGCATGCAGGAAGACACTCGCTCTCCCTCCGTTAGGGTGTTTGTGTGTGTGTGTTGCATGTGATGGATGACCATGCAGTGCCGGGGCGTTCTCGGTTTAATTGTGATGTCAGCGCATGTCTGTGGCAACCCCAGCGGTGAGCGGTGACAGACAGGAGTGTGTGTGTCTATATATGTGTGTGCATCTTTGCCTCTGGTGTATGTGAGGAGACCACAGAGGAAACTCTGATACGATGTTGCTGGGGGATTTTGCAGCCCTTCGCAGGCCTCGAGTAGACTCTCAGGAGACGAGTTTGAGGAGTTTGTTGAAGCTGCTGGCTGATCGGGGAGCAGAAGAGTCAGACAAGTGTTAGACTGCCTCAACAACTGCCTCTTTGCTGTTGTCCTTTTGTGTCTTTTAGTAGCTGGAAAAACACGACACTCACCTGATATTTCTGCTTATTTTTCAGTGTCAAACCTCTTCACTAAGAACACCTCCAACATGCATCATTTTTTTAATAATTCTGCTTGTACATTTCGCTTTTTGAGTTCTGATTTGATTGACGGACAAGCCAAAGCCTCCGCACTCAACACTTTCTATCATTACTAATATTACTGCCAGCCCCCCTCCCTTATAACTAAGATGACACATACCCTGGATACATAATTTGGATTATGAGTCATACGCAGAGACTTGGAGACCACCTGCAGTTCCTCACAATGGTCAGTGGGTGGTGCTGTTGGACCTGAGCTTCCAAAACCAATGCCACGGTTCCCTCTCACACAAATTGATAATGCATATTGCATTACATTCAGACAGGGCAGATCTAACTGTGAGTCAAACAGAGGCATGTGGTGAAAGCATTATTTACGTGGAGGCATATTGGGAAGGAAATTTAGTATAATTTAAGAAAATTGTCCGTTTTGATTTGATTCTGTTTGGATGTGTTTGACTAATTTAACCAATCTCGTCGTGTCGGTGAGCTTGTAACATTTGATTGTTAGGATTTCAATCTTCTGATGGTTTTTGCAATAGTTATTTGCAGTTGTGATCATCCCCAAAACAAAATGATTGAATAAAAATGTAACTATACCATCATATTCTATCATGTGTGTCTTCCTTCCTTCTTGCTATTCTGCTCAGGTTTGGAAATCCAGGAGTCATGTTGTTTGTAAGAGAGTGAGAGTCAGTCTGTCTGTCTCGGGAGCCAGAGTTTCCAGTGAACATAGTGTGGAGTTCTTCAGGGGGAATATGTAATAAGGAACATAGCTGCAGCTCCTCTCGCTTTCTGGGGACTAAGTTGTTCTCGACACACAGATAAACAGACAGACTGACTGGACTGGACGGCAATAGAGCCGACCAACTGTGCTCATCCTGTGCCAATTTAAGATTATGAACATGAAAAAAAGAAAAAACAGCAGACGACAGATGTGGAGAGCAGAAATATCTTTGATTTTTGCCAAACTGTGAGTGGAATCATCACATCTTTCATGCAAAAATTTTATATCTATATCTATATCTATATCTATATATATATAAAGGGGGAATGAACACAAGCCTGAATGTTTCTGCGTGTCCTTGCAGTGTGCTTTTGTATTTTAAATGCAATCATAATGAAGCGAAGAAAGTTGGAATCTATTCAGGAGTGAAGCATTCATTGACCCAGACCTGCTGCTTTTCTCTACGTCTTTAAAAAAGCTATTGAGAGGTCACTCAGGAACACAAGAACCACGATGACCTTACTTCTGATGATGCAGCTGTGCCTTTGCAGAAGTGTCTGTTTCTATTCTATTCAAATTCAAAGTCCTGAATTGGAGATTGTTTCAAAAAGGGCTGATATGACTTTAATGTCATTTGTATAAAAAGGCCAAACACAAGAGGTTGAGATGTGGCGAGCAACGAGGTTAGAGCGTGCCGGCAAAGGTTATTCGATTGTGAATTGGTTGCCTCAATCCATTTATCGCCACCACAATCCAGACACTGTGACAGAGCGAGGTGTTTGAAAATCCCTCGTGAAGGACTGTGTCGTCCTCTATATGGATTTGTTTTGGTGTGTGGCGACAAAGAGTGTTTACACACAGTTGGTTTAGCTCAAGGTAGTTTCATTTCCCGAATCAATGACTCGTTTTTCGTGGATCTTCGCCACAAGGCTAAGTGATAATCGTTCATTGGTGTTGTGTTCAGGTGACAAACCGAGCTCCTCGGGAAGGAAATGACACAGGAAATGTTGGGTATGAGTCTGAAAATGTGGTGTTTCAGACCTCCTTATTGCCAGCCTGATCCTGCTAATGAATTCTGCCTCACAGTGTCTGTGCCCAGAGTGGCAGCATGGCACTGGTCACTGAGTGGGCTCCGGGGACAGTTAGGGTGTGAGATGCCATCTGTCGTGATACTGTGCTCTCCATTTCCCTTTGCTCAAACTCAACAGGAGAGAAAAGTAACAATGAACGATTCTGTCAAGGTGCTGAAGACGATTGTAAAGATCTCCTCTGCATTCACGAGAACCACAAAAAAGGAGTTCGGACATCTGAAAACTTTTAGCACAAATTACGGCTGTCACTCCCACTATGCTCCTCTTCACGTAGGATCAATAAGAGCTGTGGACATCCAGTGATTTGTAATAATTGCAGAGACCGCTGGTGATTTTAATTTTGCCCCAGCCTGTCATGTTTGTTGTTTGCAAAGCCTCGAGCACAAATCACCTGTTTGTGCATCCTTGTGAAGACAAAAGGTCTCCCTAAAATAATAATCCTGTGTGAATCAAGCTGTGTTTTGTTTCTGGTCGTTTCTTTTTTCGTCCTCTGAACAAACAATTTTCATCCTGCCATGACAAATCAAACTTTTAAATGCATTCTTGATGAAAGCCTCAACTTAAATATAAAAAATACTTTTAAATAAGACTGTGTTAAGGACATACATTTTTAAGAAACAGATATGCTCCGAGGTCACGATCACGAATCTGCCGAGACAACTGTTCACAGGAAATGGTGCAGATGCTGCTGCATCACATTAAAAAGCGTTCACCCGGTGAAACATGGGGTGGAAGAAGGCAGAGGAGCAGGAAATTAGACAGTGGTTGCCCATGGCACGATGGAGGGGTTATTAATGCAACTTTGTTTGGCTTGGTCAACCTTCTGTTGCATTTTTGACACAGTAGCTGCTCACTTCCTGATGCAATGCTTACCACAAGTGTTGCCCAATCAGCCATGACTCAAATCATAAGGATAAGAACTTAAAAATTAACTGTAGAAGTATAAAAAGACTCCAAAAATCTGGCAGTTTTTCTATGTTTGGAGTCTTTCTTTACACAGCTCTCAAAGAAAAACACTATCTGCTTGTCATGGGTTCTTAGGCTGCACCCATCTTAGCTGACAGTGCCAATAAAGTCCATTCAAAACAGTTCACTTGACGATCAAAATTGAGTCCAGTACACTTTGTCAGATTGAGTGTTTTCCAAGTTTTTCCATTCAGTGATGACAGTACTATCGCCATGTTAGCAGCTCCACGAGGCTGTACTGCTCAACATAGAAAGCGTTAGATAGTCTAATGCAGTGATTCTCAACGGGTGGGGGTGGGTTCTCAGTGGGTCGCGGGCCTTTGCCTGGGAAAAAAATGTTAAGAACAAAATCCTGTGCTTTTATTTTGAAGTGGATTTTTTATGCCGCGGAGTGCCGTCTATTCACAATCGCCACAGTAGGTGGCGATAAAGCCTTGTAATGTTAATAGACACCCACCAAACTGCACCATCTTTTCATTAAATAAATTTGAGAAGTTGAAAATTTTCCTCAATTTGGGTCACGGCTTGTCCTTTAGGGGTGATGGTGGGTCCCGAAGCCAGACCAGTTGAGAACCACTGGTCCAATGGCCAAATTATTGTAATCCATCCAGCAGCTGTAAAGACTTTCACTCTGGTAACACAAAGGTCGACCTGCTGGTGGACCAGAGTTATTAGTTCTTTCTTGTAGAACCATGATTTGTTTGAGTTCATTGAGTAGTTGTCAAGATATTTAGGATCAACTGACCCACGTTGCAAAGAGGCCTCAATGTAGAGGTGCAACCGCAAGTAAAGAACTCTGAATTTTTTCTTCTGTGACTTTAGTTTGAACCAAAGCAGACCAGTCGGTTGTTGGCGTCGCTCTGCAAAGGAACTTCTCAAAACTGATCTGGATCCAGTGAAACTGTCACATCCCACTGACAGTCCACCAACAAAGACTGTTGACAGGGTGACACCTTCTACCTTTTTATCTATTGACTGCCATTATTTTGGTTCGGGTAACTCCTCAGTTCCTCAATAACACTTGCAGAATGCAATGTGTCTGCGGACACATCCATAAAAAAAACCTCTAATCATACAAATGTTAAATCTCTGGGTTTAAATGAACATTTGCAAACAAGGTACAAGTGTATGAACTGAGCTAACTCTCCTTCTCCTTCCTGTGATGTTTCCAACACCCCATTATTGTACATCTCTCATTCACACAGATAATACAACCTTATCGAGCATCTCTTTGTGTGAAATCTGATCTTTGCTACTCATTTCTCCACAGCCCTGCAACACACAAAACAGACAGGCATTTCCGTCTTCCTCTGTCTCTCTGGTGTTTCTTTTTTTTGCTGGGGAACTGAAGCTTATTGTGTCCAATGTAGCAATCCAATTATGAAGCAGGGCTGTGTTACAAGGTTGCCATGACAGAATCAATGAAAACAATATAAGAGAGTCCCACTTTATACACATGTTACTAGGAAAGGGCCAAAGACCTTATTTTAAAGGAAAATGTCAGCATTCCAGAGCAAGTCAACAACAAATGGTGTGAAAATGAAGCCCGAGCTAACAAGTAAATTATTTGTAGAGTTAAAGAAGAAAGAAATAAGTAAAGTAGAGCCAAGAAAGAGTTCATGCCATAGGGGAGTTCTCCAACAACAACAAGCTGTAATATATCTTTGGAATAAAGTGTCTTGGATTCAGCAAAGTGACTTCATTACGCAAAAGGGGAAAAGGCATCGAAGCATCACTTTTACGCTCATCAGCATCGTTCATGTCATAAGGAAATTAGGCATCTTGCAAAGAATTTGGCAACACATCCAAGAGCAAATACAGTTTATATACAACCCCGACTGGAGGTTACTACAAGAAATAAATTCTGTTCTCACACATTGATCATAATGCAAATGGTCCTTGCAAAAAAAAAATCAATCAGTTTCACCGCGTGCCAGAGAGATCCGCGTTGCCGTTCCATGTCGTGTCCATGTGCTACCTGTAAGTGTTGCACAGGGCGAGGTCATGACAGCTTCGCTGAACTTGGCTGCATTTCAGACTAGTGTGGAGGAGGATGAAGGCTCGCCTCCTTGCCTCTCCCGGCAAGAGCGCAAAGGCCTCACTCAACCCACATCTGTAGAGGGAGACGAGGGGAGAGGGAAGCGAGGCTGAAGCCGCCCACGCGGCGATTGGAGATGGCAGAGGGAGCACCAGACACGATACTCCAAAGCGTTTGTCGGGGCTATTTGTTTCACAATCAGACACTATTTTCAGAGAGAAGAGCAGAGTTTACACCTGGTTCTTGTTTCCTTCCAGTTGGGATTACAGCAAAGTGTGATTGGCATTCAACATTTTACCTTTTAACGCATCCAGAGTCCTTCTATTCTTTTAAAGCTGCAAACTATTCCTGACAATTTGATCTATCAGCAATGCTCAGATATGCATATAAAATTCATTTTTATCAAAAGAAAATGGGTAGGCAACCTCGCCTTGGGGGCCCTGCTTTTTGAAAAGTCAAAAGTAAAATCTGCTTCTATCAATCACACACATAACTAAAAATTATTATGGAAGACAAGCTGCTCTGAAAAAGTCCAGTCCAACGATACAAATCATATAAAGTTATACTGCCTCAGGAGCGTGCAAGACGTTAAGACCATACTGCCATCACAACACTCCTCGTTTGATCGTGCAAACTGACCTTAGTGGCTGGTTCCTCGGTCATCTAATCAGCTGATTTGTGCCTGAATCTAGCCTGCTGCTCTTGTAGATGCTTTCTTTAGCTGTTCAGATACTTGCAATACAAACATCCGTTTTGTGGGTCAGCTTTGTTTTTGCAGAGCAGATGCATTTAAATCAGAAGCTGGATTGCAGCATCAGACGCAACTGTTGGTTAATGTAGGCACCAAAGACAATATTTCTGGTCAATTTCAATCATCTGATGCTTGTATATGAAACAAAACTGCCCAATGTTTTTCCTCCTTTAATCTTTTTAATTTAACAAGATTATAAAAGACTGAACGGTGAGACAAAGCTAATAGTGTCAATCTAAATTACTTAATGGTAAATTAGCGTGTCAACACTCACTAAAGATGAACTCTTCTCAAAGCTCAGTGTAGATTTAATTTACATCTCTGCTGACATAAGACTCTATTAAAATCCATTGATTCTGATCTGAAGTTTCACAAATGCTGTTCAGATTGTGAGAGGTGGGCTTGTGGTCACAAGGTCGCAGCTCTGATCTTGACCTGGCAGCATAAATCTTGTCAAACGAAGCCCCCTCAGCAAAGGAACATATTCCCCAACTGCTCCACTGAAGCTGCTCAGAGGCCGACGCGTGACTGCGGCTTCTCTGGAAAGCCTCCAGCAACTTCCAGGTGGGAAGTGGGTGAATGTGGAGCACAGAGTTCCTAAGAAAGAGAGTACTGCTCTCAGTGAAACTACCTGAAATGTTAAGAAAGAAAAATCAAAGTCCGACTTCTTCAGATACAAAACAACAGCTGGAACTGACTGACCATGAGCTAGCCTGGTTCTACTGCCCCAACCTTCCAACTCCTTTCAGCTCCTTATCTACGAGGGGTGTTTACTGGTGGTAATTAGGCCGTTAATCAAGTTAATGGAACATCCCTGAATGGACTAACTGTACTCTCTCCCACAGGGCCGCCTCGCCTCACCCCGGGGCTCCCCCTAAGGGCCAGACTTCCTGGTTCACGGCCGAGAAGAATTGGGCCAGCCCACCCATCTGTCAAAGCCACATCGTCAGCCTCCAACTCTGACATGAACATATGTGTGCACCATGGGAAGGTTACATATCAGATGTAACCACTGTCGGTGTGGTCTGCTGCACGGCTGTAGACCGCTGAAGCAGCGTCAGCTTTGATGGCACGATGGCTGTGAGGGTGGTGGCCTTGGACTCGTGCCATGCCATGGTCAGGGAAATGGATGGTTTGAGGATTTCTCTCAGTTGTTTCACTGAAGGCCACCAAGTTAAACAGATCCTGCATTTTGTAGTGATGTCTGACTGAAAAATCTGCAGCGTTCAGACAGAATGTAAGGTGAATACGTACAAAGTGACTGGAAAGACACGAGTGGGCGGGAATGATGAGTCTTATTCTTTTAAAGCCGCAAAACTATTCTTGAAAATGCTCAGATATTTATATAAAAGCAATCTGCTCCTGTCAATCACAGATAGAGCTCAACATGATGGTAGAGAAGTTGCTATTAAAAAGGAAAGTCCAGTCCAATGATACAAATCATATAAAAAATATACTAGAGCTTTAGATCGTACGGCGATCCCAACATTCCCGGTTTGATTGTGGGAAGGGTCCTCCGTAACAAGCTCTTTATCTTTTAACACACCCCAGTTATTTATGTCTATACCTTTCAATTTAACATTTTTCTTTGTAATTTTAGTATTGTCACTTTTTAAAAAGGTGTTTGATCGTAATAATTAATGTAAAATTAGTAAAATAACAATGTTTCTTTGTAAAACCTTGACTGAAAATGTCTCAGTAAATAGTTTGACTTTATTTGAATTATGATATTTTGTTTGGCAGATGTGTTTGCTGCATAGATATGCTAATAACTAAACGGGTTGGTGTGCAGCAGCATCTTTACCAAACGAGCTGTCATGTCGCAGGTTTATTTGTTCATTGCTTGATTTGTCACAAATCACTTCCCTCCGTCTCTCCAGATGCGCTCAATCGACAACACAAACATTAGAATGAAATAAAAAAACCCGAGGTGTTGCGCCTGTGGTTGCCTCACCAGTGTTCTCCCTCTGGCCATTTTCTCCTCCGTCTCTGGAGTGTTCAATCTTCATGCCCTGCCAGCAGACCAGAGCTCATCCTGACCTGCCTCCCAAACAAGCTGCAGTGTAATTGCTTGTCAGAGCTGTCTGCGTGCCTGTTTTTCTTCTTTGCCACCACGCACCTGACAAGAAACACATATTTACACACAAAGATGAAATTACAGGCAATTTGAGAGCAGGAGCTTTAGAGGCAACGCCTGCTATCGAGCTGTCCAAGTCGATGAACTCCTCTCACCCTTGGCTCTATATCAGCTCTAAACAAAAGGTGGGGACGGAGAAGAAAACGGATAGAAGAGAAAGGAGAAGAAACACTGAGGGAATTCTGGCTTGGCCCCCTGACCAGCTGCCATTTATGTAATTCTCTCTGCATTATACTTCCTCTGCTGCTCACTTTCCCTCTGACAGCCACCTCCTTCTCCTCATACAGTGTTCAAATCACTGGATCTCAAAGATATTCAGCCTAAGCCGGCAGGGCTGAATGAGTAAAGCTCTACAAATCTGCCTGTTAAGGTGATTTAATGGTAGACTGATGCAAAAAGGAATTAATCCATCATGACTGTATGATTCGCTGTTATAATTACCGCCCCTAACTAATTACAGTGACTCATTTAGATGAACGTTTATTGTAAATACTAATTTAAGGGGAAAATCAGACGAGATGAAAAAACAGCAGCTTTCTCAGTGTTAGCCTCCGACCTTTCCCATTGATTTTATTTATTATGTTTGTTTAATGGATTCAGGAACCAATTAAACTGATTATAGAAAGACTCTGACACCTTTAATCTCCAAACGCACGCAGGTGTGTCGAAGTAATATTTGGTTCAGCCTCGATGCAGTCTGCTTCCTGCTACAGACTTGTTCTGTTTGTGAACAAACACGTCTCTAACTTTAGTAATCTGATAGTTTTACCAGTCTCTGTTCATCACACTAACTAGCCGAGCTGTAGCTCTGGAGTCGAGGCTCAGTGATTTACTTCCTACACACTTCTTTGGTCTGTTTTTGTATCCGTCTTGTATATTTTATCTTGTGGCTGATATTGTATTTGCACATTTAAATTATGAATTCTCATCACCGTTGTTGCTGGCAGCACTTACTCTTCCCTACAAGCTACAACAAAAGTTCATCATTTTGTCCACAGAGGCTCGTCACATTGAATGAACATCGCTGTATCTGAGACACTACAGCTGGAAAACATCTGTAAAACAGCTGCGGCAGCACCGGCACCTATGTGGAAAGAAGAGTGGCACTCTGTATGTCGGCCATGTTTGTGGGTGTTTACTCCTGAGCCGAATTGTGTTTGACATTTGTTCCAGACAGATCTGTTTGGGCCTGGTGGTATTTCGGGATGAGAAGTCAACAGAGGCGAGATGCGCGGCAAAGATGTGAGAAGGGTCGTGATGGGGAAGCCTATGATTGATATTCCCATTAGCCACCTGACAAGGTGAGGACAAGGCTCTGATAATGAATTGTGACACATTAATGAGCTTGTCTAGCACAGACAATACCTGATCAGCCCTCTTACCATTTAACCTTTGATACCAATGAGGGAAATTGCAGGCAAATAAGGGTTTTGTGTCACCAGCAAAGACAGAACATGACTTTAAAAACAGTGCACGGGATCGGTGTTTGCAGCTGATACCTGGGAGTTCCAGGGGATCTGAAGTGACGGCAGTTAAACTCCAGAGAGTTGTACTTGTAAACTTTCTCCTTGTTTATGCCTTGAAGGGATGACGGCGACTTTCTTGTCTTTTCTGGGTTCTAATTAAGCACAAATACGACATCCAAGACAAAATGTAACAGAGGCACAAATTTCTACTGCGACACCTGTTTCACCTCGGTTCATCTCGAACTGAAGGATGGTGTGTGTTTACAAGTTGTACGCAGTCATAAGGTGACTTAATTAATTTATCCTTGTATCTAAAAATGCTTCAGTTACCGCTGCTCCCTTGATAGAAAGAGGACAGAATATCAGGCTGGTTTACGATGGTATTTAGTTGCAAGAAAGACAGGATGACCTGTCAAAACAAAAGAATATTTTGCATCCTCTTAGGATATGAGTAATACTGCAGATATTTCCGTCATTTAGGCTTCAAATCTCACCACAGCGTGCTTTAAAAGTAAAACGAAAACAGAGATGGCTTCAGGCAGCAACACTGTCATCTGTTTTGTGTCTGCTTCTGTTTTTCTAACAAGCTTGGAAAAGTGACCGTATGACTTGTTCTGAAAGAAATTAATATATTTTTTACTCGTCCAGAATTTATATTTAAATTTATTTTATTATTTAATTAATTTATTTTATATAAGAAGTAAAATATCAAAACCCGGCGAGGGTCAGAGCTGAAACCGTGTTTGCCCTCAGCTGTCCATCATGAAAAATGCAAACCTAAAAAAGGAAACCATTAAAAGTTCATTATTTTACGTTGTTTAGCAGCACAAGGACGCTGTGACTGGGGGAGAAACGTACGATAACAAACGCAAAGTTTGAAGTTCTGGATGGTGTCACTAAGGAGAACAAACATCTACAGTTTAAAGCCGCTTTAATCACTATTTCTAACTTTTTTTATCACTATGGGTCACATGATTGCTTGAATTCAAAAGGGGTTACTCATAGTGATGAACCTACACCTGATTCTGCTGTTCCCCTCAGCTCGACGGAGCATTTTAGCATCTTTCAGCTTATTTCTGCTGTGAAGTTGGACATTTGAACATGGGGACTTATGGAGACTGACTCACTTCTGGAGCCAGCCTCAGGTGGACGTTAGAGGAACTGCAGTTTTTGGTGGTTGTTGATCGGTTGCACCACAGGCTGTTCCTGCTGCCTCCGTTTATTGAGGAAACATTTTAAATGTTTCACTAATTAAAAGAAAATAGTGTTTACATGAAATAAAGCACAAAACATTTGCAAAGCACCATCGATTGTCAGTGTGTTGGCTTGTTTCCCAGTTAATTCTACAGCTACAAGACTGCTAACAGTATCGATAATGACTATAACAGATAAATTAATTGATTGTTTTTCTCTGGATATCATGTCATAAATCCTAAGGGATCTCTGAGTCTGTGTCAGGACGGACGTGTTGGCTCTATTTTAGTGGATACAGTATTTCCCAACACCGTCCTGCTTAAACAAGCTTGTGCCTGCGTACTGAGGTGAGTCCAGTGTTTGTGTGTGTGTTTGTGTGTGTGTTTGTGTGTGTGTTTGTGTGGGTGTATTGATATCCCCCCACCCTGTACCCACACCCACCTCCCTGCCTCATTGGGACGCTGGCCGCCTAAGTCTAATCCCGGGGGAGCTCATTAGAATCAGCGGAGAGGAGAGGGCCCCAGACAGGGTCAGGACAAACTGCACTGCTGAGCTGCATAGTGATGCCTTCCGCTCTGTCTTTATGTCTGTTTGCTTTGGCTGCATGTCAGCTGATCTGAGTGGATGGCAGATGAGAGATTGGCCCGCTCAAGCACTTGACAACCATGTTGAACACCCACACGCTCACACATGCACGGATAAACGCATATATAGACACGCAGAGAGTCTCACAAAGCTCGCTCCATCACAGACATATTGTGCGTACATTGTGCTCATATGCCTAAACTTCTCAAACAGACGCGTGACCAGGCACACACACACACACACACACACAAACACACAAACAGAGTTGTCACCTCGCTGTCACGCTACAGTCAGCAGCGTACTGTGCGGTGTGTCACAATAAGAGAGGGGTGTGAGCAAGGTCAGACAATCTGCCACCCACGAGACACTCATTAAATGCTTATGAATCCCAATGCATGACGTGTGTGTGTGTATGTGACATACATTTTTTCAGCCTATACATGCATTTCAGCATGCAAAGAACATCGAGAAGTTTTGATGTGTAGTTTTACTTCAATAAAAGTAACTTCAGTGAAGTATTTCAGTGAATCTATAAAGATACACACAATAAAAGTTGATTTTTAACATCATTTTGCGAATTTGTGGAGAAGTTTTTTGCAGCAACGCTCTGTGGTCAAATCAATATTTGCACTTGCACATTTCCAGCAGAACTGATTGTAGCATTGTGTGACAGTGCCGTTCTAGCTTTCTTCCAAAAAAGTTGTAAATAAAAACAGACTTCAAAGCTATATTCAGTGGAATACAGAGCACAGATGAGATATTTAACGTTCAAACTGATGAAAAGATTCAGAGAAATCTCTGCACGTAACACCCTTGGCCCTCGACCGATCAGGCAACACTGCATTAAATTAAAAATCGTACATGTCCACAGTTCATCGCTGCATCTACAAATGAAGTTGAGACTCTGCCATGCAAAGAGAAAGACAGACATCAACAACATCCAGAAACACTGCAGACACAGTCCACATTTCCAGCTGGAGAAATCTTGGATGTTGAATCCTCTGGGCTACATTTCATACAGCGTCCCGGCTTCTTTGGATCTGGAGACGCACCTGTTGAAACGCAGCTGCTGTCCATGGGATTTCTCTTTATTTTCCTCTTCGATTTCTTGCTTTAAGGACACTCCTGAGTGTGTAGCAGTCCTGTAGCTGCATGTCCAGACGTCCACTGATGGAACTTATTGACCTGAAGCTGAACTTGATAATAGGTTCTTGTCTGTTTGTCAGTTTCTCCTGGAAACCTGGAAATATTTTGTCATTTTTAAGGAAACTGAGGCCCTGATATTAATTTTCTTTCACATTTACATATAATTACATAAAAATAAGACAAAAGACCCACCCGCAGTACTGTTCCAAGTCATTAGTGACCATTTTTTCCCATGGTGCAAATAAGTTATTGCATTTCCTTCCCCTGGGAGCATCTGGGAACTTTGATTTAGCACCAACCCCTGAGCAGAGCCGACGTTTCGACTTCAGGAAATTGCCCTCGAACCTTAAGAACAGTGGGAAAATAGCTACAACTCTGATCAGGGTTTGTTGTGGAGAAGGTCTTTGACATTGAGTCAAAGAATATGAAGGTTTGGCAGGTGTAGGGGCTTCCGTTGATGAAGAAATGTGCGTCTGGATCGCTTGTTAATCAACATTCCCGGGAAGTCCTCGCCGTCGCTCACACTTTGAGTTAAACCCAAATGGATGGCGAGAGGTGAGAAAGGCCAGAGATGCTGTTATTGCTCCACAAAGGCCTGTGGACACATAAAGAGTTTATCACATGGGTGAGCGGAGAGCAAGCTGGCTAATATCCTGAGGCTACCACAACACTGTCCAATGAAGTCTGATTGACTCCATACATCAAAGTGTGTGTGCGCACGTCTGCAGCTCTGTGTGTCCCAGAGAGAGAGACAGGAAGATGGCTTTCTCAATGCTTTCCGGCGACAATAAAATCACACACACACACACACATAGAGGAGCTTTGGTATAATTGGGGAAGTGCTGTAGAAGATGGCAGCTTGAGAGAGTTGGGGGAGGTGGTGTGGTCACAGGAGCTCTGTCAGAGAGCAGGAAGGCAGTGGGGTGTTTTGCTTTTTTACCCACTGGGGATGGGGAGGTTGGACTTATTATGAATGGACGAAGCAGCAGGAACGGGAGGAACCGGAACATGTTTGTTGTTTTAAAAAAGCTCCTCTCTCCCTCTGTTTATGCCGCTCACCATCTCGGCGTAATTAGGGTGCTGGCTGGAAGAATGATCAGCTGTCATCCCCAATGGTGGCCTTCCACTGCCTGAATGTCAACACTGTCTGAGACCTCCTGTCTGAGTGAGCAGCACACTCAATTAGAGACACTCAGTCACTGCAGGAGCTGGTAGGACAAACACACTGTCACATTTACAAAGCCACAAACGCCGACACACACACACATGTGGACGATCGGGCCACTTCTTCGTCGCTCTAGTATTTCCACACATTGGAAGAAGGATGAAGACACGCACAGACGCTCACACTCATCTTGATTCATCACAGCGGGAACGCCGTCCTCGCCCCCCAGTGGTTACACTAATTAAAACACGGCTTTTCAAGACATAAAAGTAACTACTGCTAACAGGGCCTTTTCTCACATTCCCTCCGCAGGCAAACATCGCTCCGATATGAAAGCGGATGCACAGAGGCGGAGGGTAGATGCCGCCTTTGCTCCGTGCATCAAAGTGTTCGGAGTCAAAGGGCGAGACACCAAAGAGGACTTGTCTTTGTGCGTCTGTGTCAGCGACATCTGAGGTGTCTCATGCGCTGCTTAAAAGCGATTCGCTGCCAACGGTGTGTGAAATGCACTCAGAGGTCTCAGTTAGCCGAACGGAGACAAAGTCTACTCCAGAAAAGTTGACCTGATGCAGGAGCAATGGACAACAGGACAAGAATTCACATAAAGACTGGAATCAGGGGGATTAGTTCTTGTTTTAGCACCTCTGAATCTCACTAATAACGATTAGTTCTTGTTTTAGCACCTCTGAATCTCACTAATAACACGTTATATCTTTAAATCTGACAGAGACACACTCGCTGTTTTCAGTCTCTATGTTAATCCAAGCTAACCAGCTGCTGGGTGTAGCTTTGGAAAAACTCTTGGCAAGAACGTGAAGCAGATTTCTCAAACAACAGGGGAGTTGTATGGCACGAGCTAAAATCCGGCTGTACACACAATAATTGTTATTAAGATAAATTAATTACTGGCTTCATTTTTTATTTTTTCACGGTAATCTCATATAAAATAAAAACGGGGAACACTGCCAGCCACGTCCTTTAACAGCGTTTCACATCACGGAAGAAGAAGAAGAAGAAGAAGAAGAAGACGAAGTGCTTTCTGTCTGTATTTGCTGAATTTCTTCCACTGTTCAGCACCATTTTCTTTGACAAATTACAGAGCTGCTGCAGACCATCTGGACATCTCCAGGCCTCTTTACATGTTAGGGATTTAGCTGATGCTATTATCCACAGGGACGTGTGATGGAGTGAGCGGGTAGAGGTTCAGTGCATTTACCAAAAACAGCAGGACAAGAGGTGATTGATGGATGTGCATGAACGTTGCAAGAATCAAACTATTTGGTTACAGAGTGGTTTTGCTTGCTCATGAATCGGTGCAGTGACACGTTAAAACTCTCCTTTTTTTTGGACTTCAATCCTTCACTGTTGACACAAAAACAGACCTCCAGGGCCTTGTGTTCAAGGCTCGGTCAGAGCCCAGTAGAGCGTGCTAAAAAGGAGTATTACGCGGTTTACCTTCAGCATAAATCTCATCTTCCTCCTCCCCTTATCCGGGAGCTTTGAAACGTAATCGACTGTGTGCGCGTGACAGAGTCAGAAGGTGTCGGCGTGATTTGAGGGATTGTGCGCGGTCGACGTTTCGAGATGTAAAATACAGATTTTGGGTTCATAAAGCGGATTTAATAAAGTTTTCATGTGTGCATGTTGATGTCTGAGTGTGTGTGTGTGTGCTCGTGTATATATGTGGTAATTGTGCTCGTTTGTGAGAGAGAATAAGGAGGAGATTGAGTTTAGAGGGATGGAGAGACTTTGTGGACCCGGTGGAAATTAGAGCTCTCCATCTCTGTCCTCAGGCCAGTCGGTTTGTGTGTGTGTGTAGTTGTGTGGGTGTATATATGTGTGTGTGTGTGTTGCTTGGGGGTCACTGCAGGAATAAAGACAGAAAAGTCAGTCAGTGAAAATCCTCACTGAGCCATAGGAAGGAACACTGCAGCTGCATGACTGTGAAAGTGTGTGTGTGTGTGGACAGGTGTATGTTTACCTGTTCAGTGTGTTTGAGCGGCAGCCTCAAGAAGAAGAATTTAGACACGTTATAATATGAAAGCACAAAACAAAGCAGCTGATATCACTGACTAGTCCAGCAGCAGTCAGCCCAGCTCGGCGTCTGTCTTTCAGCCTAAAAGGCTTCCTCCATCAACTTCCTCTTCTCCTCTGCCATTACGTCCACAGAGTCCGGTTACGTTGCCCGCTCGCCCAGCTCCAGTTCTGCCATGACACCAGCCCCACTCCCCGTCTGCACTGATAACACAATCAGCAAATCAGTGTAGCATCGACATGATTTGTAATCTGGTAGAAAAGATTGGTGGACGAGGTACATCTGTGCTGGCTGCCGTTACAATAATTGATCAACAGCCAGAAAAAGGAGCTGAACTGTGACATTTATTTATTTTTTAATGTGCGCATGTTTTATTTTCAGGCAGCGCTGCAGAAACAGAAGCAGTAATTTGCTGTTACCACAAACCAGAGCACACACAGTTTGATGTCTTCCTCCCTGTGGTCACTCTGGAAACAACATAAATCATAAAACTTTAATCAACATCCATTTTTCATGAGATATTAACTAAAAATAGAACAGAATAAATTCTTATGGTCTTTCTGGCCCATTCTGGTAAATTACTAAAATTCACCATAATCAGCTGAATGTACAGTCTGTCTGTTTGTTATTTAGAGAAAAGTTCGCTGTTGATTTGTCAACCTGTACCAAGTACACTACTACTTATGTGTTGCTAAGCAACAACATCACAGTGATTCGTGCCGTTATGGATACTTTGATTATCAGTTAAAGAACATAGAAAATTGCTTATCATCAATAAAATAAATAGAAATGACTGCTTAGGTAAAGTCTTACCAGTCTGCATTATATTTCATGTGCGATAGTTGGCAGGTTTTATTCCAGCCATACGGCACACGGTGCAGCTTCCCATTATAAAAACCAGAGCACATATTTGTGCATTCATGTCATGTTAGCCTCACGGATCGTCTCAGTAAACAGCTTGTGGCATGACTCAGCATACTGCCAAACGCCTGCTCGTGTGATCTCGCAAACACATATTTTGTTTCATGCCGTTCAGGATTCAAAGAAACATTTCATGAACTCGAGGATGCGGCGGCATTGTTACGAGTTATTTAGTCAATAGCAGCTTCAGCTTCCATCCTCTCTGTCTCTGCTGATCCTTGTTTCTCCCTCTCAGAGGTGATTTTGTGCAGCTGCCCTCGACAGTCCGCCTCAGGCTGTTGTGCCCAACCTTTACCTCAGTTCGGCCTATTCTCTCTCTCCTCCTCTTGTTTTCTTACTCTACTGCCTCCTCAGCCGCCGTCCTTGCCCTGATTACTATGTTGGGTGGAAAAACTGCCTCACGGGAAAGTTCTTGTCTCATTTTCTTCCTTCTTTTCCTCTTCATTGTAATCCCCAGCTACACACTGGACTGAGTGTCTTCATTGGTTGGCTGCAGATAGGTCTCTCTTCGGGTCTGTCTTTTTCCCCCCGCAGACTTCTGTATGAGCCTCAGGCATGAAGATAGTATATCCCACAAGTTTTGACTCAAGTCAGTAAGAAAAACGCTGATCTGACATCCACAGAAACGTTTACCCTCACAACAAATGGGCATCTTTAATTCATGTTTAACAGACTTAGAAATAAGATTACATTCAAGTCACTCATTTGCAAGAAATCGATGGAGTAAAGTTGCAATAAGTGAGATTTCTTCTAACTGATAGCACAAAATGACCTTTCACTGTGTCTGTGTGGCTCTGATAGGAATGTTGTTGTCGAATATGTACTCATTGCTTTCATTTAAAGCCATAAAACGACTCTTTAAATCATGGAGGGAGAGATTAAAATCCAAAAAACAGCAGCATGAGCTGTCAATATCTTTTTTTTCACAGCTGCGTGGAGACCATCAGAGATCACCGTGGCTTAATTGTAGTCCTAATCTGTTTATTAGCCAAATTTCGCCTCTTGCTTCAACTCTCGCAGTCATGACACGACAGGGGAGAAGCAGCCCCATGGTGGGAGATAAGTGTGATTTATGCTTCATATCCTTAAACACGTTACGGAGGCTTCATTACGGACACATTTCCAGCTTAATTGCACATTATGTGACACCAGGGGCGTTTTCCATGTTATTAGAATGTAAATATACCATCTGATATGATGTGTTAGGATAATGATGTCAAATTAGCGTTGACATGATGAAAAGAATAAAGCAGCAGATTAATACAGGAAGAGACAGACGCGATACCGTCAGCCGTGCTGCTGTAGCTTCAATCCCACAAAATCCAGACGAGGAATGTTGGTGCTAAAAACAAAAACGTGAATTAACGAGTAGCTGATTGACCTTTCGGCTGTCCAATCGTAGCTTAGCAACCGTAACTAGGCACAGTAGGTCTGTCAAGCTTTGATTTGTAAAAACAAGTTTGAATAATGTTTTCTCTCATTACAAAACCAAAAACACAAAAAGTGTTTTTTCTGCTGTAGCTGCAATCGCTAACCTCCGGAGCAGCTCCGGTTCTGGCACGACACCAAACCTCTTGGTCCATAACACCTGTGGTACAAACACTAAACACAAGCATTAGTTTGCATTTCACTTCATGAGAAGCTGCTTTTGTCAAACTCTGTCTGAAACCAGGGACCTGTTGTTTTGAACATCATGTAACGTGGTAGCAAATATTTCTTTAGTTGAAAGCTATCTGTCCATTTCCAGCGTTAGATATATAAATTAACCCTGCTGAGGGTAAACTACAGTGACTGGATGTTTAATTTTTCCTACATGTTTGTATTCTTGTGTGGATAGTCCAGCCAGACTCGGCTCGGGCAGATATATTAGCTCAATAATAAAGCACTGTTTGGTTTATATTCCCAATAAGAAGCCGAGTCGCTCTTTATTTTCAGGTTTCCCTTGTCATAAAATAACTCCCACCTACGTGGAGAATTATTTGGCCTTGTGAGGCTTTAAATCCTGACGAGAACACTCGTACACAAACGCAGGCCATAACATAAAAGAATCATCAAGCCCGTGGAGCCATTTCAAAAACTGTCGCCTTGTTTCTCTTTGGTGCAAGGGTGTGTGGGTAAAACACCCCCCTCGTCAAGGTGACACGCCGCAATTAAACAGCATCGGTCTGTCGGCGACGAGCTGTCATCGGCGAGCTATGTCACAGGTGTACAGGGCAGCTGTAAGTATAATTGCTACAGGCCTCCGGGATGGAGCTCAAACCCCATCTCCTGGCGCCGATAGCGAGGCTTCACTGGCAGATCAGCTATAAAGGAGACTTGTAACACATTGACAAATGGTTATACAGCAGTTGCCAAATTAACAATGACCTCCCCCCTTTGCTGTCTGGTGAGGGTGATAATGTGCAAAGTCCTGTCGGGAAGTGTGCTTAATGTTCAAGATAATCTGTCTATTATGTGAGTTCAGCTCCAGGAAGGCAGTGAGTGAGTATCAATTAAATTTTCTTTTCTGTAGCAAATGGGAAGCATAATTTTTTTGACAGTGATTCAAGCAGGCGGACCTAATATAGATTTGGAATAAGTAGCTGCATGTGAATATAACTGGAAATAGTTCAAATACCGTTACTCTGCAGCAGAAGCGCCCTCTGTGAATTACTACGGTGGAACTAGATGTGCTTACTAATTGAGTCTCAGCGCTCTGAGGAAACTAACAGACAGAGGAGAGAGGGAGGTTCAGAAAAAGTGTTTACTTAAAGCACCCCATCGCCTTATTAGTATTAATAGCAGTGACTTCAGAAAGCTCATATTCTGCCATTGGACAGTTTTGTATTATTTATGATTGAAATGAAAGCAGCAGCGATGGAGCAGCGCTGCATAGCAAACGATGTTGCCTATGCCAGTTTACATAACCAACACTTGGGTAAACAGCACATTAGGCGTGGCAAAGAGGACGGCAACGGGAGCAAAATGTTATATCCACACATTAGCGTATTCGAGGCGAGCTTTTGGATGGAGAGGAACACTGCGGACCTTTTTTTGTTTGATGCAGCTGCTGGTCTTCATCTGCAAGTCCTTTTGAGCATGAAAAGGCGCGGCGCACGTTCTCGCCTCCGGTGCGAACCTGCGTGTAACGTTGGTGATCTTAAAAAGCCGGGTCAAAACAAGCGCGAGGTAACTCGAGCGCGTCCTCGCACCTAATTAAAGACACCATCTGTTAAATTGTATTATTAAAGCTGTTAGAGTGAGCGTTACGGCAACTTTCATTTTCTGCTCTATTTACAGGCAGCGGGGGACGGCGGTCTTTGAGCGGGAAATGTAGACATGCAACTTCAAAGACTCATCTATAGAGATATTCAGCTAAATATCAAACAATCCTTCCACAACTTTCCCCTAAGAAGCACAAAATCACAACCAGACCACCGCAGACTTATATTGAATCAATCTTTATTTATATTAAATTAAAAATATACTTTTGACAGATTCATGTAACAAACATGAGGAACGGTATATCTATGATATAAAGCTTTGGGTATGGTTTCAAATAACTCGGACACGGAAGGAAGGGGGGAAAAGAATGGGAGGCTAACGTAGGCGAGGAGGGGTTACCGGGAACGCTCTCTGCTATGTCTCCTCTGAAAGCATGCAAAATCAGAAATCAGGAAGAAATGAAGTGAAGAAACAGGTCGCACTGTGAAGAGGAGGAGGAGGAGGAGGAGGAGGAGGTCAGACTTGGCTCAGTAATATTTCCAGTAGAAAGTAAGCAGAGAAGGTAACACCGAATCCAGGTTATCTGGGTTGGGTTGGCAGCACTGGTTTCAGTTTGATGAGAATTAGAAAGAAGGGAGCGATAAAGAGGAAGAGAAGGTATCGTCCGCTTGTTCTCATTACTGAGTGACAAATGAAATGTGGCAGGCGTGGGGGGAGTGAAACGGAGATACCAGCTGGATTGAAAAGCCCCCCAACCACCACCACCACCACCACCACCACCACCACTTTTACAGTGTTCACCTAAACTGAAACATTACATGGGGACAGCCACAAAGCTCTGAAACAGAGTTTTCACATGAGAATCGGGTCAACAAGCACTTTTTAAAATCAAACTCCCATTAGTCAAAAAGGTACACTTACATAAAGCAAATATGTACGGCTCTTTTTTTTTTTTGTACAAGTTGTTATAAGCAGGAGAAAACAGCAGTAGGAGAGACGACCATAGAAATTCAAAGCATTGCCTCCGTATTTACAAATTCACGCCCGTCGCCTGTTTCGGTGCTTTATAAAAATACTATTCACATTTGTTGTTGAAGTGTGTTAGATAAGTTTCGGAGGAAACGCTCCCCCCCCAGAGATTCTGTACATTTATGTGATAATTGAAAACACAGGACATGAACTTGTGCAATCAAGATGCGAACAACTAAGAATTGCAACTCGGATGACGTGTTAAATACAATTTGTGACACAAAAGTGGGAAGAAATAAAACACAGATTCAAGTCCTTGAAGAAAAAACATCCTTGATAATATGGAAAACATAAAACTTGCTATTAAAAGACTCTAAAGGGTCCTAAAAACGAAAACATCCCATGTTTGTGCTACTGAATTCAGTAAAAATCACTTCCTCCCACGCTGTCCACTACCCGGACACAGATTTGACTATAATATTGTCGTCAGTGAAGAGATACAAAGGTGGAGGGCAGTAAAACACTCACTTTGGGTACCATGCAAGGTGATATTGTACTATACATTAAACTCTATCGCAGCCTATATTGTGGGTAACTGCAGACGGATGAACTATCGAACGATTCACTTCAGTACAACGTGGCTACATGCCTCTGCACCTTGGCTTGGAGGAAACAGTAAAAAGTAAATTAAAAAAAACAGGTAATCAGTCTTAGACACCAGTTGTCATGGTGTGTTCTTGAACTGCCATGAGCCACATGAGTGTTTAGGGCTGAGACAAATAGCAGCAGGTAGCACAGGCCAGCGCCAAGGCAAAATATGTTTGAAACAAGAATATTACGCAGTCGAGAGGAGGGAAAAGATGCCTCCACAGACGGAAAACAAACTGTGGGACCAAGGCCTTTACAACACCTGACAAACTTGTATCTTCAGGTTCAGGAATGTTTTTTTTAATTTTCATTTTCTGGCAATGAACTCATGAGAAGATTCAATTAAACGCGGAGGCTCGCTGAGTGTCTGAAGTGCTTACGAGAACACACAAGGCCGGTCGTCTCATCAGTCTTTTAGTCTAATCTATTCTTGATTCAAACACATATTTTGCCTGGGTCTGCAGTCTAATTTAGGCCAAGTGAGAGAAAAACCAATGCATGTGTTTTTCTTTTCAACGCCATTGTGTGTTTCTTCTCCCTCACTTCTTCTTGAAACCCAGATTTGGCCGACGCTTCCAACGCTCTGTATAAACAAGCTCAAAACGCACTATAAATATTTCACATTGATATTAAATGCTGTCTCTATTTCATTGAATCAGAGCTCCAAAAGGGACTACAAAACACTCCTTCATCAAATAATCATGAGATCATCAAAGCAGCATCATAAATACTGTTTGAAGCAAACAAAAAACTTGGAAACAAGGACATTCTTGAAGCTGGTCAGCACCACCTAAAAGGGTTTTCTTCGTCAAATCCTGGCATGAACTTTTGCTAAAGCTTACGCTTCCTGAAGTGGTGAACGGCCGGATAAACAAGTTGAATATTTTAGTAACGAAGGGTGGAAATCCTTTTCTTTCTACCCACGAGTTTGATCAAAGTGCTCCATGGGGAGGACAACATACTCAGATGAACATTTACACACACACACACACACACACAGGCATTAAAATACACAAAATAAACGCCCTCCACAAGAAAAACAGCTTGGACAGAATGATGAAAAAACACTGACAAAGCAATAATGTTAATGTTCCACAGATAATGGTTTGCAAAACTTGTTAAAGGTCCAGGAACTACAAGATTTTGTTCATATTGATTGAACTAAGAGAATTCTAGTGAGATATCGCAGGAGGAAAACCATCATTACAAAACGTTCGCCTTCATCTTCTAAGTTTTGGCAAGCTTTGCAGTGTTTTCCCACCCACAGGTGCTTGGTGTATGGCTTGGTGGAAGAAATAATGGCTGTAACACCAGCGCTTTTAGCAGCATTGACTGGCAGTTTGCCTGCGGAGGCATCAGTAGTGAGGCTCAGAACCATTCTCTTGAGAGCAAAAGGGGGCAATCCAAGGTCTATTGGTGATCTCAAGAGTAAAACTCAGTCGGGATACTTTTGGGCAAAGAAGAGACGCTAAGTTTTGATGGGTCGGTGGTCGTATAGTCGAGCAGTTGCCTGACTTTAGTTGTGCCAACTAAAATTCAATGTTGGGAAAAGTACAAAGTAACAAAACAATGAAGACTTTACAGTCTCCTCTAATTTGCAAATCTGGCATATGTACCAATGTTAGTAATTCTAGTTAGGTGTCAGGTGACTCACCAACAAGTGTGTAGGTTCAGGTACCTTGTCTCCTAGAAATTATATTTATGTTTCTAATTTGGTGTGGTGCGAAAGTTTTTATAGTTACTCTGAGAGAATACTGGATCATAGGATTGGTTATTTTGGTGAAAAACGTGTAATATGTTGTTATTTCTGTACCTTTGTTGTACATAATTGAAATATCTAGTAGACAAGAATGTGTTTAGGTTTAAGCAACCAAAAGACGTTGGTAAGGGTGTGTTTGGTGTCTTCATAGTTACTCTGAGAGCATACTAGATCATCTGATTGGTTATTTTGGTGGAAAATGTGTAATATGTTGTCAGTGAACATTTTATTGTTATTTACTTTAGTTATGCTTCTTCAGCTACACTGTTTTCCCTTCAAAATTGGTTGGATATAAATTTAATTTCTAAGAGATTTTGCAGGAGAGCAGTTTATTGAGTTCTGACTTTGGGCAGTAAAGACTTTCAACATTTCAAACGATTTAGTTATCAAGGACTGCCAAGTGGAGCCAAACTGGCTTTGTAATCGTCTATTTGATCGACTAATTTAAGGTGATGGATCAAGAACAACAGCATCGTGTCCAGATCTGTTGGGTCTGGAGAAAAAAGCGGTTATGATTTATTCAAACTGGGCCCAAGCTAAACGAACTCTGTGACAGAGACAAATGCTGTTTTCTAAACTTGTTCATTTTGGCACATCTTTAAAAACCTCCGTGTATCAGTAGATCCTGAATAAAGTGACGCTTCCTGACTTTAACCAGTCCAATGGCGAACAATAACTCGGTCACCTGAAATGATTTGGTGTTTTCTACTTGACTGCAGTCGTACGGCGGAAGCCTCGTCCGAGGTTGCACCAGCATCGAGTCTAGTGTTGGTTAACGGGTGATCCTGAAGGGTTTTAACTGTCGACCGTGTCATCACCGAGTTTTTCACAGATATCCCTGTGGGGATGAGCTGGCTCACTAAAATGCGAACACACACATTCACACTGACATAAACACACACACATTGTTTTTACTGTGCTCTGCTGGTGCTGTCTTGTTCATTCCTTGAGGTCTTCATTAGGCGACTTGTCTTTCCTTTCTCTCCCTCACTCTCTATTATCACCATTTTGAGTTCAGCTGCTTTATGGATGGTCTTATTTCCCCAAATGACCCCCCTACCCCACACCCTCTTATGGCAAGACACTCTTTACTCATTTATGATAGCTTCACGATCTGAAAGGAAAAACCAGTGTATAAAAATCCATCTTTCTCAGCACTGCAGCCAGTGTTTATAAAAATGTTTACAGTGTATTTTTCCCTTTTACTTGGAAAAAGCTTCTTTTTTTTTCAGCAGCTTTTTCCCCACTAGACAGCAGTCAAGCGAAAACAACAAAAGAAACAGCATTCGGCCCGCGTGTTTTCAGCCAAAGTTAAAAAGTCCATGGTTGAACTACAAATGTGAAAGGAGGGATCACTGTAGTCTTGGCCATCACAGTATCACAGTTACAGTAGAAAGATGAGATGAGTTTCACATATTTGATGGAAAAAAGAAGTATGGTATAATCCTCTAGGCAAAAATATTGAATATGATTGATCAGCTTTCAGTGCTCCGTCTTTTTGTTACTGGAAGTCACTCTCCTGACTGAACCTTTCAGTCTTTTTGCCTCCATGTTCTGCTGTTTCGCCTCACTCCACAAGGTCATTCACAAAACAACACATCTCGACATCTAACAGACTGTGTATGCTCCGTCTGTTTGCTTATTCAGAACCCAGCAGAAGAGTTTTGTCCATCCTCAGACCTTTATAGTGGAAAACAAAAAAATAAGAAAACATCTTGTTCCTCTCATGAATCTGACACCGCAGGGGCTGGCAGTGAGTTCAGGTCCTCGAAGTCGAATCCATCTTGTTGTGGTCTACCTTGTTGGTACGTCCACTGCTGTGTGACAGTCACGTGTGCATTGTTTCCCCAGAACTACCTTCACGATCTCAGTGACACGGAGCGCAGTCTCTATCTACAGAACAGAAATGGACTGGATTGGATATAGTGAAGGTGTGTGATTCTGAGTTGGGTCTGCTTGGTTCGGCTCGGTCCACCTCCTTCTGATGTCGCTACAGTCTACAGCAGATGGCACGTTATTTGGAAAGAGTCGGGGGGTTGGCCCTGGTTTGTGGGCGCTCCCTTCCTGCGTGGAACAGTGGAACCGGAGAGGATGTCTGGGTTTGCTGGAGGCTAGAGTCAGAGTAAGGAACGTTTGTCGAGTGGAACGATCTAGACCACAGTGTTCCGCTGTCGGTAGGGTGGAGGCGGCAAGACGGTGCCAGGTTTCAGGGAAAACTCAGACATGTATTCAGGGTTTTCAGCCACCGCCGGCCGTATGTGTCCGTTCTGCTTATAGAAGAGCTTAGCATTAGTTGAACCTCCCTGGGCGCCATCGGGGCCCGCCTGGTTAGACGATTTTGGAGGCAAGCTGTGCTGCCAGTACTCTGGATTGTCAAAGGTCACCTTCAGCTTCTTCCCACTGACCTTACCTGATGTCAGTCCTCCGTGCTTCAGCAAGCTGGCGGGGTGCGTGGTGGCGTGGCTCTGGTAGGCTGGCAGGCTGCCGTGCCCGATGGTGGCCGAAGTGGACAGGGCGCCTGACTGGCACACCTGTGCTTGGGCAGTAGTTCCTGTTTGGCTCTGGCTGGAGGAGCCACCACCTGGATTTCCAGGTTGTCCTGCAGGTTTGATGGTGTGATGGGCGTGGAGGATGTGGGTTGGTGGGCCGTGGTGGCAAGGCATGCCAGATGGAGAGGGCTGGGCCGTGGGGAGGGGGTAGTGGGGCAGACTGGTCTGGATGGTAAGCGGGAGGTGGGAGCCTGAAGTTGTAGCTGAGATGGAAGAAGGGGGTAGGGGTAGACCATTTCTCCTCAAGGCCTCCAGGCCCAACTCAGCGGGACTGGGGAAGGTGTTGAGGTAGAGGGGCTCGTTGATGTACTCATCCTCTCCTTTGGGCTGGCTGTTGGGTGTGCTGTGGTATCCTGGGTTATCCAAGGCGTGGATCTCGCCGTTTTTACGTCGCGAGACAAACGGGTTTTCCTCAATGGGATTCAGGTATTCTATAGCACAGATCAGAAAAGGAAAGGAAAGGAGGGAGAGTAGGAAGAGGAAGAAAAAGGAGTTTATGATACAAGACAGATAAACAAAAGATCCAAGAAAATTAAATCAGCTCAAAGAAAACAAAAGAAATTGAGAGTAAGAGGAAGAGATCGCTTGCTAATGAGGAGAGGAGTTGGAGATGATAATGGTGATAATGGCAGCCACTCAGGACCAGACGGGCAAGTTGCCAGCAATTCTTTGGCACTGCAAACTCCATCTGCCGGGGGTGAAAATGCCAGCAAATGACCCCTCTTCACTGATTCCAAGCACTATAATAGTGGGGTGTGTGAAACCTATTGATTTTGCCCACTCTTCTGCTCCTTGACATTGCATCAGATGCATTTTGCTGCGGGCTTTGTTACATTTTGAGCTACTCAAAAATCAAAAACGGCAGAGCAAAAGCACGGCTGATGGACTGAATTATGATCAAAGGCAAAACATGACTGTGTAGTAGCTGAACATACACCGTCGACCGAAAACACGGCAGGAATTTTAATGAGTGGAATGAAATGAAAATGAGCAGGCGAAATGACAGGCGGGATATACTACAAAAGATTGTATTTACTCTGTGAATGAGCAAAGAAATGACAAGACGGAAAGAGGTGCACCAGGCTGGGATCAGCAGTGAAGACAAGATGCATTTAAACTGTGTTTCTGTCTTTGTGGGACAGCACGTGAGGTTGTGTTACTCGTGCTTCACAGATTGGTGAGTTAAAGTTATTTTAAAGTCTTCAACTCTTAAAATGCAGTTATGCATCATCACCTGTACGTATTCCCCAAAGTGCTCAGTACAGTGCTGTTTCTCTTTGAGTACCTGAGGAGCTTTTGTCTTTCATCGGCGTCATATATCCGTCTTCGTCGGTGTCCCCTCGGGATGCTCTCTCACCCAGGAAGATGGTGGGGTCCGCGCTGTACCTCTGGGCACCGCTGTCCTCCACCCCAGCCGGGCTCAGGCTCTTCTTATGCAGGCTCCCGTTGCAGCGTTGGTCCTCCAGGGCCGGAACGGATCCGCCTGTGGCTTCCTGGTTCACGCAGGCTTGGGCACCAGCCACGGAGCTCTCCGCAGGGTTTGGACCACCGTCTCGATAGCCAAACTGGTTCTGTGGCAAAGGGTGGGTTGTGGATATGAGTCAGGAAAAATGCTTTCTGATGTTACTGAGAAAAAAAAGGTTTAATTTTCTTTGGTCTAGGTAACTTTAAGGCATGTTTTGTTTGGTGATCGAAGAGCTGGAACATTATCTGACAAGCCAAAGTAAAGATGTCTATAGTTCAATTGAACAACAACAAACACACGGCGCGAATGCCAAAAATAATAAAGTTTGAGTCTGAGTTTCAGCCAGCTGTATGCCAACCTACAGCAGAGGAAGTGAGACTTTTAACCCATGCAGCTGCCTGTTGAAGGGAGAATTCTCCAACAAAGTTCTGCCGATGTAGTCATAAGCCTTCAGGGACTGTGAGGGGCAGCCGGGCGAAGCTACGATTCAAACACCTGAACCTCAAAAAAGAACACAAAACCCCACAAGAAAATACAAAACATGACATGCGAATCAAAGGGCTTCTTATGGTGCTGTGTAAGCTTGCCGTAGGCTATTTAACCCAGGCCCACTCCTGTGCGCTCTTGCCAACTGCTAGCGCTACTGCAGCAATTACAGGAAGCAGAGCTACAAAACACAACAGAGCGAGAGAGGAGAAAAAAAAGGAAACATCCTGGGGTTATATCTGTCCAACTACTCCCACCGTCTTCCCTCCTTTGCAATCAACCTCCCCCTCCTCCAAAACTTCTCTGTTCATCCCTTCTTCAAAGCCAGTCATTATCCGCTCCTCTTTTCAAGTACGAGCGTGAGAGTGTATCAGCCCAGATTAGATAACCGTCTGTATCGGGATGCGTCTGGGGTGGTGCAACCTGAATAACAAACTTCCCGTGGAAAAAAGTCGATAGATTTGAACTGTCTGGGCGTGTAGGGGGCTTTTGACTTGATAATCAAGAGCTTCGATTCATGATAGGGGTGTTGACCTTGAATACGGAGGACCCTGGATGGATTACTGGTGTGTTTTTTGGGGGTCGGTGTGTGCCCATCGGGGGAACAAAGATGTGTAGGTCACGAGGGTAAAGGTGCAGAAGATGCACAGCTGTGCACAAGCGCTACAGGGTGTACGCTGTCTATTAGTAAACGGCTCGGGCATTTTAAGAGAGCGCCTGTTATTTGCTTATGGAGCTCTGAGTAATGAAACCTGGGGCCTGGGGAGCAAGCACATAAAGAGCCCATGTTTAAGCCACACACGCTGGGATGGAAATGATGGAGGGGAGCCATTAGCAGAGGAAAATCATCGGTGTATTAGAAGTTCTTAACCACCTTGAGCACTTACAGAGGGTAGGTGGGCAGTTTTTGACCAATGATTCAGTTTTTAAACACAAGACATGCATTATTATTTGAAAATATTCAATCATAGGTGAAAGTTTGTTCTTCAACACCTAGAAATGCCAATTTAAGCAAGTATCTTCATGCTAATCTGTGTGTATGTTATGTAAATGTGTCCTTACTCTGTTGGAGTCGATGCGAGGCCTGGTTGTGTACGACGGAGGAGCCATGTTGAAACCTCGAGGCACCAGATACTCGTCAGCATCCATCAAGTCGTCCAGGTCCTCCTCGTCCAGAAGGCTCTGGAAGAACTTGCTGTCGTTGGGGCTGGGAAGCTTCATGCGGTCGTCTCCCTGAAAGAGCACACGAGTCATCAGCAGATAACTCAGGAAATATCTCAGCAGATCATGTTTTGATGAAGTTGTCTGGAAGTGAATGCATTCAGAACACACCTGGATGACCAGGTACCGCTGGGGGTCACGGGCCATTCTGCAGAACTCGGCAGCCAGCTCCTTGAACTTCGGCCTGCTGTCTGCGTCAATCATCCAGCCTGGGGGAGAAAAAGATGAAGCAGGAGAGGAAGATGAAACCAAAGTTGTGCTTGCATTCAGGATTTGTGCATGCATGTGTGTTTCTCCCACTCAAAGACGGTTAGAAAAGCGGCTTATTGATTCCACAGTCTTGTAGTTTCTTAACCTTTAGCAAGTTTTCTTTAGCGAGATTTTGTTTGAAAGACTACCGTTGACCTTCTGTTGCAGCTTCACTCAGCTGTGCCACGTTTCTAAAGCATGTTTGTTCAAGCATCCTTATGAGAGTGCAAAGAGGAACACACTAATTGAACACGCCTGCGTGGCGTTTACATGAACGCGGCTCCATACATTCGAAGGGCTAAGTGCCTTGCTCAAGGGCAACCCAGAGGTAGTTATTAAGGGAGAGGAAATTGTTTTGCATTTTGATCTCCGGGCTACTTTCTCTCTTCCTGAGGCGACGGCTGCAGTAAACACAGCGAATCTCTGCAGGTGAGGCGAGAGGCCAGGTGGTGTCTCAGCTCAGATTAGACAGTAAGCAGTCTGCATCCCTATTACATATTCCACGGCGGTGGCGGTTAAAGTGGGGTCTCTGTGCCTGCAGCAGTCCCCAAGGGGGATTGCCAGCAAAACGTAATTGCTTAATTTCATTTTATTTCAAATTTAGCACTTAACACAGTCACAAAAACAAAAACTGTTTATCCTCACTACCATCAAACCACGACCATTTCAACCATCACCAGCCGAGCTCGAGCTAACGCTGACCCTCTCTGTTGTAATCGTGCCTGCCTGTCTTCACTTCTATCGCCACCCGCCACCACGTAGCCACATTACCTAAATGAGGCGCAATTACTCCGGCAATCAAACTCTATTTCATCTTTATTGGGGTGGCACTGAGGCGGAGGGGCACGCTGTGTGACTGCACACCAAATCACAACGGCTCTCCGTCAACATGTAATTACAATTAATGTGGCCGGTTGCTGAGCTTCCTTCTGGCTTTTGACGGGGCGGCGTGACCCGCCAGTTTGACTCAGCTTGACCTCTTTTCGGCTATTTCTGATCACCGCTGTGACGCTCGCCTGACGTCACCCGATTCTTTTGTTTGCTCGCAAAGCTCGGGTGTTGCAGTGCTGCACTGTGAGGACATCTCAAACTCGTTTAAGAGGATAAACTGCTCAGTGACTGAGCAGATATCTGCCTTCATGATGAATGATAAATCAGGGATACGTGGGAACCTCCAAGCATTTTTGCTGCTTGTTAAGTCAAGTGAATCCCTTTGACCTCAGCATTTAACCCGAACCACCTAGTCCCTGGCGTTCTCTAGACCGGATATTTCCTCCACATGCTGGCCTTTAGACATCCTTCACCCTGACACTTCCCTAGATGGTTATCCTAACCCTAACCCTCACCTACAGTCCTACCTCTGAACCTCAGATATCCTCGATCTTAACACCTCACCCATGGAGTGTCCTCACCCTAGAATCTGAACCATGATCTCATCTTTATATTTAACATCCAAAGTGCCACTTACTGACCATGGATGAATGGGATTAACCCACTTTTGGATTTCACCATCTGGACCGGCTAAGGCTGGATACTGCCCACCACCACACCATCAGCGTGGTGCATTATGCTCCTCATAACTTGATACACCTTTGACTATACCAAACCGTGCACGTTGTTGGACGAAGAGTCAACGTGATAACCAGTACTCCTAACCCTAACATTAAGTCTTACGTGACACTCCCCTCCTTCTCCTCCTTCTGGGGGAAAAACAGAAATCAGTTGGCGTTGTTATGAGGCTAAATGGCTGAAGGGCTTTCATCGTTTGCTTTTGCGCCGTCAGAAGTCACTGGCAGTTTTTCATTTGGAAAAAAAAAAACAATTAGATATCGTGACATTTCCGCTGGATTAACATTTTTGTCATGGGAATATGTTTTTCTGATATCGAGCTCCGAGCTGAGTCACGTCATTCCCTTTCAACACGTTTGGCATTTTAAACACTGTGCTGCCTCGTAATAAGTGCAACAGTAGAATAAGAGTAATAAAAAAAGTAAATTCGTAGTGCAGATACAATATTTGTTGAGATAATTAAAAAAGAACTGCAGCGGCATGAGGAAAAAGTCAGCAGGGAGAAGTTGTGATGTGAGTTTTTAAAGATTTTCAACCTCCAGCAGAAGTCAGGGTGGAGCGGTGACCAGACGGGTGCGAGGAAAAAGGATCGCCAAACAGTCGATAGCTGGCAGATCTCATAGCACGGGTTGGCATATATGTCTGGAAAGTTTCCTGGAAATATGGGAGGGTGGAAACCCTCACTAACACCAGCACCGAGGGTTCTGGATCCAGCCAGGGGAAGGAGCGCAAGATCAGACAGAGACCGGAGAATTTTGGGGGGGATTGAAGAGAAGGCGTGTTCTTTTGGATGAGTCGGGAGAGTGATGGTGGTGGTCCAGATGGAGGATGACACGAGCAAGGATGTGGGCTGAGTCCCTGGCGAGGATGCGGGCCTCCATGTTGCGGATCATAAACCAGCATCTCATCAGTTTCATGACGACGCCTCGTTCTCTCTGACTTCTCCTTCTCCTCTTTTCCTGCAGCCTTGAACCGAAGCCCCAGAGCTCAAATAACACCTTGCCAGATGAATATTAAAAATATGAACCCTTTTATTAAAGCATAACTCATCTGTGACACCTCAAGCTGAGTTTATGAACACGATTTAAAAATACGCATTTCACAACACTCCCTGTGTCGGAGTGCTGCTTTGTAAGACTGTCTAATGCTGCCACCTGCGGCTGAGGGAACATTACGTTAAGAAACGCGTGATTTCATCCTGATGACTCATTTTTATATGTGATGTATCAGATTTAAGTGTTACACACTATTGGTCACTGAGCTGTTAATGATTTTGATAATTGATAGTGTTTACCTCACTGGATGAGCTCAAATCAGTTTGTTCCATTTTTGTTTTCTTGCTGAGAGTTAGATGAAAAGATTGATACCAGCTTAGTCTGAAGGCAGCAAACCTTACTATTATCTCCTGTTATGCTTACACTCCAACATCTTAGAGGATTTTATTTGTTCAATCCCTACAAAAACTAAAAACTCTGTTATCCATCTCCATGTTTTCATCCAAATATGGTCATTTCCGGCTCCAAAAAAACCAAGATGTGTGATGTCACAGTAGATTTACACTTGGTAAATACTCTAAATTTGACTTATCTTTGCTTTCAGCATCGTGGATTTCATCTGTGACTGTGTATGAACATATTTTACACACATGCATGTTTGTGAGTGCATGTTCATGGGCTGTTTGTGAGTGCGTTTTCTCACATTTAACCATGACCATGTACACATCTATGGTGCAAATGGGCGGCTGGGGCAGACGCTCCCCTTTCTCCAGGATGTCTGGGATTTCTCGCGTGGGGATGCCGTCGTACGGCTTGCCTCCGAATGTCATCAGCTCCCAGATGGTCACTCCTGGAGGATGTGGTGGGAGGCGGGAGTGAGGAAAAAAAAAAGAAGAGAGAGACAGACAGAGAGAGAGAGAGATGGGAGGGTGAGACAAAGTGCTGGCGAACAACAGAGAACAAGATAAGCAGACAGATAAGGGGGCGAAAATGCAAATGAAACAGGATTTCAGGTCATTGTCTTCTTTCCTCCCACAGATCCGAGCAGAAGAAACAGTGACGTCAACAACAAGGGATTTATCACCCACCGTAACTCCATACGTCACTCTGATGGGTGAACTTCCTGTAGTGGATGCATTCCAGAGCCATCCATTTAATGGGCATCTGAGGAGAGGAGGATAGATACATGAAGAGAATTATAAGCGTCACTCCTATTTATTTACATTTGAACTGCAGACTATTTCCAATCATGCTACGCTGCTCATCAGCTGCCCTATCTTTTAATCCAGCGCCTGTGAGATATCGGCAAATCGACGGTGCTTTCAACCGTAGTTTTGCTTTGCTCAATATTACTCAAGTAGTGTGATTGATCGGCTTCAGTCTAACCCCGGCGTCGTCAATAACGAGCGTGCTTTTTAAGATACTAAATGAGATTGTATCGGCCATTTGTCGCACATTATCTCCATGGCCTGTAGGCTTAGAGCAGGCGGGGTGTGAAATAGTAATAACAACAGGCCCTTTGACATTCCCGACAAGGACACATCGCTGTATCCTAACTGCCGTATGATTTCCATATTGACTATGGAGGGGAGTTTTCAGCCGTAGAGCCCACTGAACAAGGCAATTATCTAGCCCTTTTGCATGTGAACGCACACGCTCCGGTCATTTTCAAATACAGCCCCCCTCCTGCATTTTGTGCCACGCGCCTCCTCTCCGGGGGAAATGAACAGGAAGAAGGGAAATGAAACGCTCCAGGTTGGAAAAATGCGTCGCCTCCGCTTTCATCTCTGTTGATTTATCCCTCACAGTGCATCTATTTTTACGGCACACGCGTGTGTAGATCTGCTGACAGCGGCTCCCCTCCATTTATCGAGGCGTCCGTGAACGGCAGTCACTCAGACGGTCACATCAGGAACACTCCTGGTCCACCTTAAGGCCTCCAGCTGAATAGATGCAGCGAGCCAATTTAATAAAAGGAGTTGATCAGGACAATTTACATAGCAAGTCTCAAGCGAGGAGAAGGGGCTCCTGATTAATGTAGTCCGGGTCCCCAAACAAAACCAACTGATTGGAACTGTGGCTGCATTATTTGTTCGGATAAAGTGCCTCGAAATTGCGTTTTCACTGAAACTCAGTTCACTAGAAGCACAGAACACATTCCTCTCTGCTTTGTGCTCTGCCTGGTTACATTTGGAAACCTCATCCACGTTGAAATGCCTGCTATGAAACATCTCGTCCTCTTTTTTTGATCGGCCGGGTTCAGGTGCATGCTGTATTTTGTTATGACTCATGTACATCGTTCCTGTTGCCAGACCAGCGAGCGGACAGACAACAGAGATTTAATCTGACTGTTACCGCGGGCGTAAAGTAAAATCACTTTTTTATGCTCGTCTGACAAAACAAACAAGTTAATGACGACTGCTGTGCTGTCTGATTGGCTGTATTGATATCAGAAATGAGTGATCGCAGAGGCAGTTAGAGGTGACAGAAAGTTGTCTTTACTTCTTAACTGCAGTCGTTTTCAGTCGTATCTGTGTCTGTGGATGCAGGTTTTTATCATAAAATACGTGCAAAGAAATTCAGAGTAAAGAAACATTTGAAGAATAAGAAGTAGAAAAAGAAACATGAGGGATAAAAAGACTGCAAATGTGTGCCATGTAAGTATTAAAAATTCAAATGTAATTGGCCGGGATGTGTCTACGTGGGCTGTGTGATTTTTCAGTGTATAAAAAATGTAAAACGCTCATATGTCACAGCTGTAAAGGAAACTATAGAATAACATTTTTCATTTTAGGTCAATTTAGTCCTGCTGTGAGTCCTGACATTAATATTTAAGAACCGGATCTTAGAGGAAAGACAATCAATTACTCGTTTAAGGACCAGTGTGGAAGTATTAGTGCGTCTAGGGCTGTACTCACCCGCTGGGAAAGAAAAACTAACTTCAGTTTGAGCTGCAGCAGCCAACTCGTCTTTATTTCTTAATTTCAGACATGTGATCGCCCGCAGTGATCTCCCGCTATTCAAACAATAAATTGAATTTAAAGAATCATTTTCACCTCAGAGTTCTGAAGCAGAGACGTTTTTTTGAAGCAACAGTGAGCTGGAAAAATCTGAAAAACACGACTGAGGTACCTCATCATGTAATTAGTATAGTTTGTATAAAGCGTGCTGATGGTTTACATCGGTTGGTACCGTACAGCTTCATGTGTGGCTTACATGCAGCCTCGCTAACTTCCCGTCACCAGTGCTGACCTTTTGTTTTCTTACTTTTTGGTTGCAGTATTTGACTTTATGTAAACTGTCCTGTGTGTTAAACTCAGATGGTACACACACACACACACACACACACACACACACACACACACACGCACACAAAAACACGCCTCCACTTACACCAACCTTGCCCCCGTCTGCGTTGTACTCCTTCTCGTCGGCGTCCAGCAGCCGCGCCAGGCCGAAGTCGGTGATCTTGATGTGATTGGGCGACTTCACCAGAACGTTCCGGGCCGCCAGGTCCCTGTGGACCAGCCTCCTCTCCTCCAGGTACATCATCCCCTGAGAGACAGAGAGAGAGACAGAGAGAGAGAGGGGGAAGAAAAGGTGAGAGATGACTATGAATCCTCTCATGGAGCCGTTTATCATTTCATATTCCATGATCGGAGCAGTCTGAGATCGTCGATGCGGTAAATGTCAGCACTAACATAAAATTATTGTCATAACTGTCATCATCATTAACCGCACACCCACACACACACATTCACACCTCATGTATATGACTGTAGCAGACAGGAAATGTGAGAGCTTCAGACTTTTGAGAAGAGTTCTCAGCAAAGATGCAGCGAGACACCCGGGGTGCACACTACAGACGATTCTTTTGATTTTATTGCAATGCACGGACATGATACGACTTGTATTTGTGCACTGAGAAGGATTTGGACCGAGCAGTTGGTACGACTAGAAGATAAAACAGGTGCTGGCTGTGTGTCTTAAAGTGTGCAATGTCAATATCTACATCTCGTAACGTGTACGAGCAAACTGTAATCTTCTTCAGTCATAAGTGAGATTGCGTCTGTGACATGTCGCCTCCTTGTCCTCGGTAATTGGAGCCATTTTCAAGGCGGCTAGACGGAGAGAGCGGTGGACGTCCTTCCAGTTTGTTAACGCTGATTATGAACACCCGATGAGCAACGCGGCTAACGTGGAAAAGAAAACAACAAAGCCTTGAGCGGGGAGAGAGCGGCAACTTTGCTTTGCAGCCTTAATTTGTTGCTCAATGGGCTGGATGGAGCGTGGACTCCTGACAGTCGCACAAAACACCTATTTGCAGCCATGCGAGCTCGCGCACACACACACCACCTTTTTTCTTCATGAATACACGCCGGCAGCACGCTGCACGGTTTCATCATGCCCTCCTGAGCACAGACACACTCCCTCGTCTTCTTCTGTGCTCATACGGCTGAACAAAACAGCCTGGCGAGGCCAATTGAAGAGTATTAGACTGGATGTTAAACAAGTGGATGCCACTTTGCGGGTGGATCAATAAAAACACCTTGGCGAAGAGGGAGGCAGTCATTGTCCTCGGCAGACAAATAAGAAATCTCGAGCGAGCCCCACGCCTCCTCTGGCGTGAGAGACCCGTTGCCCCATTTGAAATACTTAGGCTGAAAACACTGTATGTGTGTGTGTGTGTGTGTTGAAAATGCTCGTCATGGCGAGCCGCACCGCCTCCCCTCCACCCTAGACGAATGTGAGGATAAATCGATAGCGCCGACGTCTGGCTCGCCGCTGCCTGAGCCCTCATCCATCATCTGCCGGCCTTGCCCGAGACAGACGTGTAGACACACACTTACGCACACATGCTGACAGAGACCACCCGGACATATCTAACCGAGCGTACATGTAATATTTCTATCTGTCAGTCTGTTTGCATGTCTCTTCTTGGGACACTTCCTGATCCTGTGTGCTTTCCTCGCCAATATGAAGACAATGTGCTGGGACCAGGCCCAAAAACGCCCCCTCCCCCGTTTTTCTGAAAGTGTATTTAAAATAGATTACTTCTTGGGGGTTCGAGCAGACGATCAATAACAATGCTGATTACAATAAGCCCGAAGACGGCCGTGCCGTGCAATATTTATCCCCGATGTCGACGTCGAGAGGAATTAGGAATCAATGGCCCACACAGTCCATTAATACACTTCGACTTAAAGTGACAGGGCAATGAGGGGAGGCCATCGCACTGACAGGGGGAATGTACAGCAGCTCAAGGAGCCAATTAATTTTCAGCCACTCCAGGCGGTAAACACCAGCGTCCCAGTGGAGGATGTGGTGGGGGCCAGCTTTGGTTTCAGGTCGAGAGGGTCCTGCTGATTGTGCTGCTTTAACACGGCTCAAGTGTTGCGATCCCAGGAGTCCTGAAGTCCTTAAATATGGAATTGGATAATTTGTGATTACATGACCTGTACGCTGCAGATCGTACAGGAACTTATAGAGGAAGTAATTAAACCTGTCATGTTTGCTAAACATTAATGTTCTCACATGGCACAGTTTGAAATCCTTACTTCAGGCGTGCACGACTGTCACCAGGCGTCCAGCTTCCCTGATTGGTTGTACGGCTCAGTTCATTACTGCATGTTGGTCATTTAATGAATTATAGATTAGGCGTTCTTTGTTTGAGGACAATTCTGCAAAATCCAAACTAAATTAAGTTGCTGCAACAACAACAGCTCGAATGAATAGTGAATGAGTAAAGTAGCTGCCTGCCCGAAAGGCAAACCCGCTTTGTGCTTTCTCTCGGCCGTTATTTTTTCTGTGGAGGAAGCAAAGGCGCCTGCCTCCGAGGAAGGGCTGCTCACCACTCCAAACTTTCCACTGGGCTGCTGCTGCACTCAAAGTTCAAAGTATATGTTTACTGACCTTTAAAGGAAGGATGATGCACCGAAAAAATGAAGGAAAATGCGTCTTGTCTGAGACTCTTTGAGCTTCCTAATAAGTACAATGCACCGAAAAAGCTCTTACACCACACACTGAAGTATAACCACATGCACAGGAGTGAGATCATTTACCGATACAACCAAAGTTCGGACTTACATTGAAGTTCTCTCAGAAAGGCTGCAGATGTTCAGACGCTGTAAATCTGCACAAAGGCTTCTAAAGTTCATATCAGAGCCCTTAAGCACTTCCTGAATTGCAGCGAGACAGACCCACGTCCTCGTGGACTTAAGTGTGTCTTAAACTCTGTGACACGGTGAAATACAGTGAGGCTGTAACAAAAGGGGACTTAGAAAAGTCCCATACTTCCTTTATACATGTGAATACTTTTTATTTCTGTCTGTATTTCTTTTTTTTTTTACCTTGAACACACGTTCATGTTATGAGCAGAAATTTGTTCATTTCCTTTCCTCAATGAAACATCCAAAATATCCCCTTTGGAAAAATGACACAATCAAATGAGCTTTTCATGCCGTTCATAACCCGCGTCCTTTCGTTTAGATGTTAGGTTAGCTCTCGTTGACGTCAGGTTTGATGAAGAGCAGCACGGGCTTTGAAAACATTTAGCGTTTTCCCAGCAGCCAAAGAGCGCTTCGTGAGCCACATGCTACATCGAGAGCATTGAGGTTAAGGAGCCACCAGCACTGCTGCACATCCCAAACGACACTGGGGCAATGTTTGAAGCTCTCAGAGCATGAAGTGCTACTGTAGCAGCAAAACACTGGACGTTATGGAACTTTTGGATCGCTGTTTAGCCGAGAGCGATGCAAGAGTCAGCGGCGCTGTCACTCTGTGTCAGTTTGTGAAAGTGAAGATGTCAGCTGACAACACATCTGGATTTTTAACTCATTAAGATGTTAATGCCAAATTTCAGTGACTGTACGAGACGAACAGGGGGCGTCCTGCAGTTCATAGGTTATTTATTGGTCAGTTGATTCTGTTGCACATCTTTTTAAAATGCCAACACGGGTCTCCAAACTCCAGTATGAGTTGGGCTCTAGTCCTGATATTAAAAAACAAACCACCAAAAGTCCACCTCATGTGATAACCATCTTTATATCGTATCTCAAACCTCCCCGCTCTGTTGTTCTCTGCTACCAAGACAAAAGGTTGATTATGATGCTGAACTCGGAGTAATATGCGGGAAATAAAGCTTTGATTTGTTTTGTTTTTTTCAGATTCCTTGTGAGAAGAGGCGCCTCGTTGTGAATAATTACTCTTTATAGTTTCTCCTCCTCTGACCCGACGCCGGCTCTCTGGCAGGATAGAATCTCATTTTTAAACGACACCAAAGGTCTTTTTTCATCTCCGCCGAGTCCTGAATTGTTTACAGAGGCTAAAAGTTTTTCTAAAGCATGCAAACGGGACCGGGGTCACGGCTGGTCTGTGACCCCTTCAGCACCGTCTCTCCAGCTGCAAGAAGAGAAGTCTAAAAGATGTGAGTCTTCAGCAATGGAGGGAAAACAGGAGGATGAAACCAGGCGTGAAGAAAAAGAAAAGAAAGAAGAGGTGGTGTGTGGTGTGGAACTGCAGGGAGCGACACACCTCAGCGGGAGAGAGAGCTGTGGAATAAAAGATGTGAAGGTAAGCGAGGGGAGAGCGTGTGAGATTTAAAAACTTATTCAGCATGGATTTCCTGTATTTGTTGCCAGGCAACGTCATTAGTTAAATAGTTTTAACGATACAACTCTGAGAATTCATCGAGAAGAAGAAGAAGACGGGTGCTCGGCTTCAGAACCAGAACAGGTGAGGCGTCTGCTTTTTTCAGAGGGAGCGATAACAGCCCTCCCCCCCGTCCTCACTCACCCGCCTCCCACCGCCCGCCGAATGGGTGAAGAGGCAGCAACAATGTGCAGCAATATGGGACTGTCCGCACGCCGAGAACTGGGACCAGCGCGATAAGGAGCGCTCACAATGGCTCTGCTCAGGTGGCGCAGGTGGTCGTCTGTCATGCGCCGTGTGCTGCGCCGGAGATAGAATGGAAGGCATTCCCACTGAGCTGGCACTCACCGGGGTGTGTGTGTGTGTGCGTGTGTGTGTGAGAAAGCAGCCAGTCAATAGCCTCTCTTTAATCATGTGTACACTCACATGATCGTGTCTGAGCGTGATGCCCAAAGTTTTACAGCACGCAGCTCGGGTAATGCGCTTTGCCAGTGTACCGTGCTGAATCTCCATAGCAACCAATCAGCTCCAAACTGCGTCACCGGGATGGTTTGAATGGTTAATGGACGTTCCAGGTGAACGTGACACAATGTGACACATAACAGCGGCGGCGCAGCAGTCGGAGGGTGCAGGCCCATTTACTCCGCATCGAGCCACGGCGCAGAGGGGGAGGGGAAAAAAACACACCTATCTATCATTGAGTGTGTTTATGAGTGTGTGTGTGTGTGTGTGTGCAGCGGCGAGTGTGTGTGAGGGTTTGAAGGCAGATAAAGCAACGAAGCAAGAGAGGGTGAAATTCTCCTCGGTGGGAGTGGATCCTCAGAACAATGTCAGTGCTTATCGGTGCTTGATGTCTTCCTGCTTCTGTTTTTTTTTTAATTATATCCACCTCAAGAGAGGGAACCAAATGTAAAATTATCTAAGCCCTGTCGCCGTGATCTCAACTCCCCTGTGTGACGGAGAGATCCTTCCAAAATGTCACTGTGCAGGCAATAAAAGACCGCTGCTGGCAAATTTACATGAGCAAATGTCAATAATTTTGTGGCTGCTGCGGTGGAATTAGAAAGGGGGGTGAGGAGTGGAGGGGAAGGCAACTTTTTGTTCACCTGGGTAAAGATGGTGGTATCACTGAGTTACGATTCCTGAAAAGTTACTCTCAAATCGATAATTAGCTGCGACAAAAGGTGACATTTGCGGCCTGGAACATCCTCGCCGGTCGATGCCATCGGAGCATCAATTAATGGCGCCTGAGTGAAGTTTGGGACGGCCTGCGGGGCAGCTGCGAGGACGCTAATGACGGGTTTCATTGACAGCTCAGCGGCCACCGAGTTCGACAGGTGAACCAAACAGAGAAGAGGACGAGAGAGGGAGACAGAAGGAGCTGATCTTTCTTCAAAACGCACGCTCGACGCGGCGTTCAACCTTCACTGTAATGCCTATAATTTGTCCGCTGCTTGCTGTGACACTGAGAAGTTATAATTTTTAAATCACAGTGGGTAATTATCGCGGTGAGAAGCTGTCGTTTTGAATCGACGTGCCCGGCAGCTACGGAAAATTGTTCCGTTGACATTAACACATAAGCATGAAACCACGTCTGCATGTACGGAAGTGATTGACAAACTCGACGAACAGAAACTCTGACGGCGTGAGAGGATTCGAGACGGTGTGGCAGGAGAATCCCGCCGCCGTCCGTCTGCACTCCCGCATACGCCTGTGTCTAATGAGCCTCGGCTTCCGGCGTCATGAGTAATGGGTGTGTGCGGAGAGAGGTGACCGATCCAATCAGGCCTTCCTACCCAGTGGATCTGGCAGTCAAATCCCTCCCCTCATGCATCCTTGAGCACTGCTGATCCTTACAGATAATTAGAAAGACCCGGGGGGCTTATCTCTACACCGCCCGCTCTCCTCATCACCTCTTCCTCATTTTGTTGCATCAGCAGGGACGCACACGCACTCTCGGGGACTTGTCCACGCATATATGTGTGTGTGAAACATTTTGTGAATGCACTGGATGAAGGGGGGAAAAGTGCTCAGGGTGCACATTAGTTGGTTTTGTGATGTCGGATAGTATTACGGGTTGCGCTGTTTGGTAATCACGGCGTGATGTGCTTCCCGACAAGCTCTGAGATGCAAAGAATTGTGGGACTGCATTATTAATGAAGCCCCTGGGAAATGAAGTGCTGAACATGGATCACGACCACATCACATGCTGACAGCATTAAATCCACTCTAACTTAGTATAATGTCTTTTAGGGGGAAATATAGTGGAAATTAAATGTATTAGTGGCAGTGAACACATCAATCATTCACTATATATCATCACATATTTCAGCCAGTTTATATGCACACGTGAAGATCCTTTAATATGTAACTCCTCTGATGTTTCAGATCAGATCTGTCTAACACTGCAGTTTGCTTTTCATCAGCTTCATCATCGGACGGAGTTTTCTCAGATCTGTTGACATGCAAAGTTTTAATTTCATCAAATCCATGTTGAATTGACAGTTGTTGAATTGACACCAGTGTTTCCCAACCGGGGGTACGCGTACGCGGGGGTACTGCAGGGGGTACGCAGCGCATGGGGAGATTTTCTTTTTGAAGAAGAAGGCGTTACAAAAACTGTAGTCCAAAAACTCGTAATATTCGTAATATGACAACAGAATGTCTGCTGTGTAAGTAATTTATTTAATAGGCCTACAATTATTAATTACTAATTATTAATTTGCATTAAGTTGTGTCTAAAAAAGCAGGAGAGAGAGCCTGACAAGTTTATGTTCAGTTTAAGAAGATTAAATAAAATGATTTTCATCTATAACCGCTGTGTTATGCTCTATTTTTTTGAGAATTTTCAACGCATATATGTGTGAGGGGTACTCCTGAAGTGACAAGAAGGCTCAGGGGGTACTCAAGCTAAAAAGGTTGGGAAACACTGGCATAGACTAACTAGCGATGTAAGCCAGCTCATCCAGCTCCTGTTCTGGCACGACACCGGCTCCAGCATTCCCCTCACGCCCTGGGCCTGAAAACCTCCTCTCAGCTTTAATCAATTTTAAGTCACAATGTCATCAACTTGGAACAGGATGTAACTCTAACATGAGCATGCTGCATATCTGAGGTTTGACGTGTCAATGATGGATGCACTCATCAACCATTAACGAGAATTTAAACGAACGTTGTTGACAGGAGTCACGTTCCTCTTCACTTCATAGTCATAATTACCTTTCAGTGCAGAGCATCGCTCCCGCTCTAACACCTTTTATTGACATCTGGTATCTTAACGATAACATGCAGCAGTGGCATCTGGGATGTGTCAGGATATATATGCATTATTTAAATATTAAGAAGGAAAATTCAGGAACTCACACGCAGCATCTCTCATAGTTAAATATACACAATCATTACTGGTTCACCATCAGACTCAAAACAAAGCGGGTCATGATATCCTTCAACACTCGTCCCACCCCGTTAACCAGAATTTAACTTCCTCCGTTAAAAAGACTGAAAAGCATCAAACCTTCTGCAACAACACCTGCTCACAGGCTGTCCAACTCTTAAATCATTCATGTGCTGCTATTATTCCTGTCCGTGACACACTGTAAGAGTATGTATACATACACAGCATGGCTGGTTGTACTACTGATGGGTTCCCCGTGGGAGTGTTGCCTAAATTATTCATGATTAGTACTTCTACTTTAAGCAGCTACCAAAAACTTTCAGTTTGTGTTGACTCTGGTGGACAAACACGGTCGTGTTTTAGTGTTTGGCTGCAGGTGGTGGCATAGAAACAGTCAGTCTTGTCACCTTGTTTGCTTCTGTTGGTCATATCGTGGCTAGGACTGGGTATCGATTCAAATTCCAAGAATCGATTCGATTCCGATTCTCAAGACTGAGAATCGATTATCATATTCCGATCCAATCCGATCTCGATTCGGGTTAGTGTTATTAAAACCATTTTTTTGGTCGCCTGAAGCCCTCGTTTTCAACAACGGAATACGGGCGCATATCTTTGCAAATGTAACCCGCAATCGCCTCAGTTATTTTAAGAGAACGTACAGAAGTGGCTGGTAGTTGTAGTTTTCCTTGAGTGTTCTTTTATCTGTAGTTTTATTATATTCTGGGTGAATTTCCATTTTTCCTACGTTCATGAACGCATCATAGTCATTCCGACGGCCATTGAACGCACCTCGCGTGTGTGAGACGCCGTAGTGTCGTTTCAACACGGTGCACGCCTGTTTCAATTCAATGACGTGACTAGTGGGGTTAAAGTTCCCCGGGGGAAAATGTATTAAAATTTTAATTTAATTAAATCGATCTTTGGATGTACGAATCGATCTTAAGGAGTTAATATGCAAATCGATTCAGAATCGGAAAATCGATTTTTTCAACACAGGCCTAATCGTGGCATCAGTATTAAATTTAGACCATGCAAAACTCTTTAGTACCTTTAAATAACATTTTACTTCCTTAGGTGTGTGAGCAACGTTTTTGTTGTTCTTCTTCTATCCTCAATACCGCACGTACACCGACTCCTCCAACATGACTAACTCTGAGCATGCCCAAGATGTCTGTCTGTCTGACTGCTGCAGTGTTTTCAGAGAGGGATAAAGAGAGGATCTCAAGATGTATGAAGGTAATCCATTCGAGTCAAAGACGAGGAACAATGTGCTGGAGATAAAATAAGTCCTTGGGGGTAAAGGAAGGAGCATGGAGAGATGAACATCAAGCTTTCAGTTGGCCTAGTTGAAATCCAGATAGAAGAATACCAGAATATTACGCTCGCAAACTTCAAACCTATGGAGGTCACTAAAACACAGGAAATCAGTCAGCAGTGTAGATGTCTAAATACACGTGTCCAGGCAGGAGACGTTCCTCTCATTGAAATGCGATGACATGATGGACAACAAGAGCTCCGATTCAAAGACTGGAATCCATCCTCCAGTGAAGGAGCGGCGAGATTAAGGATATGTGCTGAAGGGGCAGAGAGAGAGAGAGGGAGGACGAAGAAGAAGTGTTGAGGCTTGGCTAATGAGTCCAGGCGAGATGTGTTTGCTCAGCACAGGGCGCCGTTTGCGGGGAAGCGAATGACACAGAGGGCTCCACACTAAGCTTGACCAGATTGGATCTCCTGCCTCTCGGGGTGGCACATCTGGGGAACCACCGCAGGATGCTAATCTACACATCTGTGCCTCCACACAAGAATATTAACACACATGGATGCACACATGTGAGTCCAAAGATCAGGAGCCAAGTTTAAAAAGACCCCAGATTTTCCCTGACTAAGCAGCGGGGGGTGTGTGGGGAAGATGTCTGCGGATTTAAGTGTGTGTTTATGTGTGTGTAAAGAAGCATGTACCGCTTATGCACACATGCCTCCATGCGTATTTAACCACGACGTAGAACAGAATCAAGCTGGCCTTGGAGAAATTATTTAAGGTCAATGTTCGGCCTCACCATTAAAAAAACGTCGCCCATAGCCACCATGACGGCGCAGCTCTAACGCCGTAACTGGAGGAGTTTCCCTGCAGGGCATGCTGTGCTGATGTGAGTCGGCGAGTTTGCTGCGAGGGAAAACGAAATGCTCCACTCTCTCGTCGCTCACCGACGTGGCCTAGATACGACAGTCATCCCAACTCTGCCCACCTCCCCTCCAAAAAAAAAACCCATCAGGAACCTGCGTCCGGCCAGGCTATCAGTGCCAAAGCCAATCGTTCTCACCGGCAGGACAGCGACTCGCTGAATCTATTCTACTTTCATTATGCTGAGCCTGAGGAGAGAGGCAGTGAAAGGAAGACAGAGGGAGAGAAAGTGAGAGGAGAGGCGAGGGGAGCCAAATTAAAAGACTCCCGTAGCCCCGCATACACTCAGTTCCGATCCCATATTTAATTCAGTGATTGATTTGTTCATTAAAATACATCCCAAACCTAATTATTCCATTAATAATCCAAAAACCTAATGGAAAAAAAATAGTCTGTATATATGTGTGTGTGTGTGAGAGAGAGAGACTTGGTTAGTGAGTGATAAAGAGAAGACGGAGACAAGAGGGAGATGCAGAAAGAGTCAGGAAGGCAAGAAACTCTGAAGAACTGCTTTTCTAAAACATTTGCACATGTGCAAACACACACACACACACACACACACACACACACACACACACCGAGTCACGCGAGGATACGTGGCCTGCAGGGGGAAATGTACACGGAGATGTAGGGCAACATCTGCTAACATGAGCAAAACGCCACCATGAAAACTGAAGAAAGGGAAAAAGGAAAGAAGACAGAGCTGCTTACATGTGAACAGAGGAAAGGAAAGAATAAAAGTAAGATAAAAGAAAAGGATAGTCCATGGATATAAAGATAGGAAAGGAGAGTTAAAGGGGAAAGGGAAGGAAAGATAAGGCAGGAAGGAAGGAAACTAAAGGAAGAGGAGAAAAGTGAAGGATGTAAAATAAAAAGGAAATGGCACAAAAAGAGAGAATAGGAAAGGAATAAAGGAAAAGGAAATGAAGAAAGGAAAGAAAGGTAGAAAAGGAAGATGAGGTAGGAAGGACAACCATGAGGAAATAAAGAAAAACAAAGGAAAGGACACGAAAAGAGAGTAAAGGAAATGAAGCAATAGGAAAGGAAATGAGAAGGACAGAAAAAGTGAGGACAAAGTGGAAGTAAAAGAAAAGTACAGTAAAGAAGAGGGAAGGGCAAAACATACGAGGAGAGGAAAGAATTGGACGGCATATAAAGAGAAAGATTCGGTCGGAGAGGGAAAGAAAGGAAAGGAGGGCAGAAAAAAAGGAAAGGAAACATCGAGACTAATAAATTAGAGGCCATTCACACAGATCTTTAGAGACCTCTGTGTGTGTCCTGTATAATGTGTGTAAGTGCATGTGTGTGTGTGTGTGTGTTGTAATGTGAGCGTCAGTCATTGTGTGTGTGTGTGTGTGTGTGTGTGTGTGGCAGTGGGGCAGCCCTGAGTGTGGCTGTAGATTAATGGGGGCCATTATCTCAATGCCCAAAACACTCAGTGATGAAGAGTCACTGCCTGGCGACGGGCCTCAGCCAATCAATTTGCGGCGCAGCGGTCACCTGCCCGGGTCAGAGCCCACATACGGCTGGTGTTTGTGCTGTTGTTGTGTGGGGGTGGAGGTGGTGGAGGAGGTGGGGGACTGGCAGACTGCCACGACATTACGGCGAAAGAGGGAGAGTTTCTCTCCGACCGGCTCATGATGTGACAGACTCATTTCACAGGTATGTATTTCACTTTTTAAGGACGGCGTCGAGCATCGCCAGGCCCCCGCCGTGCTTTAATTATGTCCTGATGTAATTGCGTTGGCGTTCTTTCATTCGGAGCGATGATTGGAAGGTTGCCTTTGTCTCGCCTCTGAATAGGGTGCGGCTATTAACAGCAAAGTAATGATGTTTACATTCTGTGAATCACGTCGTGATGGAGAGCGATGACTGCGGCGAGCAGAGCGTTTGTCTGTGTTTACAGTCTCGAGTTACCCATGACGCTGAAATAGAAGAGCCGGTCTTCAGTTGCTCCGTTGTGGGGAAGAAGGAGCTGAGACGGTCTATCTATGTTCCAACCCTCACGATATTTGGGTAATGACTGCAAGAATGAGATTGCTATACAATACAATGAGCTTCCGCCGCTGTAGGGTGTCTGGACTTGAAGTTGAGGAGCTTGGACATCCGGAGCTCAAAGTAGAGCTCCTTCGCATTGAAAGGAGCCAACTGAGGTGCTCCTGGGCGAACTTCTTCTGGAAGGAAACCCCCACGTGACACCCAGAACTCACTGGAGGGACGATATATCCGATCTGACCTGGAAACACCTCGGACGCCTGGAACTAAACCTGCTGCCACCGTGACCTGACCCGAGACAAGCTTAGTGAGCTTTGTAGGTGCTGTCAGGAGAGCTAGATGTTTCCACTCTTTATGGTAAGCGGAGCTAGTGGTATGAATCCTCTTATCTAACTTTTGTTTTCAGTCCTATCCTTATATACAATACTTCTGATAAATGTAGAGCACATCACGCTCACACAGTCCTTGGTCTCAGTCTATGTAGAGCACATCACGCTCACACAGTCCTTGGTCTCAGTCTATATGTTTTATATGATTTTTCTTCTTTAATACCACCTCTCTCCTGTCCTCTATCTTAACAACATGCTTTTCTAACTGAAGCTAACCGAAGGCCGAGCGAAAATTATTCTCCCCTTTGCGAGAACATTGTGTGTCTTCCGAAGGATGCTCTTTCTCCTGGAGAACAGGTTCCCCATCATTACCTTGAGAGCGCAAAGATCACTCAGACAAGCGGGAGCTCACGTGCCCAAACACATGAGCATGTGCTCGGAAACACTGAAACACACACGTGGAAATGAAAAGACACGAATGTAGAGAGTGAAAATACCTCGGAGCTATAAGATGGAGGGCCTGGAGAGGCTAATGTAACAGAGGAGAACCGAGCTATCTGCCTTTGATGCTGTGAGCGTTTTAACTCTATGAGCGAGGGCTTGTGTAGTCTGTAAAACACATGCTGTGAAATGGACTCCCCGCTGCAACTGGGAACACAAACCTGTATCAGTAGGGAGTGGAAGCAAATTGATTTGTGTGCAGTTCAGTAATTCTTTGGTTTAGCTTTGCCAAGTTTTATCGACGTGGCTCAAGGGATGGAAATATCTGTCTGATGGTCAGACTGATACATCCCAACAACGATTGGATGGATTGCCATTAAAATTAGCCCAGAAATAAGAAGTCTGCTGATATTTCGACATCAATGTGCTGTTCAGAGGAATAACCACCTGAACCTGCAGCTCCCCTCAGCTTCATAGAGCTGATTAACGAGTTTCAGCTCATTGTTTAGCTGCTCTGTCCCACAACTTTACTATTGCTTTAGTCTCGCTGCTCTCATAGTGACGTTCTCCACTGCAGCAGGCAGCTGTTTGCAGAGAAAGAGCTCCACAAACCCCACTATACACCACCTGCATCAGCACCAAACAGCAGGCGGAGACAGTTAACGACTGGCTGGCGAACACAATGGAGCATTTAGCAGCTAAAGAGGCAGATATTTCCCTCAGGAGCTGGTGGAGACCAAAAACAGAGCTAAAAGAGGGTGACTGTTGGACCACAGACAGTATAAAACACTGTGATGTCACCCGCAGGTCTCTGGGCTTGACAGATACTCCTGTGAAACTAATGAAGCCATTAAAACACTACCCTGAAATGTTGACATGTCCACATGCTCCTCGGTGACATGTCTTCTCAATTTACAAACCATGATCTGTCTTTAAGGTGCCGGCGGCGAGGGTCTATAACCCTTTAGATAGTCGTGCTTATTGTTGACAGAAATAGAAAGCACAAGCCAGTCAAAGGCTAATAGGAACATAGGGCATTGATTACACCAGAGCGATTCACTAATTCAATCAATAAAACCAAATTATCAGTCTGTGATTTCCAATCATAGACGAGCACACTCACAAAAATAAACTCCAATCAATCACAATCAACCTATTTGCCGAATTGGATCTCACGGTGCCGTCCGCGCGGTTCGAGGATAGTTGTGAATAATCTTCCCTCTTGCTCTGCCTCACTTACAGAACCACTAAGAAACTGACACGGCCCGCCTGCCGCCACAGGTGAAATCGAATCCAATTACAGCAATAAGTACCTGCTTAAGTAACCTGTTCCTGAAGCTCATGGGAATCATCCATCATGGGAGACTGAAGGGTTAAGACCTCCCCCACCCCGTGAAACCAAAGCTCATCACTGACTTATAGATGAAACAGAGAATATGCTGCGGTGAACAATTCCAATCAATGCCAATAGACGGACTGATAAAGGAGAAAATTATCTTCCATGCACAGTGGGTCACTTATAAACATGCAGCCTGCGGCTTCACTGTCTTTTCATAGTGGTACGCCTGTTTGCAAGGGAGCTAATGGATACATTAACATGACAAGTGATATCAAAGTAACTTTTAACACTTGAGCTGAATATTGAACCCCCATTTGTTGCATGTTTGCCAAACGTATCAAGATCTAAACTTAAAAAAACAAAAGAGTATCACAAGCTTTGATGAATAGTTCAGTAAAACCTTCAAATCATTTTGGAGTATGGTTAGAGAAGCGAGCTTGTGACTGAGAGATCGTCGGCTCGATGCCTACACCCGAATCCTGGTGGGGAAAGTAAAGGAAGCAGTCGGCAGCAGATCAGACTGTGTTTGTACTGTTTGTCGCTTCCTCTCAGTGAAACTTAACAAATAAAAGTTTAAAATAAAAAGTGTCAACATCAGGATAAAACTAGCTCAGTATTATCCATGGGCCAGATCACAAATCCATCTTGGTTTTCTTGGGCAACACAATGCTCCCTCACCCAAACAGATCATTTATCTGATCACATTTAATGACAAAACCTTTATTTTACATGACAAGATAAGGTATTTTCATGTTAATTATATGAAAAGGTTCTACCGTATTTATTAAACGGTAAAAAACTGTGTTGACAGATCTTTACCGTAAAAACAACTATGGTTCATTTCACTTTAACTGCAACAATCAGAGAAGACAAACCCTTGACAAATAAAACAGTTGCTGTCTTTTCTGAACCCCTATCAGTGCCAGCAGTGCATCAGCCTTTTTGTCAGATCCTTTCTCGCTGCTACTGCGTCCAGAGTTGATGGGGGATGCCTCTGTATTACAGCAGATGTCTGCCTGCACAGCATGTAATAGCAGCCTAGCACCCTACTGCCATCCCGGAGTTATAACTCAGAGAAGTTAAATCTTACCCAGCAGTTACACTATCAAGCAGTCTGGCCGCATCAACTTAATTTGCAAACAAAACACAAATGTTCTTTGGGTAAGCAAAAAGCACACACAGTATTTCAAGCCGTACTGCTGTTTCGACGATTCAGAGTGCAGATTTTGTTTGGCTCGCAGAAGAATGGCTCTTTTAATTTGTTAATTTCTTGCACCGTCACTCATTTTTTGAAAGAATAACGCGTGTTGATGTGCTTCTAAGGCCGAGTTCAAAGCAAACTAGGCTTGTCTGCTGCTTAACAATGTCAGTGGCTTATCGTGTCAATGTGAAGGGTTGTGAGAATGATCAGTGTGTCAAGCAGTGAGGATAATTAGGATCAACAGGGGCGAAGTGGAAGAGACACCAACAGACTCGGTATTTGTTCTTCAAATGACACAGTCAAACATGCAGCTGCTGCTCTCTGATTCTTTAGAGAAGCTCGGAGTTTGCAGGATTCAGTGCCACTAAACCTGGACAACAGTGGAAACTTGAAGTGAAGCACCGAACTAAAGAATAGGGAGACTGTGCAAGCAGTCCAGAACTGCCATAATGTCACATTTCTGCTAAAATCTGAGCTTGTTTGGGTTGACACCGGACTTGGCATGCCTGTAGAGTACATGTCACCATCCGTCACACACTGGCTGCAGACTCGTGCGACACAAACCCATTAAATCTATTACAACCCTCACACCTGCCAACATATCCAGAACAGTAAAACACACACACAGAAATGCTGCTGCTCACAGCGACCAGATGCCACCCTCTTTTGACCTGACTGTAGTCACTTACCTTGGCGATTTGGACACACCAGTTGAGCAGCAGCTGCGAGCCGATGTTGTCTTTGTGCTCGTGCACGTAGTCGAGGAGGCAGCCGTGTGGCATGAGCTGGGTGACCAGCTGGATGGTCGGGCTCAGGCACACGCCCAGCAGACGAACCAGGTGGGGGTGCTCCATGCTGGCCATGATGAGGGCCTCCTGGGTGAGAGGGGGTGGATAGAGGACAAAGAGGGACTAAGAAGACTGTTGCACTTCATGGATGGGAATTACCTTAGTCAGATATCGGATATGTAGTAGTGTTCTGCTGAATCATGCTGGTTCTCTGAGTGTTTTACCCAAATCTAGGATCCCATTTCATTTTTTCACACCTTTGACACCCTTAATTTAACTTAACATGAAGGAACAAAGGTGAAGTTGTGACGATGGTTCAAAATACTACAATACCCATGAGCCTCAGCCACTGTAGTGAATTCAAAATGTTGAATTTGTGACTAAAACACAGTAGATTTAAAGTGAATTTACTTTTTCTTTAGCTTATCCACCATTAGTAGTGCAGATAACAACACTTTAATTTTGGCGATTGGATGTTTTTTAATGAAATGCACCCTGGGAGTTGTAGTTAACTTCCCCCTCTATGTTTTCATGTACACAGGAACAAGGGCCAAACATTTTCTAATGCATTTAATGATTCGATGAGCAGGATGTCACCTTGATCCAAGCTGCAGAAGAGGTCACATAAATCAGATGTATCGGATTCCTAATTTTAGGACCAGGGACACTTAGAAAAGACAATTTTTGCAGCTTTGTGGTCATTAAATATCCCCACAAAAAAACCCAAAAAACACATGATCGCCTCAACAGCTGATTTTATTGCGGTTAATGTGGGTCGTGGTGGCAATTCAGAAGTGAATAAATTAAAGGAACCTGCTTACAGAAACATATGTTCAGGGTTATGTTCGCTTGGTTTTTAAGCCGCTACCGTCTGTGATGATCTTGGCTACATTTCCACTGAAGCCCAAAAAAGAATGAACCCAAAATAAAGTGTCAAAAAGTCCCACGAGTCATGTTTAGTAGCACGCCTGTTCAATCAGTTCCCAGTGAGCATGAGCAATGTCTTCATATGCTCATAGCAGCATGAAGAGGTGAACTTAAGCATTTCAGAACATTTTCTCGGACCCCTAGAGGCTTCCCCTAGGTCTGTTTATCTATTTATTGATAATACACTTCCTCCTGGAGGCGGGGTTAGCTGCATGAATGAAGACCTGTGGGATGGCGACTGTATCTGCATGCACGCTGTCTGTCCACAGAGTATTCTCCCCGTGCAGAAACCTTCTTCAAAGCTGCACAAACGCGGCCCTTTTCATCTATATTTGAACGCGTATGAAACATGGAGGCTGTTACTGTAATTGTTGCACCAACACGATTAAAACAGCGAGCGGGTGCATATTTAATAACGCCTGCCTAGTTCGGAGTCACTCCGCGTTTGATTTCACGAGCTGCTTTTAATTCGTCTCTCTCCGGTTTGACAGAAAACTCTCCCGTCCTCCCTCTCATCTCCTCCTGCAGCAGATGGACGTAGAGGTTTGGAACAGTTGGGACTCACCGTCGGGTAATTGTTATTGCCGAGCGGCGAGCAGAAGGATGTGCGGCGGTGATGGAGTGTTATGATGGCGAGGGGCTGATACTCGTGGCCGACGTGTATTTGCATTACGGCTGAACAGAAGCTGCACTCAGAGTCATTGCTTAGAAACACTCACTCCAGTCCTTCACCTCATCTCCTACTGCCTCTCCCTGCGTCTCATTCACACACTCTTACATGCGGACACACTCTCTTGGCAGCTCTCTAAAACACTCACGCTCACACACTCAAGGACACACACTCTCTCCGTCTCTGCATACAGCAAATGGTCGAGGAGGTGTATATCCTGGCTTGGCCCTGGGGGCAGCTGATAGATAGATGAGGTGCCTTTTTAAATTTAGATGCTAAAGAATGAGCTTAGAGGGAGATGTGGTGGTGGTGTGGGTGGTGTGGGTGTGTAGAGTAGATTAATTCTAAACAGGAGGGGGCCAGAGGCCACAGGGAGGCTTTTGGCACCATCAGTGCCCTGATTTAAGCAGAGCCTCCCGGCACCGAAGTAGTGCCACTACATCTCCACTTCATAAAACCACCTGCTTCTCCACCTAACTGCATTATACGACTGCAGCCACAGCCTCGACGTCGGGCGTAGCTCGCTTTTTTGGGATCAAGAGGAGAAGAAAAAAGAGGAGGGAGGACGGGGAAGAGCGAAGGAGGACGTCGGTGTGTGCAACAGAAAGAAGAGAGTGCTTTTATTCCCAGTCTGTGATCCCAGAAGACCCCGGAGTCGTAAACTATGTCAGGCTAAACTCTTTCGTCGACTCTCGGTGCCAGCATTGTGTGTGTGTGTGTGTGTGTGTGTGTGTGCGTGCACGAGTGTGTGTGTTTTGGTTTCTCTCTCATCTCCCTGAGCGCTGACCTCCATTACTGTCGACTGACCCTCCTTTCCCGTCGAGCTCGCTTGCTCACTTCCCCCGTAACTTGTGCGCACACACACACACACACACACACACACACACACGCTGGGAGACAGAAAACCAAGAAGTGCGTGTTTGCATCAAAACACACTAACTTAGTGCGTTATTAAGCAGTTGCTTTTCACGTCTCGAATAATCAACCCGCTCGCGAAATGTTCACATATTTGCAAACACAGGCGAAGCACCCTGCAGCTCTCACTCACACAAGGCCGCCACCGACGCCACGTCCGAGCCTTTTGTTGCAAAGTGTGTGTTGTTTGGTTATGCATGTGTGTATGTGTGGACTTTTTCGGAGCTGGCACTCCAGTGGCTAGTTTCCCAGTGGCGAGGCGTGAGCCTGCCTTTAGATTGCTGTTTAACAAGCCGGCAGACAGAGCATATTGGCTCTGGATGGACAGAGACCCCCGCTGGGAGAAACAGGGGGAAAAGAGGAAGAGAGAGGGGGAAAGGAGGGGAGGAGGGAGGGGAGGAGAGAGAGAGGTGGGGAGAGGAGGAGAAAGAGAGGAGGAGAGAGGAAGGGAGACTGAGCAGCAGTCTGGATGGTAGTTTTGGATGAGCCAGGGATGCTTATTCAGGAGCGTTGCCATGGCAACGCCGTGTCCATATTATGGACTTCTCACATGGGATTAGCTAATCCTAATCGTTATGGGTAAAGATCACGGATGCATCATGAGAACTGACTTCAAGACGGAGCCGATTGCTTCCGATGAAAGTATCCGAGTACGAGCCAAATAACGACCGCCGAGTCACGTACCCTGCTGCACATGTGCAGTTTGTGGCTCCACCCTCCTCTCCACTACATGCTACAAGCTCGTGGATCGTTTTTCAAATATTAAACCTACAAAAACTCAGAGTTATAATCTCTTTCTGCTTTTATTCTGAAGACTTTATTGTGAAAAACCACAGGAAGTAGTGAGCTTAGCTAAATGTACATGTGCAGTGGGCTGCACGGGTCATACACCGGATGAGAGACTTTCAGTGGACGAAGTCGGCTCCATCTTGAAGTCACTTCTCATGATTTTCCAAGCATGACTTTAAGATTTGAAGACTTTATTGTGAAAAGCCCCAGGAAGTGGCAAGGCAGGTATCCAAAAAATTGAATTTGTCATTTTGATACATTTCTAAATGGACCTCAGCTAATTATTGTCATTCAAATGATTTTTTCAGACGATAAAATCACTAAATAAATCACAAACACCCAAAGAGACGTTTTTTAATTTGTACGTCATTATGGTCTTTTTCTTTTCACATGAAAAATGACCTAAGCGACGGATCGACTCACAAAACAGTTGATTCCATTTTCGGTCCGGCTAATGAACTAATTATTTCAGTGCGGGAGAAGAGACGGGGGTTTAAAGGAACAGCAGGAACCGGAACATTCTGCAGGTTTGGTGAAGAAAAAGAAAAAGATGGAGGCGAGCACCGGTGAAGTGGTGATAATTAAAAAAACTGCGAGTGTGTGAACAGAGAGACGTATTGAAGAGAGAGAAACTCCGAGCTGCCTCCATCCTGCCTCTTCTTCTCCTCTCTATCACTCCTGGATTCCAATAAAGCCGCGTCTCATAAACAAGTGCTGTTTTTTAATAGAGTCTCGTTCAATACATGCCTGGCTGTACAGCCTGCTGGAGTTCACTTTATTACCGCCTCTGACTGAGATTGTACTCTCGTAAGAATTTACCGCCGAATGCACAATCCCACAAAGTGACAGACTCGGCTCAGACCAACAAAACCTGAATACACGCAGACACAAATCGTCGCGATATAAATACTCACGTCCATGAACTCCACGTTGGCTTTAGGGCCGGTGGTCTCGTTGAGGATTTTAATAGCCACGGGGATCTTCACTGTCTCACCTTCTGGGACCCAGATGCCCTGAAACACACAAGCAATCACCATAAATGCACTGCTCTCTCTATAAACATGCCCACAGTGATGATTTTGATGGGTTATACAACATGCTTCTTGCAGGTCAACTCAATCGATGCATGCACATGCATGAACCTCACGGAGTATGCTTCCTTGGTTATGAATGAACTCGTTGGAGCCTAAATGCTCCGAGCAAAGAGCTCTGAATCATAATCAGGGTATAAATTGATTCTGGAATATCTATGCAGATTAAATGAAGTCAAATATGGCTGTAAAATCAAACAGGCCCATCAATACTGTAATTGAGAGGAATTTAGAGCTGCAGGAAGAAAACGCTGTTTATTCACTGAGTTTGCTGAATTTTTAGGGGTGGTATGAATAATTTCGCCAAGGGCAGCGATGCTGGCAAGCGAACAGCAGTTTCCGTTCCAGGTCCTTGAGCCACCCGAGGCTCACGTCTGTCAGGGAGCGCTGCTACAAAAGAAAATGTTTATGCTTATTGTTTAAGTTGTCAAGCGGGGTTGTTCTGCTCTTAGCTGACTTAATGATGTTTGATTCAGAACGTGGAGGCCACGTTTTGCATGACACAAACGCCGACCTTGTAGACGGTTCCGAACGCCCCTGATCCCAGAATCTTGACCCTCTTCAGCTCCGTCTCCTTCAGGATCCTCAGCTGAGCCTGGTTGGGGGCCGTTCCACTGGGGGTCAGGGGCTCCACCAGCTGACAAGGAAAAACAAACATTTAGATTATTTTTCCCACTTTTTGTGCCATAAAACATCAGAAAGGCATTCCTCGGGGCTACGGCGTTTCTTGTGCACCTACTGACAACCTGAAGCGTGTCTCTCTATTGCTTGGAGTCAAAATATTTTTAACCTCTTGCTTCAGGTGCTGTGGATGCTAAAAATGTATCTAGAGGGCGTGCAGCAGGTTGAGGCCGTTCTCTCCAAAATGATAAGCAAGAGAGGCGAATATGGTTTATTTGCAACAAATACATAAGCAGCCAAAAAAACAGCCACTGTCCTGTCCTGATAGTCCTGATTTTGCACACACACACACACACATGTATGAAGTACAAATAAATCTGGGGTGTGAGCGTGAAGTTCTGTCAGAGCTGGCAGTTACCACCGTGGACCGCAGCGCGCCCGCCGCTGAGCAAATCGCAGTTTGGTGTCAGCTGCTATCACAGCCAACAAAGAGTAGCGGCTCACCAGCTGTGCACATACAAAACAATTCCAATTCAAGGTTATGACAAGCCTCCTCCGCGTGCCTTGCTGCCAGCAACAGCTGACACTGAACAGCATCCCAGCAGCTGGCCGGGCCACCCGCCTCACCACAAAGCCTCGGCTACTAAATATAAAGAACGGGAGCTGGCACCTGCAGCCAAGCTGTGAAAAGATGTGAGGCTCGCAGATTCAGCCGGAGAGCACACGTGTAGCGCACATCCCTGAAAACACTAACACACACGGCTACATGTGTGTACAGTACACAGATTCACAAATATTGACAAATGCAAATTCACACTCATATCAACATGAAACACACACAAAGAACATACAAGACCTCCAAACACACACACACACAGGAAGTCAATGCTTCTGATCAATACATGTCTTAATGAGCCCATCAGCCTATCGGGTCGCTCATTCGCTGCGGTTTATCAGCAGCATAATCACCCAGCTCAACCACGGCCATCAAACAATATAATGAGGCCATATATCAGTCGGTCAGCCACACAAGCGTTCACTTAATGTGATATAAAACCATCAGCACAATAGGACCGGCGATCTCCAAAGCCACGCCGGGTCCGCAGGATGGATGACATTGCCCGCAGCTCTGCAATGACACATCGTTTAATGGCTATTGTTATGGCTGGGGCCCGAAGGCGGCGGTGTAAAGCCTGCTGAGATGTCACTGCAGGCGGTGAGCTCGCAGACGGATGCGTTGGGGAAGGAGGATGAGGGATAAATACTGAGGGAAGTGAAGGAGGAGAGGGATGGCCGAGCGATGAGCTGATCTCGTGTTTTGATAAAAAAGCACTGGAAGAGCTACTAAAGGGACCTCGAGGCGAAAACAGATTTTCCATGGTCAAGAATGAACCTCATCTCAGCCAATAAACTCTTTGATACTTTCAAGATACTGACACTCGTCTTGAGGCATTTTTTCAGTAGGCGAGGGTTTAAGTATACCGAAACACTGAAAAGATGAGGTTGCACCATTTATGGTTAATTATTAGTTATATAATAAGCTAACAATTGTGCTCACACATTTATTTTGACTACTACAAGGCCAGCAATGATAAATGTCCCCAATAAATGAAGAACTAAACAACTTCTGGGTTGCCAGGTTGTGGAAATGTTTGGCTGCTTAATTAGAATTAAACCTAATATTTAGGCTTAATTCATCAGCAAGATCCCTCAGATTGGATATTTCTCCAAAGACATATGCAGAACCAACCCTAGTTGGGCAATTTTACGCATTGAACTATTAAAAAAAAAACCCTGTAACGTCTAGTATTCATTGCCTTCATTGGTTGGGTTGGTTAGGTTTAGATGGAGCTAGGGTTATAACATCAGGGCAAACCAGTCAGAGGCAGAGTAGGGTCATTCCTCCACCACCCTAGGAAAAGAACAGTTGGGTACAGCCGCACAGGAGAGGTTGTTAAATTGAAAACGCTGCATTAATAAAGTTTTTGGGAGGTGGCACATTCAAGTGTGTGGACAACCTCTTATTTCCCGGTGTTTAGACCGCCCTGTGAAGCTAAAACGCATTCTCTACTTTGAGTTAGGTGAGTTTAGCAGCTCTAGAGGATCAAAATGACCTATTAAGTGTTGGAGGTTTGTGTTCGGCCTTCAAATAAAGTATTTAATTCCATGGAACCACTTTATTTACCCAAACAAGAAGGACTTTGCTGTCATCCATCATATTAGCCCGGTATTTGGCCAAAGAGCTGCATTTGCAGTAATTTGTTTGCCCATTCGCTGCATGAATAACAAGAAAACAAGTGACGCTGTAGGTAGAGAGAAACGGAGCGATTGAGAAAGAGAGAGCGGAGACGGGGGCAGAGGGAGGAGGTGACGGAGCAGTAGTTAGAACAGATGGTGACAGGCTGTAGCTGTTATTGTTTCATTAGGACAAGGCTGGACTGTGCTGATGAGGGGAGGAGAGGTCTGTTAAATAAGATGCACACCCATGGCCTGCAAAACTCTCCCGAGCTCGTTGACGCTCGCTCACCACGCCACTTTATTTACCAGCTAATAATGCGCCTTGCCTTTGCCAAATGAGCTTCGTCCGGAGCCGCAGTGGAGAGGATTCGGATGCTTCATTGAACAAATAAGCAACATGTTGGAGCCTCGGGCTGGAATACATTGACAGAATTATTCTGGATTGAATAAGTAAACAATGTCCCCAAACACAAAGTTGCACTGCGAGCCTCTCGGGCATACGCTTTAATGTTCACACTACTCACACAAAGTGCTGCAGTCGTTGGGTTTGAAATCAGGTGAAACAAGAAACTTTTACCCGAAGGGTGGAAACTGGGGCTGGTATGTCTGTAACCTTTGTCGCCTTCAATATTTAAACAGCCGCATCAAATATAGAACTCGTAAAAAGGAACTGTTTTGGGAAATAATGAGGTTTTGCTCTCGGTGCAGGAGGGAGTTCGGAGAAGCCAGCTGAGGCTGTTCGGGCATCAGAACCCGCTGGAGGGACTACATAGCCCATCTAGCCCGGGTATTGCCTCGCTATCCTCCAGGGACGTCTGGAACATCCTGCTAAACCTGCTGCCACCGCGACCCGACCCAAGATAAGTGGAAGGAAATGGATGGATGTCCTAATATTGGAGGAAGGAGTACAGAGGATCCTTTAGGCGCCTTCCTTTGGAGACCCCTGGGGCAGACCCAGAACCCGCTGGAGGGATTATATAACCTATCTGGATCCTTCAGGAGGAGCTGGAATGCACTGTTGGGGACTCGACCCCGGTTAGGATAAATGGATGGATGTCTGAACAGTGGTTAAAAAGCCTCATGAGATCTGGTTATAACACAGGACAGTCGTGGGATAGATGCACGAGAGTAAGCTTCTAATATAACGACCCTCAAATCATGAATTTAATAATGCAATGATAATTTAACTATTAGGCTATCATGGCTGCAGGCACATACAGTACACTTAGTTTGTTCTTGGATTTAGGGTTATCTGCATGCCACGGTATAACTCCTGAGCTATACTTAGGAAAGCACAATGACACACAGACATTGAGAGCACATTAAGACAATTTGTGCGTGATAGCAGCAGAGAGGCCTCATCAGTATGCAAGGACATTTATTCCTGGGATTATCCATCCCCACAGCGATGAACTCACTTCTCCTCCACTAACTGCATTTAAAGAGCAGTCTTGTACTGTACTACTCAGTTGCAAAACACGAAATCCTGCAGAAAGAACATGGAATCTTTTCGCTAGGTCTAATTTTAGGCGTTTGGACGTGGAGGCAACACATCCTGTATGCCCATTAACTCAGCATAGCAGTGTTTTATTTTATTTTTTCCTTCTTGCTGAAGGTGTTTTTCCGAAGTATAGTCATGGGGTCCATGCCTAAAAAAGTGTTATTAAAGTTTTATCCTCGTACTTCTCGAGTTTCTTGACCCATCTGACCTCTCTTTGGCAGTTTTGGCAATGATAAACCCAAAATACAACACATTAAAGCTATATCACATTCAAGGTCGTGATGTCTGATGTGCCCAACAGTTCTTACTTCATTTTGTAACATTCGGTCGCCTCCCACTAAAATAACATCGGTAGTTCTTGAGTTTATCGTTCTGGATTATATTGATGGCGAATAGAAGGAAGACTGTGGACATGTGTTGTCTTTTGACTCGCTGGCATCTCGTCCTAGACTTAACATAATGTTCCGTGTGTTTGAACAACACCCGGCTTCACCGCATACATCTATAATGACTTCCTGTCCGCCTCAGTCAGCCTGCCTGAACACCGGGAGCTGTCCAGCTCCCCCGAACGCTGAAATCCATGTAAGCAGCGTGGGGGCTGTCCACAGCCTGTGGTGCTGCCACACTCACAAGGCCTGAGTCTGTACAATGCAGCTGGAGGAGGAACCTCAGAGTGGAGGAGGAAGAGGAGGGAGGAGATGGATCCAAGTGCATTAGTCCTGCTTCATTGGACTGAGGTCAGAGGTCCAGGCCCAGGGTCGGGGCTCTGCAACAGTCTCTGCTGTGTGTGCTGTCTCTGCCTGCGAAAAGCAATTTGTTTTCAGGGGTCTGGGTCTTTTCTAATATTAGTCTCTGTTTGTCTCACAAGGTGAGAAAGAGGGAGACGGAGAAGAGTTAGACGAGTAAAGCGTTGCCTTCACGAGGGTAAGGGACGGATAAACAGAGATCAAAATGGAGAACAGAAAAAGAAAAACGCAAGACAAGACAGAGAATAATAAAACAAAGAAAACAATAAAGAAGTGTATTTTGCAAGTCAACACAGTGCAACAGCCTTCACACGTGTCCTTGATATGGAAATGCCGGCTGAGTGCTCAGATCACGTTTTTGACAGCGAGCACTGGAGGCATCTTTTTCCTGTCTGACACGGAGGTGAGCTCTCTGTTGAAAAAAAAAAAAAAAAGAAGAAAAAGCTATTGCAGATAGGGTGAGAGAGGGGGAGTCCCTGAGCCTCCGCCGTCCCCAAATCCCTCATCCTGACAAGCTTGATCTCCATTCACACACTCAGACTCAGCTCTATTATTCGTTTGAATAGAGAATCCACATTTCGCCAGCCGTCCAAAGCCTATCGTGTGCTTTCATCAGCCAAAAAGAGCCTCTGGAAGGTGTGATACAGACTGTGAGGAGAGCCGAGAAGGAGACGGAGAGTGAACAGGAGGAAAGAGGGAATATCTGTATCTATGCATGCAGTGTGAATGCACTGACTCGGATATTCAAGGGAGGGGTGATGTGAGGCAACCGCGGCCTTATGAAATGACTGACGCAACAAAACCAAACTGGCTGGAGGCGTGTTGCCACCGCTTACAAAACAGTTTGGATTTGTGAGTTTCAGAAAATGGATATTTATCTTTTTGTTATGACTTCATTTTATGTTGATTCTGGCGGCCCCTGTGGACAAACATGGTAATGTTTGTACCGCCTGGCTTTGATTGACAGGTGGGTGCTGTTACAGGCAACTTGTTTGAGCAACCAGGCGTCACTCAGCCCGTCTCAGGTCCACCAGTGGTCAGAGCCACCATGCACACTGACGGCTCTTAGAAAACCTGCAGGTGTAATCTTAACAAATGCATCATTTTGTAGAAAATCAGCTGATTTAAGGGAGTTTATTCATCTAGGACATAAAGAAACACTTAATCCTTCAGTAACTAAAGCTGTCAGACAAATGTAGTGGACGAAAGAGTGTGATATTTGTTTGGCATAAAATGGAAAAACAATAAAGGTCGTGACTTTGGGCGGATCAGTCCGATATATTTTGGACCCTGGCCGTACTGGCAGGAGTTAATACAACCTTTAAAGAACATCTTAAGTGATAGAGGCGACTCTCTCTCTCTACAATCTGTTTTGGCGACGTTGCAGCTCATTTATTTAGACAAATATCTGTTAAAGATACTATTAGCAGCAGTTACTGACCGAGCCTCCAGCAAAGACTGACTGGATGGATATTGTGACTGATGTTCGAAGCACGGAGAGAATCTCTTTGTTGCTAAATTGCCAACTACGGGATGATAAATTCTTGCACTGATAAACACTTTGAAAAATGCAATGTGGCCTCAGAGGAGAGCTCCTGTACAAAGAGAGGTGTGTTTCCACCGATATCGCCGTTGCTCTGACCCACAACGTCAGAGGAGGTTCAGTGTCATGCTAAGGACGCCACACCAAGGCCGTGCACTGACCGTGACCCCATGACCGACTCTTAATGATGGTCTGTCTAACCTGTAGGCCAACAGCTCCGGTTTCTATCACTTCTAATTACTTTTACACCCAATTATGTCTCCTCTGAGGTCGGGAAAATGGATCTGGCCGGCTATAATTCACGATTTCTTGGTGGAGTATCGAGTTGAGCTTTGCAAGAGGAGAATCAGTCACAGGGAGATGCAAAAAGGGGTCAAGAAGATACCCCTCCTCCTCCTCCAGCTTGATCCTCTCCTCCTCTGTGACAGTACATTAGCGAATCTGCTTGGATTGAAGACTTCCCTCCCGGTCAAGAGGCTGTCGGAGGAGGGCCCGGTTGATTAAGATGGATGTGTGTGGCTGGGATGAGGCAGGAACTGCCCCGCAGCCTCCCCCCCCTCCAACTCCCGTCTCCGAGCCTGACAGCTGTCTATAACACTGCTGCCTCCACCTGTAAATTATACTAATGCAGACTGACAAGCAGCCTGCCCTGCTCCTATAGGCACTGATGACATAACACATGGGGGGGTGACGTCTTGTAGCAGCACAAAGGTGACCAAACAGAGCGTGAACACACACAAACCCCGCACTCACCTCCACCTCAATCTTTGACTTTCCCCTCTGAATATAAAGTCCGCTCCGGTGTTTAATGCTTCCCAGAAATGAACCCTCTTCAAGGCCAGATCGATGGACGATGGCAGCCGTGCATAATTTTGAAATCTTCCACGCGCCGCGTGGTTTGGCTAAGTACCATCCCCCCAAGGTTTAATGTTTCAAGGTTTTGCTTATGAGTCCAGTTCGGTTGGCATCTGTCTGGGAGAAAGTGCACCGCAACTTTGAGGTGAAGCAAACTCAGAGTGAGTGAGAAGCCCGGCAGCTAAAAACTGAAGAAATAAATCCTAAAAAAGCCTTTTTTAAGTTTCATTAAAGAAAACAAAAGTTTGCCTTTGCTCATTTCTCGTCACATTAATATTAAGGCAGCTGTAAGAGGAAGCGCTTCCCAATTTCCTCTCTGGGATCAATAAAATTAATTACACTGCAGTTATTCGTTGATGATAATACAGGACAAAGCTATTACTAATTTATTCCGTAGCTGCAAATGCAACCCCCAGTTCTCCTTCCCACAATCCTGCACCTTTGACAAAAATGAGCCTGAGGCAACGGTGGAAGAAAATCTGTATTTTCAGCCGCCTCAACAAACATTTCCCGCAGACCTTTTCGTGTTGTTGTGACGCCCTCTGCCCTCTCACCTCGGTCTCCAAGAAGCGCCGCAAGGCCCTCTTCTTCTTGATGCTCTTGCGTCGAACATAAACGGCCACGCTGAGCGCCAGGATGACGATGATGAATAGGCCGCCGATAATGCCAGCTGCTATTAGCGGTGTCCTGTAGAGACAAGAGGAAGAGCAGGAACATTAACATTGCTGAAACATTAAGAAACTAAAAGGCACTTTGAAAGAAAGTGCAAAGCTCAGCCAACGAATCCTCCGACCTGCTGTTACACCAAACAAAAAACAACTTAGCACTTCGGCTTTAACCCTGTGCTCCGAGAACCCGGCTTGGCCGGCTGCGTACATGAAATGCGATGCTGCAGAATGCTCACAGAAATCTAATCAAGTGGCCACGTTCTGATCAGTTTATGAGATCTGTTGATGGAGCCAAAGAAAAACAACAATTAGCTGTTAAAAGAGGCATTTCCAGCATGTGCGAGGCAGAACATTTGGCAGGAGAAGCTTGTTTTCACTCAAGTGTGCACACTTGAACAGCCAATAATAGCCTTAACAACATGCCTCGTGTCATCCTTAATCGCCTGCTTGACTGATGTGGTACTCTGTCTAATGACTCAGTCCCGTTCTTCCACCAACAACAACCACGACTCTTGTTTTGTAGCTTCAGTTTACAATCTGAAAAACAAGCTCAGACACTCTCACACCCAAATATTCCAGAGCGCCGAGGCCGCGTGCTGCTTGGAGGAAGGACGGTCAGGCGCTGTCATAGAAGCTCATGTCCCACTAATGCATGTTACTAACTTAGCTTCGTCCTTCTTGGTTCTGCTCGAGGTTTCTGCCTCTTAAAGGACGTTATTTTCCTCGCCGCTGTCGCCGAGCGTTGGAACTGTTGAGTCTCTATTATAAAGAGCGCAGTATAAACCTGCTCCGTATGGAAAGTGTCGTAGCTTTTGTCATAATTTGGCGCTAAATGAATAAAACTGGATTGGAGCTGGTGGAGAAGCTCCGGTTTGTGCTGCACGGCAGTTTATTGTGAAATATATTTCAATCTGCGAAAATAAGAAACTATTAAAAGTCTTTCTGATCAGATATTATTCTATTTTTAAAACTTGACCCCTTCTATCGTTTCTTGTCAGGTGTTCGAGGATTCTTGGAGTTTTAAAAAGTCTTTATTTAATCATCAGTAAGTTTGAGTTCTTCTGTCTGCAGGTGTTCATGGCTTCGACACACGTCTCTCTTTTCAAAGTTTGAAAATTGGATTGTCTCTGTTCTAGACGCACAGCAGGAAGTTTGATTTATAAAATTTACACTTATGTATTTTCAAATGTGGTTTCCAGCATAATTTATCATCTGTTATCACTCCATGTGATGAAAATTAAAAGTGCCGATTGCTCCCGAAGCTTCTGGGGTAGAATCCGCTCACGGCGAGCCTAAAGGTTGGAAGTTAAAAGCTCTTCCTCTTCACTAATAACGCCGCTAATGCATTTGCCATTTACATACTGCTCGTGCTCGCGTCGGCTTCTCTGCTAGCACTCGATTCTGTCCTCGTGTTACTCTCTTTCTTCGTCCTCCCACTCTGAGCTCCATTTTCACCTTCTCCACAGAGTCAGGATCGTCTGTGCCCCTTTTCTTTTTTTGTCTTTTGAAAACACGACACATAAAATGACACCTGCTTCTATACTCCAGGTTCAAAACTCTATTAGCTGTTGAGGCCATTAGCAGCTAATGGAAGACTCATGTACCACGGAGCTGTGGTCGAGCAAGGTGCCACAGCGTTCGCCATATTGATTTCGATGAACCTAAAGAACGGGGGGGCTTGAAACGTACAAAGAGGCTGTATAATGAGATACACAGCCATGTGCTGAATAGTAATGCAGCAGTTTGGAGTGTTCAGGTCGAGAGACAAGGAGAAACAACAATGAAAGAGTCACAGAGAGGGAGAAAGCAACGAGATCTAAAAGGAAGACGAAGAGGAATTTAGAGAAAAAGATCACAGAAAGCAAAACAACGGAGAGTGAGACAGGTGATTAGGAGGAGAGGCTTTACAGCAGAACAAGCGACACGGGGTCACCAGATGAGACGGGGGAATAAAGTCATTTTAAGAGCCTCAGCAGAAGCCGACAGGACGGAGTGAGAAGGTTTCATTTCAGTTTCCTCTGCAGCTCAAAGACTTCGTTTTTATGGCGTTACTGCTTTGGTTAAATTTGAGTGTGACTACTTATTACAAAAGTGGTGTCAGAGCTGCCGTCTTCTTAATGAGTGTCATGAGAAACTTTAATGAGTACTGGCAGGATCTGATGGTGGTCTCCTGATCCCACCGTACAGACGTATCCTGAGAAGCCTCACCTGTCCATCATCCCGACACAATCCTGGAGTCTCGGCCCGACGCACCTGCAGGGTAGACAAAGCAGAGAGATCATCCATTAAATCAGGGACAGGTTATGAGTAAACCTCATGTTGTCTTTCTTCCATGTCAGTCAGCTGTCACTGGGCAGGCTCCTGTGGAAAATTGAATCCCGAGCACAGGTGACCACTCGTCAACATGACAGGAGGAAGGGTTTGTGGAGGGGAAAGCACTGTTCTTCGTTTCATGTGATATTTTAAAATGGAACTGAAACACACGTTTCTGCATCATCTGCTTCCTCAGGGGGTTTTGGAAAACCTCGTGGAAAACCGGTGTTTTATTTTGAAAATTGATCACGCCGTTTCTGTGTCTGTCAGCCCGATCTGCTCTGTGCTGCTTGACACAGCATCCGTCGAGTTTTGGTGCATGTATTTGTCTAATAAATGAATCATTATATTTATGATTTCACTGGATTCGCGAAACTCTCTGTCTGATTCATCATCTTTGATAAAATCACTCTTACCTTCTCTCCTCCGAGACAAACTTACATCTTTGTCTGTTACTGCCTCGACAATCAAAGCCACGGGAACGTGGAGCTGAAAACACGCCGACCAGTGCGGAGTGGAGTTTTTAACATTAGGTAAGCAGGAAGTGATTAGAGCAGACTCTCAGCTGCTCATTAATTCTCACTCCTTGAGTGGAGGACTTTGAACAGCAGGATAGACACAGGAGAGCGCGTCTTGAATGCTACTGTGTGTGTGTGTACAAGTGTGTGTGTGCACGACCACGCAAGACACAACAAATTACATAGCAAATTAGGAGAGCAGGCTAACTTTGGAATTAAATCGGGTGACAACTGTGGCTCCTCCGAAGTCACTTCGTTGTCAATTAAACGCCGCACCAAATAGCTAATTAGTGAGCAATCAGTGTCTGTAGCCAATATTGTGTGTGTGTGTGTGTTTTCGAGTGTGTGTGTGCACAGGAGCCACACAGTTTCCTTCCTGGATCACGGAACAAAAGAGTGGACTGACAGTGGACGTAATGAGGAAGGTATAGTACGTATTATTATCTTATTTAGACAGTGCTGCCTTTGCATAACAGCCGAATCTTGAATCTTGAATTGTTTTTGTCGGGAAGACAGAGCCGACGTTTACAGAACGGACACCGCTGCATCCAGGATGAACCTCCTCCTGTCATGTTTTGGATCCAGAGTTGCTTTACTGTAATGTATTGTTTGTATGTATGGATGTGTTTGTTTACATTTTTCTCATTAGCACCAATAAGAGTGTGCAGAATTAACTATTAGCAGTTCCTGTTCACAGATGCAGAGACAGATGTTTTGAAGACTCTCAGGCGAGTTCTGCAGTTTAAGCCTCAGCATCTTTTTCTATGATTTCTAGCAGAGTTACAGACGTTTATTTGTGGTGGACCTCGATTGTGTCACAGTAATGAGGCGTCTGGTTTCATTGACATGTCTTACAGCTACTTTTTAGTCTTTACCAGCCGCTGTTCTTTACACTGACGCTGACCTTTGACCTTTTTAATGTCTCACTTTGGCTCGCGGCCTCAAACACCCGAGCCTCGGCTTCTGTCTTGGTGTTAATCCAGAGCACGCTGTGGCTGGAGGGCAGGAATAAAATGACATGGGCATGATGGAGGTGTTGTCATGCCAACGACAGATTAGAGTTCACACAGTCAGGAACATCTATCATGTCCTCCTGTTTTTTCCTCTTCTTTACATCACCTCCGTTTTTTCAAATCCTCCTCCACTCGTCCTCTCTAAAGCTTCCCTGATGGTATCAACACTGACCGGGTAGCTGCAGTAAAATGAAATGACCTCCTGCTGTATGAGAGACAGTACATTAAGTCCCCTTCCACCTCAGGTCATATCTCGAGTCTGGTTGCTAGGTTTCGGCGCTCTAACTTTGTTTACCTCCACCCAGCATCTCCTCTGTTCGTTCACCATCCCCCCATTGTTCAGCTGCTCCCCCGATGCTATGCCCCCAGTTTGAGTAAAAAAAAGCCGAAGTTCAAAGTCACCGCCGCACTGACTTCAAAAGACAAGGATGGAGGCATAAACCCAGCATGTCGGCACGTTTTCTTTGTATCCACGGCGTCCGTGCTTTTGAAGACGTCCTGCTTTGGCCTCTGCATTAAAGTTTTTGTTTAGGCAGAGCCTAGAAAAGACTGTAAGCACTGTAAGCTGTGCTTTTATTTATTAGGTTGTTTTGCGGTATCAACCCTCGGTGCGTACCTAACCAACTGGATTCCAGGAGCCAAACCCGGCCAGAAAACCAGCTCGGTAAGCTGCTGTAGACCGGACACCGCTAGATCACAGTAGAACTGGCTGCTGTCCGTAGCTTCAGTAAGCATGCGATTATATTTTATTATCAACTGATCCGTTTTTCAATTGAGTGATTACAAAAAAAAAACGACGAGCTCCCGCAGAGGGAAGCCGTGTTTTCTCGTGGCCTGTTTTGTCAGATCAAAGCTGAAAAACCAAAACATGTTCCATTTTTAATGCCATGAGACAGAACACTGAGAAGTCCTCACATTTTAGAGGCTGAGACTATAACTCAAGAAAGTTCGGCATCTTTGCTCAAACTGTTTATCGCTCATCAAAACTCTTCCGATGTCATTTGACAGTCGTTCTCGACTTGCGTTTGACAGAAAGTACAACAAGCTCTCTCTTCACTGATCTGGTGTAAGCAGAACAGGTCGATTTCTTCTTCAGGTGACGCCAGCTGGACTTCCTTCTGGTGGTATTATACTGCAGAACCGAGCAACCTTTCTATAATTTTATGCTTTAAAGCTCTCGATGATGATCCTTTGCTGCAGTAGATGTAACTTCCTGTGATCACACAAGATTGGATTGCTCTTTGGTCTGGCAGGTATTTTTCTCTCCACTTTTCAATGCAGCTCTTGCTTTTAGGCACCTTCATCCACCTACTCCTTCACTTGCAACCTTTCCTCCATGTCTGCCTTATCTTCCTACTGGGCACCCACCGCCTCCTGCCCTCCCGCCTTGCTTCATATCTCCCCTCTAGCCACTGTCTGCACCCATCCCTTCATTCATAGTTCATCTGCACTGTACTCCTCGTGGCCTTAAGGGTCAATGCATTCTGCCCCTGACCGAGGGGACCTGTACAAGCCAGCTACAGGTGGCGACGTCTAGAGGCTGCAAGATTAAGTCATCCTGTCTCTCTTTCTTTCTTTCTTGTCTCCTTGGGAGGGAGTCCAAAGCAGCATGTCTTCACACGGCTGTTAACAGCATAAAAGCGCAGAAGCCGGAGGAACGCTCGGAGAAGTATGAAGGCGAGAAAACCTCAAAGAAAACGCATGAATCTTTAGAAAAAAAAGACACATCTCTATGTGTCATCCCTCTCTTACCCCTGGGTGCAGTTGGCATGGCAGGGATGACACTCGTTGTTGGCCTTGGCGTACTTGAAGATAAAACTGTTGGCCCCCTGCAATCCATCGGGGCACTTCTCCACGCAGTTGGGTCCATCTTTGAAGTGGAGGCATTTTACACATTGGTCCGGGCCCTGAGAGGAGGAGAGAGAGCAGAAGAGATGAATAAAGAAAAAAGCAAGATGCGATTAGTAAGATGGAGAGAAATGATGGGCAGAGAGGTGACCAGCGGGAAAAATAAAGTTAGAGGGAAATGGAATGGGATTAAGGAAAAGAAGAGATGGAGACAGAGAGCAGAGAGGACAGAATCAGATTCAAACCTGGTGAATCACGTCAATTTGCTCACTCCCTACCACGGCTAATGCAGCCGGCAGGAGTCACATGAATTCCATTCAGCGATTTATAATGTGTGGAGAAAAATTGCCGAGCGTGAATTCCTGCTGCACCTCCCCGTTAAAATCGGCAAAGCGCATAAAGAATCAGGACGTGTCAAAGTGCGACGCGTCCGACGTGATGAAGGAGATGACAAGAGGTAACTGAGCTCAGCTGCAACGGGATCATGAATAAGTACAACGGAGAGTGTGTGTGTGTGTGTGCGGTGTGTGTGTGTGTGTGTGTGTGTGCGTGCGTGCAGAGACTCCTCGTCAAGCAGCATTCTGGCTCTCGGTTGCTAATGACGACCACAGTGACCTGATGGACAGCCTCTCACAGTTTGACACATTCAGACACACTCCATCAATAAACATTATTCTCACTTTTGCATGTGTGTGTGCGTGTGTGTGTGTGTGGACGGATGTCTGAACTCATTGGAGTGTGTCCGCGTGTGCTGTATGCATGTGTATTTGTGTGTGAGAGCGCCTGTGGATGATTGACTCTGGTGTTATTTACTACTCGACTGTGACCGGCATCTCTAAGTCAGCAGCCTCTGTGCATCCTTGAAGAGTTTGTCTCTCCTCGTCTCCCTGTCGGTCTCCAGGGACGGTTATGAAAGGTTACTCACACAACTCCTAAATCCCACAAAAGAAGTCACGCGGCACAACTTTGAGCAGCATAACACTTCAAACGTAAAATTAGCCTCCGTGCACTGATCTGTCTGCGGCATTCAACCCCAACTGCACCTTTAAAAGTCATTAAAAGATTTTTCTTTCACAGCTGGGACGTGTAGTTTTTAGTCCCTCAAACAGGACTAAATAGATATTTGTTGGGGACTAATACACATTCACTGCACTTTTGTGCAGTTTTTTCCAGATATGAGAACACACCGCAGGAAAAGTTCCCCTGGTGGACAAAAAACAAACTTGTGTTTAGGATTTAGTGACATCTAGAGGTGTAGTTAGGGTTACACAGGACTCACACCGGGCGCGTGTCAGCCGCGAAACTGCAGCGGATCACGCGAGAATCCTGGACGTACGCGACACCCCGCGATAAACTGTGTATAAAGAAAACAACAACAACAAACAGCTGACTTTGCTTCTCCGACGTGGAGGAGATTATAAAAAGCATCTGTTGTGTCATAAAGGATTGTGTGTTGTTCCACTTCAACAATCTCATCGTTCATGTTGAGACCCTTCGATCGATCTTTGATCACCTGGTGCCACCGGTCATGACGTAACGTTGATGTGAAGTTGTAAAAAGCTACATGAACTGCGTATTGTGTTTTATTTTGAAAGGGGGCGGAAGTTTATTATGTTGATTCTGTGTCGGATTTCGTGTCTGGTGAGCGATGCTCTGTTGAAATTTACGAGGTTTAGCAGCGGCTCGCGTCGAAAATAGAAATGCTACGGAAAGCTCGGCCGTGGCGTGGAGAGAAGCTTCTGGGACGCGCCCTGTGTGAGTGCTCTCATTGACTAGACTGCAAGCTATCTGCTCCAGTGACCGTAAGTCACACTCCGGTGTGAGTGGGCCTTTAGGGTTAGGTTACAGATTGTAACCTCCTCGATTCAGCCTCTCTTTCCGAGCATGAAGAAGGAACTACAGTGGCAGTCCATGGAAGAGGACCTGCGGCGTCTGTACATCTAAAAGTCTTACTATATAAGTATAGGAAGTATCTATCTATCACCAAATGAAGTAACAAAATTGTGATTGAGCTTTCTGCTACCTGATGAAAATAATGCCATTTTTATATATGAGCAGTTGCATTTATTGACGAAACACGAGTTGACTTTTATTCTGAAGGAGTCACAGGCAGGAAATCTAACGTGTCTGTTTGACAGTGAGCTTAACACCGGCCACTATCGTTCATCAAAAGCGCGTCTACAAAACGAGACCAGACGGTCATTTTCGGCATTTTTTTGACACTTTGAAATATTGCAGGCAGTGATGGAGGAAGCAGCAGCCGCGGCGAGCTGGTAGATGAAGAGCTGCGGGCGACACCTCCACCTCCTCAGACTCGAGCCGTGTGCAGCAGGAAATCAGATCACGGTTTGCTCACAGAATGATTGAAAAAGGAACAATTACTGCCTGACTTCTTTATCAGAAATGACAACAGTCTGCCGGGCTTCACCAGCTCGTGTTATTTCTCACAAAGCGTGCGTGTTCGAGCAGCTATCTCTGAAAAAAGGACAAAATGAAACAAATGATCACGACTTCGACAACATGTCGACAGAAACACGTGTGCAGCAACACGGCATGAGGTTTCCAAAGCAGATGTTTGATTATTGTATAATCCCAAAATTAGGATTAGGTATTTGCTCCCCCTTTCAGTCATCACATAACTTACATCTTATAAACTGAAATCTTAATTTAACGAGTATAAAGTGTAGTGAAGATTGTTCTCTCTCAGCCACGTTCTGTTAACGTTTATTTTTGCTCCTCTGCTGATTTTTTATAGTGAAATTGATAAAAGGATCATTTTAATTTGCTTTTATTAGCAGCGGCAGCCTTCATTGTTTTATCGCTCACTGTGGTATTTCACGCTTCCTGAAAAACATTTATTTTTAATTCATTAATTAATAGATCTTGTGGAATTCAGAATGTGAATATTGCCTGGCTTGGTCCTAAAATATGAAGCAGTGTGTATTTGTGGACTCAGTCGTGTTTATTACTGCACGAGTTGTTAGAACTTCTTCTCCAGATTTATTCATTTTAAGGACCGAGGGAGTAGAGGAAGAAAAAACACAGTAAAAATAAACACAGTTTAGTGTTGCAGAAATATTATTTTCTACTTTCCCATCCACTTAATCATCCGATGACTCCTGAGACTTTTCTCGTGACCTTTTCCGGGTATCCCCACGTTCGGGAAACAGGGTTTATAGTATTATAATGAAAAACTGCTGCAGCCTTCCATGAGAGGAATGCCTGAACATCCAGTTTGTGTGCATGTTTTCTCCGTGTGCATGTCTACTGACATTTTAAAACATTTTGGAGAGTCGTGGAGTGATCACATCCGAGATTCTAAAAGTGACTTTACAGGAAGGTCAGAAACTAATCTCATTTTGCTGTTTTAAGTGTGTGTGTGTGTGCCGCGCCTGCCAAAACCATGCCTCCTAAAGTAGCCACAGTAGTTTATCATTCTTCCCATTAACCTACCATTCACCTTTGCAAACACTGCACTTATATCTTCTGAAATCCTGCGTGCGAGACCGATACACTCCCCCCCCCCAAAAAAATAAGTCGGAAATTCACTTTAGCACGCAAGATATGAAAGGAAAAATGAGAGGAGTGGTTTTAATCTAAAAGTGAAATGTCTACATCTACAAAGTATCGTTGTGTGAAAACAAAGTCGGGTTCGGGGGTGTCTGGAGGCGTCTTACCTGGCCAAGACACGTCATGGTGTTCCCATCCATCTTCTCACACTGGCTATCACACTCCAGGCACACGGATCCGTTGGCGAATTCACGCACCTCCCTAAACGAGATAGAGATGCATGTATTATACATTTGAGCTGGTACGCACGTTGAAATATTGATAGAGCTTGCTGAGGGAGAATTTTCAAGTGTGTTGTGTGCATGTTTGATTTGAATCCACCATGTGATACAGCATCAAGCATCAAGAAAGCAAGGTTACACCTTCATTTGCTCATGCCTCATCATCTCCACGATTTCTACTCCTTCTGGTAGAGGGGCACGAGGGGCAGCCAGCCGCCTAAGACTGTTTGATCAAGTTAAAGGCTTAGTATGGTCAATAAGTTAACAGAGAACGGCCGTGAATAATGAACAGATTTTTAAATCATGGGCAAACACGGGGGGAGGAGGAGGGATGGCAGAAGAGGGCAGGGACAGGAGTTTGCTTTGGACGGAGGTATCTGACTTTCATACGCATCATATCCAACAATCACTGCAGTTTGTGCAACTGCAATGAGCTCTACCCGACCTTTATTTAGCCAGCGAGTTTAATTCACGTAGTTCATGATAGTTTTGTTTTTCCACTTAGACTAGTGAAGGAATAGAGGTAAACAATAGAGCTCAATATTGGCTTTATACACTGCAATTACCGGCAGGAGCTGCACATTGCCTCGGGCCATACTGTTGTATCTTTATATGTTTGTGTGTCTACACTCGATCTATAAATTCCTCCCTTCGTTTGTGTCGGAATCGGCGCATTATGTGTGTTTCTTTTCTCTTTTTAAGTGTGTGGTGTCTCTGGTGAGCTGAGGGTGGCGCCTGTCAATAACACCCACCGGCCGATCAAAAACACTTTTCACATCAGAGGGATCGATCAGCTGATGCAGAGGACAGACGTCCTCCGGGGAGGGTTCACCCAGTTACAAACAAGCCCCCGTTCTCACAGTGGCGAGATAATGAGGGTGTTTTGTTTGTATTTGCATGCCACGCTAGTAGGGGTGGAATAAAGATCGACAGATTCCTTCCTCGCGAGCTGTTTTTATGTGATCTTGCACTGAGAAATTCGGATCTCCTGCGGGTATGTGTGTTTTATGCATTTTCATGTGGTGAATATTCGATGATTCTTGACTCGCTGGTTCTAAAAGCTACAAAAAAACGAAGAAAAAAAGACATTCTGACACTCCCGAGTTCAACCGTATCACATTAAAGGGCAATAAAAGCCAAGATAAAACCCGAGTTTTCCCTATTGCCGATCCTTAATGTCAGAGCTTTTTTTTTTTAATGGTCCTAATGATTCATCGTGTTCACAGCGGTTCATCTCAAGCATCCAAATATACTGTATCACAGAGTGTCCTTTTATTAATAATGTTTTTCATGGACTCGAAAAGAAACTCCCATTGCTCTTTTTACATTTTCTCGTTGGTCTTTCTTTCCCTTGTTCCAAAATAAATTAGATTTCTCTCCTGGAAGCTCCATCCAGGGGAATCCTTTAGAAACAGGCCCCGGCAGTGGAGAGATATCTCTTTTGTTGGTTAAAGGATAGAAAGAAATACATGGAGGAGAATGGGTGAGAGACAAAGACCTCGGCAGCGGCGCTCTCCAGGGTCATTTCCATTCCGTCAAAACCGTTCCTCCTGATTGGCCCCCTTCACGGCTGGAAGTGTGCGCCCGGGCCCCTTTGGGGGATGGCCTGATGAGGGATTAGCCCTGTTTTAGCAGGAATTTAAGCAGGACTGTGGCCACCATTCAGACCTCCAAACCTCCAGCAAAGCCAGAGCATGGCCAACCCACCAGAGCAACTTTTTTAATTAAACACTTTCAACGCCTCCTTAATCCGCTTCCTCCCTCCTCCCTTCTAACCCCGGTGGACACCATCTCAGACGTTTTCTTTTCCCCTCTCGCACGCCTTTGCTCCTCCTTTGTTTTATTCAACAGACGTATAAACTAAAGGGAATTAGTGCCTTTCCTCATTAAGAATGGAGATGTATAACGAGGGCAAGCAAGAGGAATCTTAAGGTTTGAAATCACCAACCTGAAAACATACTTAATGAGCTAAAATCTGTAGAGATATACAGTCCAATATAATAGATTCAAGGCAGAAAATATATGTAGAACACCATATATTAAACTAAACCCAAGGATACAGATGAAACAGCGATAGCAATTTGGAAACTGTACACATGCAAATGTGTGTTTAGGGTTAGAGTACATCTGAACTGAACGCTCTGTATATATATCATAGACAGATACAGAACAGTAGGGATAGAGTGCATTAGTTATATCGGGTATTTCAGGGTCTCCATCTCTATGCAGATGACACCATCCTGTCCCGAAACAAATATAGCAAGAACCCCACTCCTTATACCTCCTCGTTTTAGTTTGTATCTACAGTCACTCTGTAGAGTTCAGGCAAATTTGAAAATGTATAAAAATGTATAAACCCCTTTTCTTTTCTTGCATTGCCGGTAGAACAAACATTTATCACACCCATCACTGGTGGCAGTTGACCAGACGACATTTCAGCAAGTTTAAACAGCAGCTTTATTCAAACAGTATCACCTAAAATTGGATTGAAGACAGAATTAATTTTTAAGTTCACTCTAGCGACTGTCTGCTGAAGCACGGTCTGTTTTTTTCTTTACTGTCTTGGAAAATAAGAAAGTGCTGAAACAGTCTCTCTCTCTGTCTGTACTAGATTATGGTGATGTTATATTTAGACATGCAGCAGCCACCGCTCCTAAATCCTGAGATAAGGTTTAGCATTTTATCACTGGTGAGTTATTGCACCAAACACTGTGTACTGTGTAAGAAGAACAGACTTTTTGGATGCATAATAAACACTGTACTGTATGTCTTCCATTCTTCCATTGCTTCTATATTTGATCAATATTAAAGTGGAAATCTACTTGAATTTGTCTTTCCTTCTGAATTGTCTCTTTATGTTAATGTCTTCTTTTAATGTCCTGTTGTAGTCACATTCACACATGTTTAAATAAAGGTTAACAGCAGGTAAACATCCACAGGATGTGTCACTACACTGGATAATGTTCTACTAGCATTTAGAGTTAATCAACTAGGCAAGAAATATCCACATTTGCACTGTAAATCAAGTTTTGTATTGGCTCGAGAGAGACAGAAAGCAGGGTGGAAAAATCCAGGATATCCAAGGTTTCCATCTCAAAGAAAGCTTCCCTTCATCTGTCAAAGATCCATTTTTCTTTGTGCTCAGCTGACGTCTTACAGCAGCCGAACCTTTTGGCTCTGGACATTTTGATTTCAGAGTTCAGGCCAGTGACACAAAGCAAGAAGTGCTCCTGATGAATGTTATTTGCCATGCATCACAGCGACCGACTGTATTTACAGTACAGGAAACAAGCGTGCCTCAGCAGCTCCCTGCCACGCGCCTTTTCCTCACCAGTCTTCTTCAAAGCCTTTGCTGTGAGCTGTTTTTCCCGGCAACTTCAAAGCTTCCCTCCCACAAACGGTGCCGGGAAAAAGGACCGGCAACAAGTCAACATGACCGAGGGTTGCTCGCTCTCATACACCCTCTCTCTCGCACACATACTACGTGCACTCTCTCCTCTTTCCTTCCCCCCCTCGGGGAAAATACAAGCTTGACATCGCTGCTTGCAAGAAAGTCATATTTATCTTGTGGCAGATGCAGCCGGTACGGTCTTATTTTAGACAGATGCTTTCAAGTGTTGTGATTCACAACATCTCCTCGTTCATTCAAGAGCAGCACAAAAGGCTCGAAAAATGACATCCTCAAAGAAATGTTTCTTCCCAGGTGAGTTGGCTGTGATCTTTTTGATGTGCCTCTCGGCAGCATAAAGCGATGACCTGAATGTAATTATTCACACTTAAAACAGAACATCAGTGGACCGTGAGGACGCGTGAAGAGTCTTTGTCGCAAATGTCAGTCACCTCTAAGCTTGAGAGCAGTAAACACTCGTCTGTTAGCTCAAATGGCCACCTTGTAATTAAATATAACGCCTCAACTAAATATTCAAATTGATTTTGGACAGTGGACGTAACACGCAGCCAAATATTCCTTTAGCTGTTCGCAGTGTGAAACTCCTTATTGCTTCATCTCATTACATTAATGCCAATCGGAAATCAGGGTCTCCTCCTCCAGAGCCTTGAGAATAATTTGACTTCATTTTCATGCATCAGTTTAAATCGATTGTATTTCATCTGCCTGTCATGTGTCGCTGTTTGCAAAGGGAATTAATGCAACTTCCTGAAACCGAAATGATCTGATGTTTCAACGAGTTTCCATACTTTCCAACATTGTACAGTGAGTGGACACTTGAAAAAACAGTTGCTCACCCATCAAAGAGGTTGCAGGACTCGATGCAGGTGCGTCCCCGTCTGAAATATCGACAGGAGAGACACTGATCGGGCCCCGGGCCCCAGCAACCGTCGTCCGAACACATCCGATCACACACCATCCGCTGCTGAGCTGTAGAGACGCAGGCAGCAAATAAACAGGCATGAACAAATATACTCACACACGTGGTTTAAGGCATTTATGCATGCAGAGACACACACTACTGTAGCATCCCACACACCTAATGCAATTCAAACATGATGCAGTCAGAATTGAGCAGTAATGCACAGGAACTAAGTGAAATGTATCTAATAATGTCGTCATAAGTAGGAAGTGTATTCCCTGTCCGTCTGTGTGTACTACACATGCACGTTTGTGTCGGCTGCAAAGCTCCGTGAGTAAACATTAAGATTCTCCACGCATCCGCCATTAAAGGTCGCCCCCAACCAGAACCGTAAGCCCCGTTTCCCCGACTCGAACCACAACAATCGATGCTGTTCATTGGACTCGTGTTCTCCACCCGGTGAGTGACATCCACGTCCCCGGGAGTGTCGCCCGATAGGGGACGAGGCCTTCGTCGACAGTCGAACAGTCAATGGTAGATGGGGAGGTTGTGCCTAATGAAGAGGCCTGTGTAAGGCGCTATCAATCGATCGCTAACACAGGCGCACGCCGCACTCATTAACTGGCTAATGATATCAACCGCAGCCTGGCAGGGCCGAGAAAACTACGGCCGCCTGTGTCTTTGTCCTCTTGTTATCTCTGTCCTTCTAACAGGCAGCTGTACTGGCAAACACAACATGCTGCAAATTTCAAATATCAGGGAATAGAAAAACTCTCCCTCCCTCCATCCCTCCACACTCTCACTTAACAACTATGTGGTCATTTTCCATCATCTGCGGCCAAAGCCACATGTAGACTATTCATCGTTCCATCAGGTGTCCGCTTCCCCGTGGCTGGCTGTGAGCTTAATCCACCTCTGTGCATGACACATTAAGCACTTTCCTCACGGGGAGCTGAATAAGGGCTTTCATGGCCAAGGAGCAAGAGATTCGCCTGTGACACGGTCGCCTTGGCAACGGGCATGTCAGCGTGAGGCCGGGGTGGAGCTGGATTTGTGGAGATGTGTGGGGAGTCTAAGTTTGGAATTAATTAGAGGCCTAATAGGAAGGAAAATAAGAGCACAGGAGGGCTTAATATGTGGTTTCCTGTGGCAGTTAAAGTATTTCCTGTCAACATGTCCATAAATCGTTGTCATATTTATAAAAGTCATTTGCATTTGCTGGTGAGATTTTTAGTTTGTTTGAATTGATTCTTGTTCCATGTGAAGATCTCAACAACTTACTGCATTCTTTTGGGTCTCGGTTGTTGCGGATCAGAACTTTCTGGCTCTGGGTCCTGAACAGCGACGTCCAGTTGACGGTGTTGTAGAAACACAGGCCGCTGTTGTTGAAGATGTAGACATTTCCCGCACTGATCTCGTCCAGCGACTGGAACTGAAGCGAAGAGATCCAACGCTGCTTCAAGATCAACAGCGAAATACCACTTCCACTGCGGGAGGACAGAGAAGAGAAATAAATAAAGAGGTGATGAGAGAAACATGAAGAGGTGAAGACAGAGAAGTGGGGTAGAAATGAGCAGAACACAAAGAAGGATTTAGTGGGAAAATAAGAAAGTGGAAGAAGGAGAAAGAAAGAAAAGAAACAGAAGAGGGGTGAAGGAGAGGATGGATGGAAGACAGCGAGAGGAAGATGCAGCTGGAGGTTCTTCATGAATATTACTGCCAGAAGAAGAAACACGCATGAACGATTTCCACAGATGATTTTTCCTCCCCTCTTGTTGTCAAGTCATAAACACATGATAGAAAACATTTCAGATTTAGATGAACGCATCACCAGAATTAGATTTTCTCATTTTCTTCACTGGCCTTTAAAAGCTTTGACGTCATAACACGTGCATGTAAACACTATGCCACTTCATGGAAGGTCAAATGAAGACGTACCTGTAAAGAGATCGACCTCCAATAGTTGCCAGGTTAGAAAAAACACTCAGATCCGTCATGTTTTCAGGCCAAGACTGGATGTTGAGGTAGCCTAAAAACAAGCAGAAGAAATGTGCTAATTACTGACTGAATTATCTGAAGTAATCCTCTTTGAACAGCTAAATGAACTTGATGCAAGGACATGAGGTTCATGAGCGAGGACAGAAAAAGAATCCTTTTGTTGCCTTCATTCAAATAAAAAAAAGAGTTGCAGCGCCCGCGTGAAGTTCTTCCATCCTTTGGAGGAACTGTGCTCAGAAGACAATATACGCTAATTAAAAGAATGGATTTAATATTCTGCACAATCTGTCTGGTTGCACTTGCCTTTAATGACAGATTATATCAAATCAGGATCTGTGGAGATGACATTAAAGGGATAGAGCAGGAAATGGCTGAGATAGAATGGCCATTGCTCTTTCTTATTGCTTGGGTTTTCATTATGAAAATGCAGTTTCACTCCATTAGCTGTTTGGCTCAACTGCAAGTCGCAGTTTAATATGACAAAGGGGTCTGTATACGAGGTACTGCTCATCCCTTAAGGCCTCTAATAGTTAATGAATAAATACACTCACAAGCGTGCACACACACGTATAACTATCCCAAACACACACACACACATTAACATAATATCCACTGGAGCATCTTTTAGAGTTGACCAACAAAAATCAGTTTTCCACTTTCGTCTTAAAGCCACACACACACACACACACACACACACGCCGCACATAATAATATTGTTTTGTTTAGTCGGTTTCCCCAAGGTGACTCGACTGAGGCATTCTCACCTGTGATTTCTTTCACAGTGCGGAACACGTTGAGACGCTCCGGGTCCAAAGGTCCGATACCGTGATACATGTCCCTGAAGAAAGTGCAGACGCACAGAGAGGAGATTACTGTCTACACCCAAAGTAATATTCAGATATTAGTACAGAATGAACTTATTCATGAGGTACAGACACTGTGAACCTGAAGGCAACACAAAGACGACTGCTCTTTTCTTCTAATGCGACATTCATGGTTACATGTTCTATTGTCAGAGCTTGAAAACCGTCTGCACATCTGAACAGCTGCACTCTCACTGAACCCACGATCTGGAATGTTAAAGCGGTCGCAAACAGTTCACCTATCAGCCAACACAGCAGTTCTACTCAGCTCTGTTGAGCTTGTTTAGCATCTTTCAGCTCATTGTTTTGGTTTTACAGCACATAAAACATGTTAGAGACTGGCTGACGATGATATGTCAATGTTCAGCTTGTTGCGCCGCCCCCCAGTGGCCAAAACTTCCCTCAAAAATGAACGAATGCTAAAAACTGCAGATAGATTTTAAACATCCTTTGACCTGCAAATCACCACGATCGGTGTTTGTCCAATGTTTGGATCAGTGTATTTCTGACTTTTGAGATGCAGATCCATAAGTACTGTGTGTGACTTACCCTTTGATGCCAGTGATGAGGAAGATCAGGTTGCCGTTGATTTTGGTGCAGTTAACGAATTTATTAATGTTGCTGGCGTCCACCGTTTGAGCTGTCTGCAGGCTGCCCGTTCCTATGCCATCACACACTGACAGAACAAATGCAAACACACGATCATATTTTATGCACCCGAGAAGGCATGTCCTCCACTAGAGGGGCATCCTATCACCCTATGGAGCACTTTATCACAATGTCTAGCACATCGGGCCACTCTAATGAACACTTCTTCATGTCTTATCTATCCGAGGGCTTCCAAGAAGAGTTTTCTGGGAGCATGGGAGGTATTGTCCAGTCCAACCTTCTTGAGTCCACCTGCATTATTCAAAATAATTAACTTTTAAGTTGCTTTTGGTGTGAATGAATGCACTGTAAATCCAAAGTGACCTTGCACAGACCTCATTTGGAGCAACTACCATTAGCTATTTGTCACTTCCTTTCTGCTTTAATTCTTTATACCCGTCTATAAAAACACGGCCTGCCTTTGGTGCGCAGGCGAGGCCGCGGCCTCTCTCCATGCACTGGAATTCTTTTGATGAAAGCATGGGCCAATCCACAGCCAATCCCTCTCTATAATGAATTCATTACATCTGCATTAATTAAACTCGCGGTCTGGTGTGAGCCAAGTATTTCTGACAGAGGCGGAGGGGATGATGAATAAGGCTTGCATTAAGTGGTGTAACCAGTTTTTGATAGTGATTTATACCAGCCAATTCCATATCTGAAATGTTAATTTGTTATCATTTCCCACAGTTCCTTGGGCTATCCCTCATTAACCCCTCCCCGCTGCGTGACGATGTAATCAAGAGATTAGCCAATCAATGCATGCCACAGCCCATACATGGAGCCTGAAGGAAAACACTATTGTCTTCCCTGGAAAGAGAAAGGGCAGATCAGTTACCTTTGTGGGAACAATATGATGAAGGGGCTAATCCTCTGTATTGAACTGAGCTAATGCTGTTTAATTTCACATTAGACATTTTAGGCATTCGGCTCGCACAAAACGAGCTGTAATTACCGAGCAGGTAGAAGCCGTTACTCATTACGGGACCATTTGATGTCAATTAACACGTCCGCTGTTGTGGGGCTCGAACATGTGACCTTCCGTTTATGCCGCATTTGTCTTATTTATCATCCAATATGTTGTGAGTACGCTGCGGATGATCACGAGGAGTGCAACCCCTTTAAATAAATCCACAAACACACATAACATAAAGAATATTTAAATCATGACAGCGTATCTTTGAAATCAACAAGAAGAAGTCTTTGAGAATACTTAATCTGGCAATAATCTCTATTTTATGATGAAAGCTGTAGGCAAGGGAGAAATGAGAGTTCATGATTCAGAATATTTAAAGACGTTGGTACAGACGTGGGTATTGCATGGCTTTACGCTAAAATCAAAGAAAATGTTGTTATTTGTGGGGCTACATTAAAATAAATATATCAGCTGTACAGCAGCTTTTAAAGTTTAAAATTCTTGAGAGCTGCTGTTGATCGATCCAGTATCCTAACCGTATAAGATCATGCGCGTACAGTAAACGCAGCGCAGTGGGCCAGGAAGTCGGTGAACTCCACGTACACTGAAACGTGGCTGAGCACTTTGTTCTATATGCGATACTCTCCTGACATCGTATCCTATGTGTCAGCATGTGGTGTTGTCAGTGCATCTCTGCATTAAGACAAATCTGACAATCTCACAAGGCAGCAGTCACCGGTTATGAGTGATGCAGGCGCTGCCCGGACCGACGGGGCAATAAAATACATCATCTCTCCGAGTTTCATCAAAATTGGACCGGTGATGGCTGTTAAGAGTCACTCGGAGTGTCACATTTTGACACGTACTCGTAGTGCAACCATCAGACCTAACTATGAGATATATGAACACCAACACGTTGACGCTTCACTTTCCCAGCAAGCAGTACAAGCATGATCTGAACATCTCCACCACTTTTTTTTTTAAGGGACTGGTACGAGGATTAAAGGATCAGCTGATTCAGAGAAATAGTCAACCAATCAGAGAATTTGGAGTTGGGATTATACGTTTGTTTCTCTCTTATTTTGAAAACCGTGACCTGCATCTTTGACTGAACATGACTTTGGCGGTGTGGATACGTCACTAATTGGCTAACGTGTGCCTGATGTGACGCTGGATAAATGACGTGAAACTAAATGAATTAAATGGTTTAAAATAACCAGTTACAGTGGTCTAGTTCCTCAGATTTGATCAGTCAGTGTAACTTTAAACTGTCCCGTGGTTTACCTTTCGGACAGATGTCCGTACAGGGGATGCACATCTTGATCCGGTTCTCCTCCACTTCCATCTTGTTGCTCGGACACGCTCGGACACAGGAGCTGTGATCCACCACGAAATTATCTGACCACGCGACACAGAAACAGTGTTAGTCTTTATTTGTCTCATGAGGAGCGGTATCATCGAGATCATAAAAATCAAAGTGTAGCATTTACTCCTTGAATAATCTCCTAGAATGACCCCTCTCACTCTAATGGCGAGGAATTGATTGTATTTTAATCACGTTTGTATAATGATCAAAACTAATGGTGTAGGACTACATTGCTCGGCGAAAGTAATGAATCAAATTAGCTCTGCGACTGGCGTGTGCTCATTTGATGATCAGTGAAACTTGAACATGCAATCTGTTGACGTAGCTTGACTTTTAATGCATGCTCACCAAGTTACTGCGGCACTCTTTGACTCGGTATCCATGAAAGAAAGAACTAAGATTTGCTTTTAATTCGGCTGACAGAAGCTGAGACAGATGGCGAAGCAACTAGTTGATTGAGACACACAATTTATTTATGTTTGGGTGATTTATCTTGACTTGAAATAATCGTCTGGAGTCTTATTTCAGGAGAGATAGAGGATAAATGCTTCTTCATTTGACACCAGTTCACAGACTATAAAATTTAATTATGAGCATCATAATGAGCATCTATGTTATTGCAGTATAATGTTACAGTAACTACTCGCAGCTGCTTGGATGTGTGCATTTGTGAAGCAGGCTCACGTGGACATTTCTTGACGCAGAAGGCTCCGTAGGTGTACTTGGCCCTGGGGTTGTGCTCCAGCTGAAAAGACGTGGGGTTGTACACGAACGGCTGAGGGCACTGGGTCACGCATGCTCCGCTGTCGTTGAAATTGGTGCACGCCTGCAGAGAGAACGCAACCACCAGTCAGATAGATGAAGGCACGGTGCACGGAGGCGAGGCGAGGCGAGGCGAGGAGAGGTGATTTTCTCACTTAAGTCACTGCGAGTGTATTACAGCAGCATTTCATTTTTACGCCGGATCGTGACATGCTGATCACACGGCCGTCCCTTGTCTCTTTGAACGCCAAATGGGAGAAAAATTGAGGCCATTGATCTGCAGCCATGATGTAAATGGTGAAATGTTTTCCCATAAACCTCTTAAGTGCCTCGTCGTCTGTGGCCGCAGGCTGAAACGGCGGTAATTGAATCGGATGAGCCTTTCTGTGAATTACAACTACAATATCATCCCTGTCAGAGTTTGGGAAATAGGAAGAACTTGAGGTGATAAAAGGGATACTAATTGGAAACACTGAATCACCAATTTGTTCTTTGAAGAGCACCGCTGCGTTAAGACTTTTACAGCCCCGTGAAATGACAAACAATTTATCAGCCAGTAAACAAAGTGGATCATTTTCAGGCGGGGAGGATGACTAACAGATGTTGCGGGAAAGATGTGGACACATGGAACGGAGGGTCTTTGTGTGCAAAAGAGAAAAAGAAAGTTAAGAAAGTGAAGGAGGGATAGAGTGTGTGTGTGTGTGTGTGAGACGTACGAAGCAGTCCGTGTCCTTGGGGCCCGAGCAGCCGCCGGCGCACTCGCGGTGGCAGCAGTCGCTGACGTAGGGCCCGAAGCATCGACCGTCACACTGCTCTGCACACACTGTCTTTGTCACTGCACAGGAAGTGAAAAGAGAGACTTTTAAAGGTCTGACACGCACGTTCACACTCATAAAAAGAGACAATACCACCACCCTCAACCTTCCTGTCACACAAACATCGCCTGATTCAAGCAGGAACAAATTCGGGGCTCCAGCAACCTAAAGGTCAGACGAGAGGGTTCGTGACCACGAGGTCACTTGCTTGAATGCCCCAGACGGACTTTAAAACCACGAAGCGCCACTGTCTCCTCTCTCGAGCTGCGTCTTGTCCCTCCAGCCACTCCAGCCTCAGCTCAGTGACCAGCAGCTGAAAATTGCAGCTTGTGCTTGGCAGCTCCCAGGTTCCTGTCTGAAATGGGACGTAACTGGAGCGAGCTCAGTTTGTCTCCCCTGCCAGATAAATAAAGTTTGAAACTGGACCTCTGCGATTCATTCTGTGCTTTATACAAAGGCTGTTTGCAGCCAAGTGGACCAATTGGCCAAAGACACCTTCCAACTGTGCTGATAATTCCCAGAAAGCCTGGTTTTAGTCGTTGCTATGCCAACTCTTGTGGTAACCAGGGGAATATTTACTGCCTGTCCTGCATTTTAACCGCTTAAAAGAAGCTATATTAGTCAGTATTATTAGCACAGAGCTGATCCTCGGATGCGGCTCATACCTATTGCATCAAAGTTGCTCCAATACTTGTGCTAAAGAACAGCCTCCCACACATTATTGGTACAGTAGGAGATCTAGCAGCCAGCGAGTCAGCAGGAGCTTGAAGCTGAGGCATTAAAAACTGCTGTGCTCACTCTCTGCTGTGTTGGGAACATAATGATGCGGCAGTGAAAAATACAACAAGGCCCTCTGGTCTATTAGTCTGTGAAAAACAAGCAAGTCCCTCTTCTAGATCTTGATGACATGAATAGAAAAGTAGAACAGCAATTACACAGGGAACGAACATGTCTGTAGCTTCCCTCCTTCCTCTTTTGTCTCTCCGTTGTTTCGTTCAATTAGTTTATTTTTATTCTGTCCCTTTGTTTTGATTTGTTTCACACATAAAACTCTGAATCTGACCTTGATTTTTTTCATCTTTCGGCTCAATAAAATGAGACAAAAAGACAAAAATAATAATAAAACATCTGTGTCAAAACAGATTATAGCAGATTATAGATTATTTTAAAGCAGACTGTGCTGCACCCTCAATTTTCTGCCACTATTCAGTAAATACAGTAAATAATAACAAGGATTTCATTATTCTGGACTTCAATGTCGAGTTCTCGTGCTGCACTATAATCTGAATACTGTCAGTGTCAAGCTCTCGTCATTATTTGTGGGCGAGAGGAAATGTCTGTGACACTTTTCTGAGAGGTGCTTGGAAATAAACTAATATCATGTGTGTGTGTGTGTATAGCCTGACTTAGCTTAAAGACTTGTTCAAAGTTAAAAGAAAATTCCTGCCAAGTGTGAAGCTCACTAATGAAGAGTGAGATGAAAAGAGTGACTTCAGCCTTGTGTCTGTCCGTCAGGTGCAGAGCTTGACGAGTTTAGCCGAGCTTAGCATGACGACTGAAAGCAAAAACTTGTAAAGCTCGCTGATGAACTCCGACAGTGACGAGACGAGAAGAATAACGCTGGAGTCGGGACGTGTTTCACGTAGCTGAGCATAAAGACTGAAAGGAGGGGGAATCAGCTCGCGTGACACTAAAAGAAAAGCACAAAATCTACAAACACCTGGCTCCAACTTCTCATCTCACTCCTGTGTATTCACAGAAATGTTGAACTGTTCCTTTAAATCGGGATCTGTAATGCTGGTTGGTTCTCCGGGGTAACTGCAGCTACGTGAGTGAAGTGCATACTCACGAGTTTGACACTGGTCCTCCTGATGGCCCCAGCAGCGTCCATTACATGAGCGATGACAGCGTCTGCCTGCAGAACACACACACACACACACACACACACACACACGCTCATCAGCAAACTTCAGACGTAGTTTCGACACAAACACGAATCAAACTGCAGCCCCCTCACGCACCAAACGCCTAATCGTCCACTGACACAAGCCGTGAAAACTTCCGGCTAGTGACAGTGACAGATTTGTCGAATCTCCTCCGCTCGTCCGACAGCGGACCCAGAACGATTGTGGCGACTCGTGGCCTGTAGAGAACAGAAGCGTGAACGACAGGCTTCTACTCCCTTCCGTCAAGAGCTCGCACAGGCAAAGTGGGACCTGACAGAGCACTCGCAGCCTTCATCTGCCAGTGGCCCATCATCAAGACTTAATTGACTATGGGTTAATTACAGAGTAAGTGGAACAGTGCGGCAGATTGTCACCCGGCCCCTTCAACCACTCCCACTGTGGGGTTGTTAATGTTAAATACTAACTACGGCTTGGCAAAGGGCCCCAATTTGGCAACCTCAACTCCCACATGCTCTCTTGTCATTTTTTGGCCCACCTCCTCTGTTCTTTGTTGCTTTTCCATCCTCCTCCTCCTCTGTCAGTGCCATCTAATCAACCAAACAGCAATGTTTTACACATATTGTACTTTAAAGTGTCTTCTCAAACCTCTATTCCAGAGCAACAAAGTCTAACTCCCTGCTGATGTCTGCGAGGCTGTGCAGATTTCTGCGAGCAAAAGAAAGGTCATCATCATTTCATCAAAGAAACTCTCAACATTTCCCCCGTCGTCCGTGCCTTTGCTTGTTATTCGGCGCCTCGGCTGTCCCTATTGTTCCTGACATGGCCCAGAGAAACTTACTACGCCTATCCCCCGTTGCTCCCTCAAAACGAGCAAGAGGCTCGTCTATAAATGTGCAGAAAAGTTCGAGAGAGTCTGTTCTTCTGACACAAAATGTCTGCCGGAGAGCGCCCGCCATTATGTCCAAAGCAGAAGGAGCTGAGGGACTGTGGGGAACGTGTTAAGGGGCGGTGGGCACCAGGGGAAGTGGGCAGCTTCAAACCAGCTGTCAGATTCACTGAGATTTAAAAAGAGCATAGCAGACAGCAGCTCCATGGGCCTCGCTGCAGAGCCGCTGCCACGGAGCTACAATGGAAAGGTTCACACGTTGATCTAACACTTTGTGATTTTGCTTCCAAATGACCGCGAGGCAAACAGAATGAATTAAAAGCAATAGGGCATGGTTGGAGCTGCTGGTGGTAGGGGGATGTGTTTGTGTGTGTACTCCTTCAGTAGGTTGGCGTTCACGTTTCACAGAACATACCCAACAAAACAAAAAAAATTGGATTTTCATCCAAAGTTACTGGTTTCCACCTCCACCCACGTGCCGTACTCACATCCGAGGTTGCTGTTGTTGGATGGCACCACCAACAACTCGGCCTGGGGGTTCTTGATAATGTCACGCCAGTGGATGGTGTCCGCATGGCACAGGAATTTGTTCTGGTCCACGTAAACACCTCCATTCAGTATCTCTGCACAGAAAGAGGGAGGAAAAAAGAGAAAGAGAGGAATGAGCACATAGCTATGGATATATAGTACATGCACATGATGGCGGAAAATCAATACTTCAAGGTTAACTCCGATCCTTTGTCTCCAAGTACGGCGCTGCATAAGGTGTTCCCTGAAGTGCATCTGAGCATGAAGATAAATGCTAGTGACAAATGCACACAGTAATTCAATGCCAGCTCCAAAGACAATGAACTGCTACACAAAAAATAAATAGTAAATGGATTTTACGATGTAAACAAAACAGCCTCGCTTCGGAAAAGAACTCCAAACTGTGCGGCTGTATGATTTCCTAATTATGCATTGAGTATTAAATAATTTCATTTGGCTTGAGAGCTAGACAGAGTTAATGAGTTTGAATGTCAGTGGAAGACACCGGATACTCGTTTTGTTGATTAAAGCTGAAACAGAAGTCCCAGAGGGACGCTCGTCGTGAAAGAAGCGTTTTGTAAATGAAGACTGGTGTCGAGTTTCTTTCATACTATAAGGTGGAGAGCACAGAGGGTTCAAACCTCAGCAGGAGCGTTTCAGAAGAGACTTATAACATGTAGTTAAACTGATTTTAGTTTGCATGGGGTGTTTTATTTTGAAAATCAACCTGATTCATGTTGTTCCCGCTTCTACGATGTTCTGAACCGGACCGCGGCCGGCCTGTGGTGCTGTTTCAAACATATGGCGCACACGGAATGGGTCGCATCCATGCCCAGGTGGAATTTGGGGGTTAACTGTAACCTGATTGTAAAGTTAAGCGTATTTGGAACGTGTTCCCGAATCGTCGAAAATAAAGAGGTCGCAGCTCTCTTGACCTTTATCCCTCCATCAAAGTGAGAGCCGGCGCAGCGAAGACAAAGGCGGGCGGGATCCTCGTCCGTGCAGCATTTGCTTTAATAGCAAAAATATGTTTCTTTTCAAGGACCGGTGGCCTTAACAGATGCCTGAGCATGGATGTGATAATAAATTCTAATCCCTCTCCTGGTTACTAATCCAGGTTTTGGATATGGACAGAGGATGAAATGATGCTGCAATAATCCCCCCCTTCCCAAGCCGTGACCTGTGATAGAAGAGAAACAACAGCCCCCCCGTCGCCGTGTCTTCCTCTGCGGGACACCAGCTGACTGTGTGATTTAACCCAGTTCAGGGATTTAGATACAATCACCTTGCATCTATTTCTCCTTGACTGCGAAGCACTTCCATGAAAGTACTTGTCATAATAAATGAAATTTAATATGAAAAAAATCTAACAATGTGGTTCAGATCAGAGCTGGATTAGCCGGAGGTAAAGAAGGGTATTATCTCCCCGAGGCAGATTATTAACAGTGTATGAGTTATGCGGACGATTCAGCAGCTGGAAGGAAGCTAATCATTACCATCCGACACCCTGATTAAGGAAGTGGGCCTTGGAAGAGACGGGGACATTTATTCAAAGCCCTCTTAGAGGTGACATGGCGCTCCGTCTGCCCGCTGAATGGCCTACAGCCGCGGCTTCATGTAATCATGTTCCCGTCACAATGGACGATTTATCAGGGGGTGTTCTACATCCGCGGATGGTGGGTGAAAAAAGGGACAGGCTGTGCTTTATTCAAATAACATGTGGTGCGCGCTGACGGCGTGCTTTGATGTCATTTAAAAACACTAATGATATAAGCAGCAGTCCGTTACCCGCCTGACAGATCTCTACTGACGATTACTGAATGAGGATTATCTGCAAGAGACGCGTCCATGTGTGCGTTTCTACATTATAATGTAGCCACCTTGACCCAGGGCGCCTTTAGAAAGCGCCACCTCTCCTCAAAAGATCCAAACAGGCAACAGGCAGAGAGGTCGACCACGATGGTTTACACTCACAAAGCCGGCAATCTGAAGTTCATTCACTGTCCGGCCAAAGCGAGCATTTGTTTGGCACGAGCATGACAGAAAACTTGATGATGGGTAAGAGCTCCTTTTTCATTTTGTTCTGCCTCAGACTGTGAAACCTTCTGAATAACATGTGACTCTGCAGATGTTGTCTCGTATTGTGTTAAAGAGACTCGGCCTAGAGTTTTGTTCGACATTTGCAAAAGCACAATCAGAGCTGTGACGACTGGCCAGGTTAGAAAGACACTTACAAGCTCTGACGATCACCGGAGACATCAGGAAGGTCGACCTTGGTGCAACCTGCAGCATACAAGCTTTTATTCTTGTTATTATGATCTATTTTGGATTATTTATTCTAGAGAACTTCATAAAATTGTTGGCTCCTCTTTTCGTTTCATGCGTAAACACACAAACGACAAATAAAAGAAAGAAAGATTGATTTGATGACGTGGTTGCTGAAAATCATCTGCTGACCTCCATCTTATCAAAGAAAAGTCCACACGAGAGACTCTGTGAGGCTGCTAACATGCTCACGATACCACGTAAGGAGTGGTATGGGGTCAGATGATCACGAAATTCAAAATAAAAATCAGGTGACTGACATTTCCACACCACCTAAAAGGAAAAATAACAAACGTTTTGACAAAAAGAAGCATCAAACTTCAAGCTAACGTGAACAGAAATAGTCTTGACACTTAGAACAAGTGTGAGGTCTCAAGCTGGGTCTATGTTTGGACCTTAAAGCCTAAAGACACTGAGGAAGAATCTGGCCTTAGACATATGTCCAGCAAGCAATCATGAGATTTTTGACATTTAAAATTTAAGACTTCCCAGACTGAGAAAATAAGCATTATTCATTTTTGAAGTCATAATTTCTCCACTTGAAGCCTTTAAGGTATGACAGATATAATCCATTTTACACTTTTATGGGACGGCGTCTTTCTGTCCACCCCACCCCGCGTTGTCCCAAATGTTCTTTTAAGTGCCTCTGTCCAAACCCCCCTTTGCTCGCTGCAAGACAAATTGCCACCTCCGCTGTCCATCTAGGCAAGGGCACTAACTCTTGGAGCGGGATGACAAGCCTGTATCGGCCGGTCATTCATTAACGTACGACAGTCCTGCGCCGCCGCCCACCCCTCCTTCTCGCTCCTCTCCAGTTCACCCCCTCCCCACCCTGCTCCTCCTCCTCCTCCTCCTCCTCTCCCTCCACGCTTCGATCTTCCCATCAGGAGAAGGAGATCTACAGCCGACCATCAGCCACTACCCCACACCCCACCCCTGCACCCAGCCAATCCCCTCACCCTCCACGCCGCCGTGAATTACGAGGTAGTCATAAAAGCTATTGTCCTGCATCAGAGCAAAGAAGGGGGAGGAGGTGGAGGGGTGAGAGATAGGAGAGGGAGGGAACAGCGATAGGACAGAAGAGGTTATTGCGAAGGCTAACAAAATTAATTATGATAAAAAACTTTGATTGAAAGTAACCTGAAACAGACTACGCTGAATTTTACTGGAACTTTCCGAGCTGCGGCTCGAAAAACGTGCAGCGGTGACGCCCGGACAGAAATGTGAAACTCAGGCGCCTCGAATCCAGACGGACCCTTCTGCAGTTTTTATGTGGACGGTCCAGACGTCACATGACGAGCGCAAAATGTGGAACATGTAAAATTCAATAAATCTCATCTGTGAAGTAAAAATAGTGAGAGCAGCATCTGAGGGGGGGTGAGGCTGAGGGTGAGTGTGCCGTCACCCTGTTAACATAATGAGTCAAACGCAGCCCCTCGTTAACCTCCTCTCCTCCCCCCCTCGTAGCAGAGAGGCTGCCTGACTCATTGATCCTTTATCTGACTGAGGTTTGTGCAACTTCGACTCCGACTCAGCTCCATCAATCCCTGACGCTGCCTGTGCTGCAGGTCGATGCCACCCTACCATACTATAAATATTCAATTCTATACTAGGTCGTAGCCGAGAACTTGTAGCTTGTGTTTCCTGTTTTATTTTGGAATTTTCCGCATCTTTACTTCCTGCTGTTGTTGTTTCTCACCAGCTGTCACGATCTGTTTCACCTGAGCCTTCGAGTATTTAGTCACCGTGTTCTTTAGTTTCAGTGTTTACAGTTTTTCTTGGACTCCGCCTCCCTTTTTGGATTTAGCGTGTTCAGATTTGTTTTGGATGTTTGTTCGATCACGTTTGTGAAAAAAAAAAAACATTGATCTGCATCAGATCAGTCTGCGAGCATGAGAACGACGCGGTTGTATTCCTACAATATTTCACATTTTCTTTTTGACTGAATCTTCTGGAACTTTGGTGAAGATTTGTCTGAGTTATTATTAATATTATTTTGGGATTCCAGACAGAAAATAAGGACAAACTGTTTTTCTGTCTGGGGTCTGATATCCTGTCTCTCATTACTTTTTATCCCCCGTGCAGCTCAGCACCCTCACGCTCGACCTGACCTGATGACAGTGCACACGTCCAGAGGCTGAACATCTGGATTCGATTGTTTCAAGCTAAAAAGAAGTTGATGAATACAAAGACTTCTTTATGGAGAAGACGTTGGTTAGCACACGAGGCAGATCTCACAGTAAAATGTCAGACATAGATAGACAGATGTGAAAGATAATCTGAATCTAGCTTTTGGTGTCCGTTTAATTCCCTTTGACCGAAGAGAAATTCTTTGAGTTGAATAAGAGAAATGTTGGAAACCTGTTAAGTTACCACTGATCTCATCACAGTGCTCGTTCCTCTTTTTAATCCCTGCACCATAAAAATCCTCTTTGATGGACCTTGCCGCCTTTTAAATGGACTGATACGACACAAAAGAAAAACTCTCATCCTCTCTTTTGATGGTCTGGATGTCGGAAACCAAAGTTCTGCCGGTTGCTTTGCAGGGTGACAAAGATCCCGGACATTATGTTTTTATGCGTGTCTGTGGCTGCTAAGGACTCGGATGCCATATGCTCAGGTCACGTTTGGTTCAAGAATACACATGAAATGCACATTCTGAGGTTTGAAATGTGATTTCTACAGTCATCGGATTTTAAAATGTCTTCTGAGGGACTCAAAATGAGACGCAGCAAATCCAGAGTGGCTGCAACACAGTTTGTCTGTGTGTGAAGGAGGAGCTCTGCTTGGAGGGTGACGTGATTGATCTATCTCTCATGAACGCTTCGTGACGCCTCGACGCACAAATCCAATGTGATCACATGCAAATAGCGGCGCGGGCGGCCTGTCTTAAAGATCCGGTTTAAGGGATGAATCTGATTTGCCTGCAGAAAGTCGGAGCGTCACGTAGAATCAGGAATTAGATTTGATGTGGAACAGTGCAGCGGGATACGAGGTGATCACTGGAGGAGAAGATGATTGGGAATAAATCGATGAATGACTTTATTTAATGGCACCACTCGTGAAATATATTTACTGCCTTTCTCCCTCGTCATCCAGTCCCATCAATCCAACGCCCCATGTAAAGAGGCTTTATCACTAAAAATGAAACACACTGGGCGGCTTCAATGAAAACAACTTCAAACTAACCTGAAATGAGCAGCTCAGACACAGACACTCACAGCAGGCTGCCACCTGCTTCCCAGCACAGACAGCACATCACGTTTGCACCTTTTGCAGCCTCGTCTAAACTGGAAGAAACCATTCGCTCAAGAGGGGTGAGGTAAACAAGAATCTGCACAAAGCTGCGACGCGAGCGAGATCAGATCCACAAACTGCTCCTGACGTCTAAAGGTGTGAACACACGAGCGAAATTACACAGTGGATGTGTGGTTGCTTCAGCCACTCGACAGCGCTTTGAACATGCAGAGATCACCTGTATCATCAATATCATTAAACGAGCAGATGACCTGCAACGAGATGAAAGGTACAGTCGGCACAGACTCTGCATTGATTTCATCCCCGGCCAGTTGCCAAGTGATCACGCCGCGTTTTAATCACACACAATTTGACTCCGAGCTGCACAAAAATGTGACACAGATGACAGGGATAATGAAGCGTTTGGAACGTGTGGGATGGTAACCACCGCCTTTTATGTCGTATACAGTTTACTGGTTATCACCGCGGGGGGGAACCATGCAGGGTGGAAAGATAAGACTCTAACTCTAACATCTCTCACCCACATATCTGCCTTTGTCATGCCTCCCCCAGCCTCCTAACACTAACTACTTGGGCTTTTTTGCCTAACCACGACTGTCCAGTCTCCCTAACATCTGTCCACACGTCAACATCTTCTCCGAAGGTTATCCTAACCACTCACTGACCGCCTAGTCTCTGGACTGAAGCAACGCACCGCCCACCACACGTCATCTCAGACGACTGAGACAAAGAAGCCAACACGAGCGCGGGAGCAGCAGCCCTGATCGCCGTGTTGCCTTTGGCTGTCTATACCAAACTGTGTGATAATGCGATAATCACTAACCCTAACCCACAGGCTTGGAAGCGACCGCTTCGGCTCACATCGAGCTGAGGACGGTTCCTCTGCCCAAAAACGAAACATAAAATCATCTTACTGCTGTCCCTCTCTAATGAGAACCACGATGGAAATCAGCTTTGTGCTTCAGTATCCCCGACACGTGGCAGGACTGGGTGCTTACAACTCTCTTATTGTGAAATAAATCTATCCATCCCCACAGGAACACAAATAAAACTACACAACTGTGATTGTGTGCTGCCATTAAACTTGATAAATGAACTAATTAAAGGGCAAAACACTTATTAACGACTTGACACTTGAGGAAACCTGATGCAATGTCGGGGAACGGGATAAGGAAGTAACCTTTTCACACTCGTTGTTTTACAGTGAGGTCTCACATTCTGCATAGAACAAACAGTCGGGGCAAACACAGGCTGTAATTTCCACATCATTGACATCAGAAGCACCAAAGACAGAGCCGGAGTGACCCTGCAGTGATTATGTAGAGCTATAAAAAGATTTGGGCAGCAGTCGTTTTTTTAAAAACTCAAGGTGAGACAGGCGACGCGCTGGAAGGTTTCCTGGGAATATTTATTTGTATTGTGCATCACGCACCTTCAAAATAAAGAGCAGGCCAATCAGTGCACGGATTGTTAAGGAAGTAAAAATGATCCCTGTGCCGAGCTGCCTTTGCAAGCCAATTAAGTTCATTTTACTGCCGCTCAGCGGAGCGAAGAGCTCCTATTTTGAAGTAGTTTCTAGGCAATGATGGCCCGAGCACCAATCAGTGGCCATAGCTCCATAGGGAGCCTGCTGATGAGCTTTCATCAGTGCTGCTAGCCACTTGTCCCACATCTCTTTCTCCCCTAATTATGCTGATGAATAAGGCCGTAATAGTGATCCGTCCTCGGCTGATGAGTCCATGCGTTTGCCGTTATTGTCTTGTCTCGGGGGCGGGCGTGTCATGTATCACACAACTCAAGCGAAGTGCGCTCGGGCCATCCACTCTGCTCTTTTTTATTAGGATCATCCCTCCGTTCTTGTCGTCGTCCTCCGCCCCGTCAGACCGACCCATCCCCTCCCACGCGAAACGCACTTTCTCACTCCGGTGACGGGCCGGACTTGCTGAGCACGGGGAACAGAGAAATCGAGATGATCACTCTTTCTTTCCACAGTCGGGTGACTTCTTTTTCTTGAGCCACACCGACACACACTTACAAACGCAGGAAAGCCCTCGGGTGTGCGCCTCTAAAATTCTCAAGTGGACATGTGCATCGCTGCACACAGACATACGAAATCCCTCTGATAAACACCTCCTGTCCGACACAAGAAGCATCTTGGAGCTGTGTTGCATTAGGTCGACAAAGCCTCACATTTGTAGGCAGAGCTGCAGAGTTAAGCCGAGGCTTTACCTCTTAAATGCCAATTAATCACTCGGAGCTTGAGAGAGAAATGCACAGAGCCCCGAGGGAGGCGCCTTGTAATCTTTCTTGTTTTTCCAAAATAAAAATGAAGACGAGCTCACCTCCTTCATAGAAATTCCAGCAAGATCAAATGTAGCAGTAATAATGAGATGTTATTAAAAGATTCATGTCCGTACATAGTGTTTTATTAACCTCAACTGCAGAGAGAGCTTCAGTCGACACAAGCTTTTGTTCCAGACCGGCCTTCTCTTCTCTCTCAGCAGATTTTCTAATATTTGAATAAGACGCCGCGGCGTTTTCTGATTTTATTTAACCTAGCGAGGCAGCTGGACTCAGGTAATCATGACATCACGCTTAAATCCGTCTTGTTGGGCTTCAGGGTTTGTGTCTGAACACAGAGGTTACCGATCAGTGTCGCATGAGGAACTGCGACAGCTAAGACATGAGCTACAGGCGCCTGAACCTCTCGAGTACGTCCCGTTCACAGCCTCACAATACAATGACCGGTTACCGATCCACCTGTTCGGAGCGTGTTGCAGTCATCAAATTCAGAGTACAGCATGTCCCAACCTGAAATCTGGATTGTAAAAAAGCTTCCATACACTCATAAATTATGTACAAGCTTTGGGTCAGTGCAAACACATGGCCTGTCAGCCAGATTGAGAGGTGGAAATACGAACCCTCTGAGGCTTTTAATGTGAAATATATATGCAGAAGTGTTGAGCTTCACTGACAGTTTCTTAACAGACGCGGAGCCGGAATCTTCATCCCCTACAAATGTTTTATTTTCTACGTGGTCTTTATCCGGGACCCAGCAGGCGGAGGTATCACTTAAGACTGGCTTTTATTTGAGAATTTACGGTGTGTGTGTGTGTGTGTGTGTGAGCTCTCTGCAGTCATTTACATGCATCAGTTCCCGGTGCTCTGTGTGGCCTGTGACACAGCGCAGACAGCTGGCATGACAGAAGGTGCCGAAGTGGGGAATGAAACAAATTGCCTTCATTTTCTTAGAGTGCAACCTCTTCAGGGAACACCGATGAACATTACACCGCCGAAACCGCAACAAATCTGCAACTCTGGAAAATAATGAACCGCATGAGAGCCAGTGGAGTAAAGTTAAAGAGACTGAGTTCGAGTTCTTTCGAGTACGTTTGAATAAACATCGATAGAAAGGAGTTTCTGGAGACGTTCCTCCAGCAACAGGCTGACACAAGTCAACAGAGGATGCTCTACTGTATGCCAACCGCCATCCGCACTGGATTTCACAAAGCACTTTGAACTTCACACACGAATATAGGAGGCAACGATGCAACCAGATCAGTGGAGGCGGAACAATAAAGCGCAGAGTTCCTCACTGTAGACTAAAAAGTCTCTTTCATCTTATATCTGGATACGCTGTCTTTAACGAGCCGCACTCCGGCAGAAAGAGAACAAAGGAGACGTCCTCCTCCTTATTCACTTGTTACAAGTGAATAAGGAGGAGGCCGATCGCATGGAGGGACGGTTACCCGGTGCCGTGGGTGCGTCAGGTCAGCGGGTGTGGTTGTGTCGGCTAAATCTCCAGTCAAGTTACCGGTAATTAAAATAAAAGTTGTGGATTTCTCTCCTCGTTTACAGTAAGACTCAAGAAATAAACACACGACTGGACTGGAAAACAAGCAATGGGTCCCACTGAGGGTTTCCTCTCAGTGTGTAATTGTGAAACACTCCAGTGTACAGTGCCTCCAAGCATGTTTACTCTGAAGAAAGGCTGTTGAGAAAGTAGCTGCTTAAATGAAAGCGACTTCTCAAATCCCATGAATAACTGTTAAGTCTCCAGACTGCAAACAAGCCGCTCGTAGATAAATGGCTGCAGATCGCCGAGATAATAGAGACCAAAAAAACGTTTGCCTCGAGGCATGAAGAGAAAGCAAAGCATCAGCGGAAACACAAAAAAAAAAAAGGCGAGGTTTGGTAGCACGAGTGGCCAAAATGAAACGAACTTTTCAAAGTGCAAAGTGGTTGCAGTGAGGGGAAAACGTCTTGCTCCTGCACCTGCACATTTTATAAAGAGCTGCATTATTCACACGCCTAAAAAGCTGTCAACGGGCCCGCGCTGTGTTTTATAAATGATACAATCCTTACAAGCAAATCCACAGCGGCTCGTGAGCCTCCGACTTCAGGAGAACTTATCTGATCTTCACGGAAAGGCGGAGGTGGGTCTCCAGAGTCCCGTTTCCCCTCCCACCCTCCCCACACACACTTCTCCATTATTAGCTCTGCCAGCCAAAGAGATATTGTGCTCGGTGACAAATGGGAGAGGAGCGCTGGGGCGCAGACAGTGCGGGGGAGGTCCCCTCCATCCCCTCCACCACCACCAGCACCACCACCACCCTCCTCTCCCACGATCCGCCACTGCCGCGTCCTCCTCGATAACCATAATTGTGTTTTAAAGCCCCTGATTAAATTTCGCAGTCTCCAATGATATTGTTTTGCGATGAATCCATATGAAAAAGGCTTCGCATTAGGAGATTATGGAAGCTGTGGAGGTTTGCCGGAGGAGGCGGCTCAAAGGTGGAGGTGGAGGCGGAGATGACACTGTGTTTTTACTTCTAAAGCTTCAATGGATGCTAAATGAATCCTTGCCATCACTCTTCTTCTTGTCCTCCACCCACTCTTGCTCCTCCCGTCTGACATAAACACCGGCGAGCGTCCTTCCTTATCTTACCAAAATAAAACCACAGACACAGGTTGTCTGGCTAACAGAGCCTTCAAAATAAAAGAAGCATCATTTTCCAAAGTTTTGCTTGTGTCGTTACTTCACTGTGATAATAGAAGTCTCCCCTCTGAGTGTCACAGTACCTCTAGGGGAGGCCTCGCTCTTTTTTATTTTTAGAGGTGACACAAAATGCAATCAGGGAGAATGAGAAGCAAGCAAATTCAATAATGGAGGCAAATGAAAATGGAACTGGAGACTCTGCACTTAAGGCGGGATGGGCTCACAGCCCTAATAAGCCCCTCTTCTTCTGTCACCGCTTCCCTGCATCTAAATTAACCACAGGCCCTCCAATCAGCGCGGGCAAACAAAAGAGCCAGCCAAAGAGACGAGAGCGCCGCTGAATACTAATCGAGGTAACAAACGGCGGCGGTCGTCAGCGATCAGCGTTGATGTGTGTGTGTGTGTGTATTTGTTGGCGGGATGGGGATCTATTAACGAGCGGCTATTATCAGGAACAAAATTTCGTTTCCGAGCGCTTGAACTTGAAGTTTGGGAGCTCCAGAAAAACCACAAATCTGCAAAAAAAACTTTTTGGTTTTTGAAGTTTCATACAGCTCTTAATAGGTCTCAGTGACACACAGGTCAAGCAACTCACTCAACAAATAAATTGCCAGGTCCAGTCTGGAAGTACAAACAACCCCAGAACTGCTGTCCCATGTTGTTTTTCCTCCACCGGGCAGCGATGTGTTGTTTTACAGCGGAGGTACCTCGACAGTCGGCCCTCTCTCTCCGCTCCGCTCCGGTTATTGTGTGTGGAAATAGTGTTTTGGTACAATTTGCCCGAGCTCAGAACATCAAACTCAAATTTAGAGGGCGCCATGAACGGATCACGGGGGAGCCATCAAGACAGTAAAACTGCTGAGCAGCTTCGCTCATAACTCCAAACGGTGGATATTATTAAATGTCCACTCTTGAGTCAGGAGGAGAGAAAACAGGGGGCTTCCTTTAGAGCCGTGCACGAGCACATGCTCCTCGTCTGATCTGCATTTTGTGATTCAAACCGGACTCATTTGGTATTTTCGTGGAGCAAAATGCTTAAGGAGTGTCGGAAACAGAGCGAACCCTCTGCATTAAAACTGACACCTACAATGGGCTAAATGGGCAATTTGTCATTTCCTGGCACCGAGCTGCAGCACTCATCCCTCCACTTGGGTAATCTGGGACACACACACACCAGCAAATCAACTATGACCAGCAAATTGCCTCCATCTGGTTCTACAGTGTATTTAGTGTGAGGTTCTGTGAGCCGGTCCAGCACGACTCCACTCCTTTTTTATTTTACCCCGACTCTACCTTTTGCTTCTTCAACAGTTGCCACGGACGGACACGCTCATCAGCGATAATGATCGGGCTCACGCTCGACGATCTAATGGATTTGGAGTGGAAGCTGCACAACGGATGTCGAGAGGGGCTTCGGCAGAGGCGGGGCACTTAAAAATATAATGGACCTCAAAATGTCATTAAGAACTCGGCAAAGTCAAGCTTACAGACGCATGGGAGAGGATGCAGACAGACTCGGAGCAAAGGCGAGCAGAGAAGCATACAAATATGTCGCGGTGTCAGGAGGGTAACATGTATCTCACAGCGAGACAAACAAGCAGGCGCTTTGAAAATAATTACATTGTCAAAATGTCAGGCTTGTTTTTAGCTCGATGACAGGGCAGTTTTTGTTGTTCAAACCTTTCAATCAAGAAGAAAATGTTTGGACACCGGCGATGTCCCTGAATGCATCACAGGCTGCAGAACTTTTTGCCCTCAGACCGAACAAACTGAACCCAACGCTAACGAGCAGGTCTGATGAAGTCATAGATATTCGCTTCGATTAGGTGGGATTTCCAAGGACTGTTTTTCAGGGAATAAATGCTGACTCATTCAGCCTCACCACCCACCACTTTCAGTCTAAACAGAGCAGAGGGAGTTTGAGCAAGATGAAACAGGGAGGCCTGCTGCTGGTTCTACAACAAGTTCTAAAGATCTGACTCGAACCTTCTCCGTCTAATTGTCTAATTGAGTATTAGCTCTTCAGACTTCCACGACCCTCTTGGCCCTTATATCTAGTTTGGAGAAATCATCAGGTATTTTAAGGAGGCAGCCGTCAATGCTGCTACACCTCTGCTGTGACTGAGCCGCACCACCACGAAGCATCCACCTGTAGCTTCTGAGTCTAAGATCACCAGAGGGAAAGTTGTAGGACTGTCGTCACCACAGGGGAGGAAGGTGAAGTTCCAGGTCACATGGGGTGGATATTTATTTATTTATAGCTGCTTCCAGGAAATATGCAAAGCAATAACACCAACATACCTCTCTGTAAGTGTCAAGAACTGTAAATGACGTTTTCAGTCAAGGTTTTGCAGAGACTGTTTGCAGATTTACCCTGAATTATTATGACCTTCAACATATCTCTATATAACGAGCCACGTATTAATTACAGATAATTATCGCCGTTTTATGAATTCAGGTTTATTAAAGATATTACTCCCTGGCGTAGCACATGCTCCCTCCTCAAAGATATGTGACATTAAAGACAGGATGTGTGTGTGGCGCCTGCTGTGTTCGACAGTATTATGGAGTAGAGGTCATTACTGCACAGCGGGGGCTCTGTCGGGTGTGTAGGTAGCTCAGTTAGCCGGGGTCAGCGTGTCAGCCGGTGGAAGTGAACCCTAACATCAAAGGCTGGTGCACAGGGCAGCAGACACGCTGCCCTCAGGGACTATTACCATTCCATTAGAGATCATTTCACCTCCTTCCAGACGTGCCACAGCCACTAATGGAGACAAACCCGAATCCCCCTCGGGTCTCCTTGTCAAAGGATTTAAACAAAAAGCACCAGCGGTGTCTGACAACACAACACAGATAAAACAGAGCACGGGCATGGCATCACAATGACTTCTGGGGCTGAGCGAGTGTGCAAAGAGCTAAAGAGATGAGAAAATAAAGCGCGGAGTCAGACATGACATCCCATTGTGTGCCTGCATGTCAATGAATGTCACCTCTTTAACAAGATGTGCCGTGTTATCTCGTCTGTTCTTCAGCGGTGGCTGAGCAGCAACAGGCGGCGGGTTATTGTGTTTCTTTTTCTTTATTTCCTCCGACAAACTGAGACGTGCAACAAAGACTCTGTCCGACCCGGCACAGCCCGACGGTTCACAAGAAACCTCTAAAGCAGATCGACGGCTTGCATTGCATTACATAACTTAAAATAAATAAATAAATGTTTTCAGAAGGGAATGTTGGTGCTTCAACACTCGAGATGAAAGAAAAAAAAAAAGCAAAACTTTATTTCACAGGCGCACTGAAGGGCTCGCTCGCTTTCGCACATCCACGACTGCAGCAGCGTTTTCTGGGGTAGCGCAGCAGCCGTTTGAAGCTGGGAGATATGTTTTAATCATTTGGCGCCTTAATGATGACACTGAATTCATTATTAATGGGCCCCATCCCTTTACTCTCCCCCTCTTCCTCATAACAGTCCGGAGTGAGAGAGGGTATTAGCGTTAGCCGCTTTTGCTCTATTTGATCTTTCTGTAATTACACCACTTTTTGGAGATCACACCAGCTTTAAGCTTTATGTTAAATAAAGAGGCAAAATCCAAACACAGTAACCGCGGCTCCATCCTGTTCCTGTTTCTATTCTACAAGTCGGGAATCAGTGCTGGACAAACTACGGCGGTCACAAAACACATAATCTGCCCTTTCTAGAACGTTTGGAGGGAGAAGAACCCACAGTGTCTGGAGATATTGAAAACAGAACAATTCTTACAGTTATGCATCATATTCCACTCCAGCCCCACTGGAGCGCAGGTGCCAGTTTGAGTTTAACGTGAAAGTGGAAAATGGAGGCAGGAGTGCCTAAAAGAAAAAATCAGTCAGGCGTCTCTGCATGAAGCGGCAGCGCTGTCGGATTCTCCTTTCAGGTGTGAGCCTAAAATAAGCACAGGGTGTGAGATCTTTGATGTGCCGGATCTTCAGACTCTCCTCTGAGGAGATTTACTGTACAGATCAGGATTCAGCCTCTATGACACTTTTGGAACTAACTAAAAGTAAAAAGCTAATTCTTCAAGTCGCTGAAATACTTGAGACAATTGGTGTGGCTGAAGAAAACCTCATTGGATCTATGACTACGGGCCTCGACAGTGCTGTAGGTACCAGTGTGATCTGGTCCCATCATCACTTTGCAAATCTCCTTAATCACGACCAAAGATTTCCACTTGTTTGGCTGATTTAGCTGAGCGCGCAGCAGAAATGTGAAACCGAGCCGGTAAATCAATAGTCACGCTCTAAAAATGAAGCTGCACATGGGGTTAATTATAATGAAGCGCTATTAATCAATTCATCTCAGCAGCAACTGCTGTTGGTAATTTGGCACTAAACGCATTCAAAATGCTCAAAAAAAAAACAAAAACGCTGCAATTAGCGAGACGGCGGCGTCGAATTTTTAGCTTTAAATCGGGGGATGTCGTTGGTGCGTTGCCAGGTTGTGAAGCAGTGTCACTACAGTCCCAGAGAGCCTTAAGGAGAGCCAACAGGTGAGGTGAGAGAGGTGGAAGTTTGCTTTTTGCACACGAGAACAGAGACAGAGAGGACGGGGTGGGGGGCCCCATTGCTGCCAGATGGGAAGCTGCAGTTAGAGCTCTCTTCTGGGGCACGCTGAGCCATTTGGCCCCCGTCCAAATGGGCAATTTCACAGGGTGGAAAAAAAAAAGCTCACAAACAAAGCAAAACTTAAGCAAAGAGAGAGAAGAGGCATCAGCTCCGAGTCTTACGGCGGGTTATTATCACCACTGCTGCGCAGCGTGGGGTAATTAGCACTGCGGTTATGTGCGTGCGCGCATTTCGTGCGGCCGTCGGTGCATTTGTCGCGCATGTGCGTCAGAGGTTATTAAGGCTCGTAGGAGCTGCAGGAGCAGTCGATATCAGAGGAGTTCCACTTACACAGATTACTAAAACACAGCTGTGTGCAGCCAAATTGAAATCCATGCTTTCTGTGGACGCCCACTGTGTGCTGAATCCACAGGGACGTGTGGAGCTGTTGTTTAATGTATCGTGAGCAGTGAGAAATGCTGAATATATTCTCACCCGGGCACGTACATCCCCTCTAGATATGGTGGTAGGCTGCGAAAATGAATTACAAATAAGTACATTTCATCACGCGTGTGTGTGCGCGCCGCTCCCTTATCATCGTTAAAGAAGGGAGTGTAATCTGCTGGTGTAATTGTGAGCTCATTTAAAAAGAGAGAATTCAACGTAGACTCCTTTTTGTCCCAGGCAGAGGAGGGGAGGGAATCAAGGGGGACGTCACTGATCCATATGCATGCTTGGATGTGGTTTGATTGCAGCAGTGGGATCAGTGAGCTAAAGGGGAGCGACGTGAGGCACCCCATCCTGAGTATGTGTGGAGTGCCAGACAGCCAGACGGGCGGAGGTAAACTCTGCCTCAGAGGATCAACACCGTCTCCAAAAGTTTCAGGGAAATAAGAGAAAACAGGAGATGTAGATTATGCATTGTGGACATAAATAATGCAAAGAACACCTTACTGCACCAAGAAAAGGATGACTTGAAGATACACTGTGCCTCACTTTCCAGTTACATAAAGAAAAAACATCCTGATGTTTCCACAAAATGTACTGGACAGTTCATAAAAGGCTGAAAACAGCACTCAAACATCAGTCCACTTGCTGAATCGTTGCCTCATTCCTGGGAGGTTATGCAGGACACTGATCACGCAACTGTTTCACCTCGGGGGGGAAACGAAATACCTTGGAGTGCAGGTGAGTACACTCCAAGAAAAGAAATAAAACAGGACTAGCTGAGTGACATCCTGCAGTTTATGATACATTTAGTGCGAGTAATTTATAGTCCAGTAAGTCTGCAGGAATACAGAAACATGAGTTATACCTATCAGACAGGGACAGGTCCACTTAGGCCTCCCTCTTTTGGTAGCGGTGGTCAAAATGGAAGCTGCACTGCTGCTTTATGCCAGCTTAGGGTGTCAGCACGCCCTTAAAACTCAGCAGCCCTTTATCACCGTGTTCAGACTCCATAAAACGCTGCTTATTACACTAAATCTGTCATGTGCTTTCATATGGATCACTGTTTGATCCCCCGTCATCAATCACAAAAACATCACGGTGAAGTCAATGGCCCAGGATGAATTTCTGCTGTCCAGCTTTCTCATCACTGATGAGCTTTTCTTCTCATCAATGTATCGACGCTGAGGATTTCATTGTGCTTGTTGAACATTTGCTGTGTTCATTCCCCGGTTCTTCCACACCCCCCCCCCCCTAAAAAAGAAGTTTGGTCCAAGACTGCAAGACACATGACTTCTGTTTTAGACTAAAATTAATTCGGTTCCTCTGTGAAACACTTGACACAGAATTGCCTCCAGTAGGAACACAGGATGGATGTAGAATAAATTGCAATGCCCAAAGGAGAGCGGTGCAAAGCGGGCAGATCGATGCCAGAGAAGAAGCCTCGGGCAAAAAGCAACAAAGGGGGACAGAGCAGAGGCGTCCTGGTGGCTTGGCAGTTTAGGGCACGTACCACGTGGTTTGGTCCACGGTGGGATTGAGCCCAGTTTCATGCTCTGGCATCTCCTCTGTAAAATCATGCCATCAAAACTAACCTCAAAGGTGCCACATGTAGCAGTTTTTACATTTGAAATCATTACCAGCCTGAAAGATGACTTCCGATACCTCGGTACGAACAAATTATCGAGAGGACTGGCAGCTTCTCGCGCATTTGTGTTTGTTCTTTGGCTGTACTTTGGAGGACATACGTGTTGGACATGATTTTTTTTTCCACTGGCCGTTGCGAGATGCTCTAAAAGATTTTGCTCCATCCGTGTTGGAAGAACAGTTCTTTTTCCCTGTTTTTCTGCCATGAAGAAATCCAGCACATTTCCTCCAAAATCCGACAAGATGAAAGACAAAGAAAGTTCCTTGTCGAGACTCGAAGAGGCGTCGAATCTCTACAAGCAAAGAAGAAGTTTCTTTTCTTGCCAGCTCAATGTCTTTTACTGTATTCACTCACCATGTTAACATACTATACAGCACAATACCTGATGTTCAAACACTCAGTACATCCTTTTAAAGTGCTGACCCTCTCTCATACAGCCTTGGACGCCGTCATCTTTTCATGGAACGCTCGGGTTTACAGTCCTGACCTCCATCTCATATCACAGCTTCTCTCTGTTTACAATCTTCCCTGTCAGTCCAGATAGACAGACATCAAATAGAGCAAAAAAAAAAAAGAAAAGAAAAGCGAGTGACCCTTAGTCTGAGCTTCACTGCTTCTGCTGAGATTGTATGTGACAGATGTCCCTCAGTCAGTTTTTCCTCGTCGATGGCTTGGCTTTTATCTCCCGGAGCGATGCTAATGCCGCCGCCAAGACAGGAGAAGGAAAAAAAAAGCAACACCTGACTCCTGACGTGCAGAGAAAAGCCGCAGCAGCTCCATCTGTGAGAATTACATGTATGATTTGTACAGACAAAGAGGAAATTAGCTATTTGGCTATTTGGGGAGCAACACGAGGAGACAGGAAGACAGTGAAGCAGAGCTTCTATTATTCTGACTGCGGTTCTGAAGGTCACACTACTACTGGGTAGCACCAAAATGGCAAAGATGAACTGATGCCGAGGTCGCGACTCAAAGGTCTGATACCAAGATAAAGTTAAAGCAGACAGAAGCTACCCTTTACGATCCGCTTTCACTCAAAAAGAAAGAAAAGCAGTTGTATAAATCAGAACCACTTCCATCAAAAGAAGTCTATTTTTGAGTATGTAAACAAAAATGTAATTAACAGGAAAATATTACTTTTCACAGACATCTGATCCCTCCGTATAGCAACCCGACGATTAATTTGCCAGGGTAGCAGATACGTAGCTTCAAAAGTTGAGTTCCAATTTTGGGACTTAATTAAAACGGCCCTATTAAATCTGTAAATGTGGGTGTAAAAACAAGTTAAACACAAGCATTCATAGTGCAGGGAATGGCAATGTGTGTGCAGGGTGCCGGAAAATGTGTCCATAATTCACAAAAAGCTGCTGTAATTCATGTGACGGTGTTATACTGAAAAAACTCTTCTGATGAGTTATCATAATTATTATTATTTTTTAAGTAATTTGGTTCTTTGACGCATCAAAATAATTTTTCTACTCTGATTTATTTGCTTAATTTACCTCCTAAAAACTGAAGTACAGTCTGACGTTGATTATCGTTCGTTCATCGTTCTGACCTGTGAGGTTGCGCAGGCCGAGCTGCCTCAGGCCGTAGTATCCGTCCCGTCTGTAGTTGAGGAAGATGGCCAGAGAATAGCGACCCTCGTAGAGTTTGGTGCCTCGGATGATCCGCAGGTTCTCCAGCGGCAGATAGTCGAACTGGTTGAGAGCCACCAACACGTAGCCGGTCACTTCTCTGATTGACTGCATGGGAATAAAAAAAGAGGAGTTCATGTGTGAGTCGTCTTTTTAACTGTGTTAAAATGTTTTACTTCCCCATCCGGGTTATTTTGATTGACTTATGACTTCAGTCATTGATCTACAGAGCTGTTGTGGATGAATCAGTCGCCCTGAAATCAACATCTATGCCTCCAAACTGCCCTTATTTTTTTTCCAGCCACGATTCTGACTCATGGAATACACTTAACGTGATAATGCATTCCACTCGTTCTCCGTGCACGGAGCATGTTATTTGCATTTTGAAATGTCAGGCTCGTGAAAACTTTGGACATACAGTCCAAAATGATTCAAATGTCAGCTCCATCGCAGGCTGATTACACTTCTCATGTGATTACAGTCTCTCGGCTGCTCTCGAAGGCTCGAGAAGCCATGATACGCACAAATGTGACATCTGTAGAGCCAATAAGCGATTACAGCTTTAAAACCATCATCTCAAATTCAAATCAATCAAACACAATCACTGCGATTGTGTTTGATTGATTTGGATTTATATCATACATGCTGAATACCTCAGAGACAGTTTGGTGTCAGGTTCAAACCTGCTGGCTTTGAATACATACATACAGTAATATGAGTGCCTTGCTGAAGAGCATGGCAGAGCTTAACTATCTACCTCATTGTGCATCAATTGACCTTCTCAAAAATCACCCAAAATCAGGCTGATTAGCTCTGCATGATGCACTCGATGAGGCAAATTAATTCAAGGAGGATGAGGCCACTTTGAATTCTGCAGAAAAATGAAGAAACACACAAACATTCGAGTGTTAAAGGTAAAACAATTCACTGTTATGGCATAAATAGATAATAGCCGTACAGAAGAAAGCTAAGGGACTGACAGATCGATCAATCCGGCAGCCGATCACAGCTTCACGCACAGTGTGTCGCTCCATGTGTGTATGTGTCTTTTCTTCCCTCCATGTCAGTCAGACAGCAGCCCGAGCTTACGTATACACACACTGAAAAACTCACCAACGTGCATACAACAGCTGTTAAATGCCACGCTAACACATTGTACCCACCACCACTGACAAGCCTAATTAGAACACTACACTTAAAAGTGAGGGGAGGGTGTGTGTGTGTGTGTGTGTGTGTGTGTTTGTGGCTTACAGGGTTCAACACTGACTTCTACAATGGAGGCATCGCTTGCAGCGGTTGGCAGGCGTTTTTTTTTGCAAATCGATGCCTCGTTTTCAGGCTTCGTTTTTGTCAACATCGTCAGCAGCTGCTTGTTTACAAGCTGGGGTCAGAGGCATCATCGAACGTCTCCCAAAGCTTCAAGCTAGTGCAGCGATAAGGATATGATCCCTCACCAGCTTCCCACCAGTGCACACGAAACAGCCAGCTTGAATGTTTAAATCTTTTCTATGAGCTCAAAGCAGCGACATGCCTTCAAACTCTCCACGTTCATGAAATAATAAGCTCTCATTTAAGGGCATTTTGAATATCCAGCGCGATGCCTCTGAAGCTACAGGCAGCTTACAGAGGCATCCTAACGACCAGAGACAGGCGAGATGATTGGCTAGCACCGAGGGTGGAAATGAATAATGTGAGCTTTGATTGGCTGCTGACCCCCACACCCTCCCCCCCACGAGAGACGCTGACAGTTAGGACACAGCGTGTGGCGTGCCTGCGTTTCAGGATAATACCAGGTAAGTGAGATTTGCTTCTATATTGAGCGCTCGGCAAACACGCGCATGCACCTGCCAAGTTGGCCTATTGTAACACTCACACAATGGGAAGGAAACAGACAGTGGAGGTGCTTATTAGCAAGATTACAATGTGTCAATCACCTGGAGAGAGAAAGAACAACATAATAAAAGAAGAAGTAGAATCCATTTCAGCGGAGGCTTTGATTAGCATACTTATTGTAAAAAGGATTTCCATTGTGAGGAACTCCAACGCCTGTCAAAACCCCTCTGTGAATCATTTTCTGTTTTTTTATGTTTGTTGGAGAGTTGGCAAGTTGTGCAACTTTGTGCAACTCTGTGCAACTTGTGACTCAGCTCCTAAACAACACTAAAGGGCCTCCATCCCCGGGGCGCTTGTTGATCTGGCCCCGTCGTGCCGTTTCATCATCCTGACCCCACTGTGACCTCTTTTTTTCGCCTTCCCCATCGTTAACTCCGCCATAACCCCCAGGCGCCTGCCAGAGGCGCTATGACTGGGAACGACGACGACGATGACGAGGAACCCGACCCAGCTGTAGGCATGCACTCGGCTGCTGGCAGACTCCACAGTGCCTCCACTGTGCCCCCTTCTCCCCTGCCAGCCTCCGGGACCCGCTGGGCCAGAAAAAACCCAAAGAAAAACTGTTTCCCTGTTGCTTAGCAACCGCAGGAAAGCCTTCCAGCGGGAGCGACGGAGAGCAAAGAGGGAGAGAGCGGGCAGAGAAACGCAAAAAAACAGATTTAGACGAGTTAGTTTTGTTGTAATTCACATAATTAAATTAAAGGATTACTCTGTCCTTTCTCAGTCATTTTCTTTTGCTTTGACACTTTTTCATTTCCTTCCTTTGCTTCATTTTTTTTATTTTCTGAAAGCTTTCCAGATCAATATTTATCTGCATTCCTCTGTGCTGGAGGAGGGGAGGAAGCAGGGAGACAAGGAAGGAGGAGGGAGGTCCGGAGGGAAGTAAACACAAGCACCTGCACCCCCTCCCCTCCCTCGCCGACTCCTCCTGACGCATTCGACGTGGCTCACTTTCAGAAACACACACAGCGAAGATGAGGGATGCTGCTCAGAGAAGCTGCTGATGTGCTCAGACTTAACAAGGTGGACGGCGGGCAGAGACGTCTTTTAAAAAATAAACACACTTAACAAGGTGAGCGGCTAATTCGCGTCGATGAGGGCGCGTGAAGCTCACGCCTCCCTCGAAATGAACCTCGGCTCGTGACTTTTAGAGCCGCGGTGATTAAAGTTGCTCAAAAAAAGGTTGAAATCTTTCCACAGTCTGGCACAAGTCCAGGTCATTATTTTAGATCCGTTTTGACTGAATCTTTTGATTTCAGCCGGATCAGAGTGTTTTCTTCTGTTGTGAGAGCCACAAAGGGCTTGTGAGGAATTCTGCTTTCTTCTTCCACAACCTCGACACACATATAAGCCTCAGATACTCTGATAACACCCACCTACGCACGAGAGAAAAAAACCCACCTCAGCCACGAGGCACAGACAAGACTTAGTCGACATAGGTCAACTACCCATGATGCATTGCAAGTTTAACGTTTCCTCGAGCGCTTTTTCTCCATCAATCGCAGGCAATTAGTGGCCCGGTTTGGAGCGCTCACTCACACAGAATCCTCCTCCCCCCTCCCGACAGGTTCGTTTCCTCTCTCTTCTTTCAGGTTTTCCTCCAGGCGAAATGTGAATTTCACATGTTGGTAAATTGCTCCTTGCATCTCTGGGATACACGGCGAGTATCGAGGCCAAGGCAAGTGCTTTATTTACTCCACACAACATAATCATGATAGAAGGCGGCTGTGCTGTCTTGGAAACAGTAAAAAAGCGCTTGATACCGGCGGCTGCGAGTCGCCGCGCTCAGGCACCTGTAACCCCCCGGCAGATATGTGGAAATATTTCCACACACTCGCGCGGTAACTCTGACTATTTGTATCCAAGCCTGTATTGAAATAAAGCAACAATTGGCTTGTAAAGTAAACAGTTTTATCAGTTAATGAATCGAGACCGGCTTTGCTGGTTGCGCACAGCCGAATGTTTCATGTTATAATTCAGCAACAGTTGGTAAAAAGGGAGCAGGAGGTGAATACTAAAGCTGGATTAAAAAGATGAAAAAATAAAGTGACTGTTGGCTCACCGGCGTTCAGGAACCTTCAGTTTGAACCAGAATATGACTTAACAGACACTTACGTAAGCTCGTTTACCAAACTGCGTGATGTTTTTAGGCTAATAGCCTCCATCTCCACTATCATTTTTCCATTTAACTCACTTTGCAGATACTCGGGAAACCTCGCCAACGCAGCCGATAGATTTGCATACAAATTTCTTCCCAAGAATCGCCGATGGGCTTCACCTCACATTAAGAGAAAAAACGCTGCATTAGACGGTTTAAGAGGAAGAATTAAGAGAGCTTTGAGTTGGAAACATCCTTATTACACTGAATTATTCATCTTTTATGTCACCGCGTGTTTCTATGCATGTGCCGACCTCGATCTTTAAAGAAAAACTGATCCTTGAAGCCATGAATCCTGACTTATTGACTGCTACAAGCAAGAAAAGTCATGGTTACGTGTAGATTACTGTACACCACATCGTTCTCTCATGTTTTACTCATGTCGCGTAGACAGATCACGTTTATTTTTCATGCGGTGGAAGACATTATGACTGGATTATTAGCATCACTGTGAAAGCAGCTACTTTATTTGTCGTGCTGCTGAATAGTTTCATCTTCCGAACCCGAGGGTCGGCCTCTCTACAAAGGCCCGGGAGAGAAACCAGACGGGTCGTGAGATGATAAATGTGGCTGGGAGAGAAGACGAACCAGACTTCTGCTGCACAAACATTATTTTTTTAAAACTGAATCTTTGAGAAATATTGAAAAACCTTTTTTTTGGGGGGGTGGGGGCACTGAACGTTTAGGTGAAAGAGGTGAAATCTCTTTGGTGAAACAGCTTTTCTAAAACATGATGATGAGGTGGAGGAACTCAACGAAGGTCACAAGCTGAAAAGAACTGAAAGGCGCTCGTCTCGTGTTCGATGGTTCGCTGTATTTTAGAAACGTATCGTATCTTTTCCTAAAAGCGACTCTGCGGCTGTAAATGAAACGTAGCGGACTAAAAGGTTCATGATTTCGCGGGGTGGTGGTGGAGATCTTTGAGCTGATGGTGAGGGAAGATCTCTGCAGCTGAGACACTTAAAGACTTAAACCGTCACAATCGTAACCTAAGTAACTGGTTTGCCGTGTCGTGCCACTTGTAGATGCCGCTGAAGGGTCAATCCAAGCGGGTTTATTTCCACCATGGGGTTAATTCTCCATTCTTTATTTCCTCAAATTTAATCTACTCTGGTCTCTCTCACTCTGACAGCATCGCTTTCATCAGGCTAAGCCGATTTGGATAGACTCTTAAACAACCAAACACAGCTTTGTTATCTGAAAATAATGAGATATTTAAGTCGTACTCTTGAGAAAACAATGTTTGATACCTTGAGATAACGGCGTAATACAATTGTTATCTCGGGATAGCAAACATGAGCACTACAAACCGAGCTGCTGTCTTGAGATAACGAGATAGTTAGGACACGACCGCGATCGTGTGAAATATCCCGAGATAATGAAGCTTTATTCTCGACGAAACAGGACTAAAAATTGTACGAGCAGCTTCCATAAAAACGTAAATATTAGACCGCAAGACTGGAGTGAAAGAAAGTGAAAGAATAAACAACAATCTGGAAGAACAAAGAGAGAGAGAGAAGTTTAGGGTTAGGAGGTGCAGCGTGGTGAAGCATTTGCAGAGAGCGCTCGGCGATAAGGGGAAGAGAAGTGGAGCACAGAGGAGATATATTTCAAAGCATAATTAATAGTGCACCTGTTCCTGTCATCTGGATGAGTGAGAGTGTAAATGAGGTAGATGGCATGAGAAGGAGCGATAGGAGGAGGAGGAGGAGGAGGACGGATTGGGTGGAGGTGGAGGAGGGCTGGATGGAGAGAGGGGAAGATACAGCAAAGTGGAAAAGGAAGAGGAGGAAGGAGGAGAAAGGCATCATGCAGGGAAGGAGGAAAAAAAGTGTAATGACACCATTATAAAATACAAGCGATGGGACACATATTATGGTGATTATGGCTCATTTCCATACATATAGAGCACTCTGCCAGCGAGTCAAGGAGAGTGCAGCGGCGCATGTCAGCAGCAAGACCGCCGACTCTCGACAGTTTGATCCGACCACAGCGCCGGTGCAATCTGACTCCTCCACGCGGCGGCAAAGTCAATGGGCGGGCAGGGACCTGTTTACCAATTCGCTTCAACGAGCCCGGTAAGAGAAGCGTGCACTCCTTCACCTCGTGCGACTGTTTGGCGGCTAAGTACGCTGAGAGCACTCGGGTGTGACATTCAAGATTTTTAAGAAATCCTGTTTGAAAGAAGAAAAAAAAAAATCAAGGCCTTTGAGAGGAGAGCCATTGACTTTGACGCAGATGAAGATCCAGCTGCATGAAATGTCACCGTGAAAATGAGTCAATATTAGTTCAGTGAAGGACTCCGAAGGAAGAAACATCCCAAGTTTGCTGATGGTACCCTGAGGTACTCCTGTGAGATGAATCCACGGCGTGCAGGTGGAGGGAGGGTGGAGCTTTTTCGCTCACTTCAAATGGAAAACCACATCAAACGCGGAGCGGGCCCACGCGCGCCACTTTTCATGTCGGTGGTGCAGAGCGACTTGAAATCTGCTCCCCGTGAAGCGCTTTAGCTTCTCCACGAGCACGTTCGGGGAAACCGGGAGACTCCTGAATGAAGTCACAGCAGCTTTTTATGATCAAACACGAGTGAAGACGAGAGGCAGAAGAAGGTTAATGAAGTCTGAAGTGTTTTTATAATTTTCTGAAGTGCTGCCTGAAGTAATTAAAATTTTAAACTTAATTTAAAAATACTGATTTATAAAAGTAACGAATCAGAAAAAACACGTTTTCTAGTGTTTTTTAGGGCCGTCTGTTCACTAACCTGTGTAAAGCGTAATATTCTACAACTACTTCACAGAGAAAGCGATCAGTAATGTGATGATCATTTATATAAAGTCATGAAAGTTTTTTAGCAGTAAGTGCATTTAAAGATAAATATTTAATTCAAATGAGTTTTTATTGCACTTTAAATGAACTCTAAACTAAATTCTTCTGGGAAGAACTTGATAAAAAAAAAAAAAGGTTCATTAAAGAAGCAAAAACTTAGTGTAGAAACTTCAAGTCCAGCTCCACCTCCTCCACACTGTGATAAACATTTGTTCCCATAATGGGACTCTGACCCTGATCTCGAGGGTTGCACGTCTCCACCTCTGACACACATCCTACAATCAGTAGAAGTCAATGGGATATGGGGTGAATATCCAGAGTGTGACGTGTACCTTAACATCCGCATCATCTGCATAGATGTAGACGATTAGATGAAATTGTGTCCACCTGATGTTTGGAGATCTGGGTCTAACTATAGGAGGAGAAATGCTTCAGGCTGCTGTAGAGATGCAGCTACACAGACCTTATGTAACCGCTGTCTCCAAGTAATGCAACCGATGACTTCAAACTGGCTAATATCAGAACTCTAGGTACGACTACGGAGCCTGAAGTAATAAAAGGTCAGCAGAGAGCAGAGAAGTTTAGGATATATATATATATTGTACAAAGTTATAAACAATCATTTACACTGCCTGCCTATCTACGCCGGCTTCCTGAGTGCACAGACGCACGATAATGGGGCCCAGAAATAAATAACTTGTCCCTCAGCAGAATTGAAAGAAAATAAAGCTGCTTCCTTGAGTCCATGAAAGTTTGTGATGTGTGTGTGCGTATGTTGAAGTATGTATGTTCTCTTCACTACCCGGGCAGGTTTACGTGTGATCTTATCTGGGATGATGACGGGTCCAAAGATGCCACGGCGGGCCACACCAGGCTCTCGGTCCGGTCACTGCTGACTTCAGGTTCAGGTTCAGAAGATCTCTCATCAAAAAAACAATCTATGCCACATACAGAACGCATTAGTCGCTATTATTGCCTCATTTCTGTTTAAACTGATCTCCATCATTCAAATGTCACATCAAGTAATAACCACCAGTGATGCACAGGTTGATCCAAATTGAGCGGGTGCCCAACAATATTTTTAATGATATTCGGGTCGCGGTCAGTCGGGTCGTTTGAAATAAAGATGCCAAGTAAAGTTTTGATGGGGGACAAAAAGCCAGATTTTCCCAACACGTGGAACTGAGCAATGCCATTAAAACGCATTTTAAATGAATATAATAACTCAGTAATGCCAGTTTTATGTAGCCCGATGACGCTACGAAGTTAATAAAGAGTATAGACTACTTTTTAAAATGCAGGTCAGGAAGCGGGTCGGGTACAATATTTCATAATTATCTGCTGCAGTCCGAGTTCAGGCAGGTTCGTTTAAAACATCGGTCGGTGCAGGTCGATCAAACATGGACCCGCGCATCACTGATAACCACGTGTGAAGGACATGAATGTTGTAATCGTTATGTAAATGAACAGATACACATCACTTCAGATAGGTCAATGCCAATGGACAATCAATCAATCAATCAATCAATCATGTACGTCCATCTCACAGTATAGGAAAAAATATATATATATTTATGTTTTTAAGCTTTAAGTCTCTTTCTGCATCTTAACATTTGAAACAAACATTTTATTAATTCTGTTTCCAGGTCAGATTAACTTCTACTTCTCACATCAAACATGTATGTTGGCAGTTAAATGAACTAGAGGTGCTAATATAATCTAAGATAATTATATATAATATATATATAATAATTTATATAATATAATATTATATATATATATATAATATAAATATATATAATATAATATTATATAATATATATATATAATATCATATATATAATATACTATAATATAACGGCGCCTGTGACGTGTGACTGCTGCTAAGCAACCGTTACCAAGGCGACGAGCTTAGCCGAGTTAGCAGCGGAGCTAAAACCAAAGCTAGCGATTAGCGATCTTTTATAAACACATAAAACGACCTGAATCCGAGTCTGAGTGACACCAAACACCGAACATCAGGGTCACGGCTCCGAACATCAGGGTCACGGCTCCGAACATCAGGGTCACGGCTCCGGTTAGAAGAATTTAAACAAAACTAAACGAAATAACGGCGCTAGCACTGTTAGCATTAGCATCCTTACCGGAAGCTATCTCGGTGAGCGCGCGAACTCTCTCTCAGCTTTCGACCTGATGAACAAACAATATAAATATAAATAAAATAAATATAAATATTTACACTCATTATTCATTCATTTAGCTGCTATAAGACTTTATACTGGAGATTTACATACCAGTCTTTGTGTGTGTGTGTGTGTGTGTGTGTGTGTGTGTGTGTGTGTGTGTGTGTGTGCGCCCCCTCTGGTGGAGTTGAGAATTGGATGCCGCATATTTTGGTATCGATCCGATACCGAGTAAATAAATACCGATACCGATACTTCTCAATAAATAAGGTGGACGCGTCATTGAATTGCTAAATCTGAGTGAATTTTCAATTAAGTGTTTTTTTTTTTTTACTGATGTTTTCTTTTTTTATTATTAAATAGTTAAAACCCAGGACAGAATTAGGACAAAGTTTATAATTAAATAGAGTTTTTAAAATTTTTTCCAGAAAAACCTAAAAAATAAAAAGTACTCGCACACCAGTAAACAAATAAAAACAAACAAGTACTGTTTGAGAAACTATAATACAAAAATTTAATTAAAATTCTCAACAACTGGTATAAATAATATGTAAACAACAGGTTTTTGTTCAAAAACAGTATCAAATTAACATTTTTTAACCTGTGACTAACTAACTGCCCTTGTTTGTTTGCTGTGCGCGTCACGTCAGGTGACTCACGTGACACTGCAACATCTAAACACAAGAGGGGGTTGGGGGAGCAAAGTGTGCCTGCTCGGTGCTGACACAGGACGTGGCTGTTTCCTCTTTGCACAAACAAACAAGAGCGCCCATCACTATGGGTTACACTTAGTATCTACATCACCAGCCAGGTATCCAGGTAGGCCTCGAACTTGCTAAAAGTTGCACGCGATATGTCAAATTGAGCAATCTCGTGTCTTAACTGGCATTTGACATGTGTGCTTCATCTCAGATTTCATTACGAAGTCAAATTAAATTATATTGCCAACCCAACCCCTCTAAAAACACATGCATGGATGCACCTGTAACACGCACACACACACACACACACACAGCTTGTGTTACCACAAATCAGGACATCCATCTCCGATTAGGGCAATTTGATTCTGGAGTAATGAAGTAGTTTAGTGCTGAAACGTGGCATGCTTCACAACCGCTCATGATGCCACTGCCATCGTTTCCCCCTGAGGAAAAATGTCTAACATACCCTCCCTAAACAATACACACACACACACACACACACTTTATCAAGAGACAAGACAGATCAAATCTGACATTGTTGTAATCAGTCCCACAGCTGCCGGGGTACCTGGCCTGAATACAGTTCAGAAAGTCTGATACAGATTGGTGTCTGCGAGAAGGTAAAAGTCCTGTTTGTTTGTGAGAAAGTTTAATTAGATGGTTTCAGATAAAGGCAGATCTAATTATTGCCATTGCAAGAGTTCTCGATTGGCTCGCTGTGTTTCGTCTAAAAACAAAATCTTCTCAAGGACACTGACTCCAAAATAGATTTTGACCTATTTTTAGCGATGTTGGTGCGTTTTACAGACTCAGCACTCTCATTCATTCGAGTGAAAACAGCGTGTGTGTTCAGTTTGATTCTGTATATATGGAGGTGCAGCAGTATTTTGTGAGTTTGGGCGCCACGTGTGAGAGAAAGTATGATATATGTCCTTGATGACCTGTCCTGACACAGTCATTATCTGTAACTTCTATTTTGCTTCCACACACTCACCACCATCCACATATTTATGTCGTCGTTCCCATCGACATAAATAGATTATCAGCACAGTTTGGCATTGTCTACCTATGGCTGCGTCCTACCTCTGCACCGGGCTGATCATCAATCACTTGGAAGGGCCAGTAAGCACCTTTTTCTTCCCCAGAGGAGTGAACTGACATTGGACCTCAGAGGCCACTTCCTTCTCCTCTCCCCGTGGATTCATCGGGGGGCCACCCATGCAGCAGATCAGCCCCTCCCTTCAGGGATCTTTCAAAATCTGTTCCCTAAACTGGGGTGACCATGAATAATGAGGGGCTTAACTATGAGATACAGGAGCTAGGTGCAATAGGAGATAACATGCGTCTCACTTTCTTTCCTCCACACGAGCAGAAGCCAGCCCGTGGCTGACGTGCACTAGCTTTGTCACATAACTGCATTATGTAGGGTCCCCAAAGGCTACAGCATAATGCGATACGCCACGCGACTGTTGCCGGGTTGCTACAACAGGCTCGCCTCATGAGTTATGTATTAGTGTTTTCACTGCGGCTTAAGGATCTGATACTGTACTGCACCGTCACTGTTTTTGGGTTCGCCTGCTAATGCGCTGCAAACTTTCCCCCCTTTGGTAATTTTAATTTCAGAGTCAGCTTTACTGTAAATGTGTCTTGACATCAGAGACGCCTCACGGACGCCGCTCATGAAACGGGCTCATATGAGATTGTCGGGCTGTCTGAGACAATAAATATCAGCGCCGAAAGCCAGTAGCACAGCTGTTGCTGGAGGCACACCCCTGCACATCTACACACACACACACACACAAACACACACACATCACTGTGTCATCCCAAAGTCATTGTCAACACTAGCTGGCAATGTCAGTGTGTGTATCTGACTCCGAAAAGTTGCCCTTCGAAACGTCTAGTGGCAACTTGAGTTGAGATCCAACAGGGAACAAGAGATTTGTTTGTTTGTTTGTTTGTTTTGACTCGTGAACTAGACTAAATTTAGTTCTGCTTTGATTGACAAAGAAATTAGTCATGAGGAACATCCCCAGTCACAGGTCACCTTTGTTCAACTTCGACTATCTCTACGAGCACAGATGTCCCAACAGAAACACTGCTGCACTGTTTGGAGATGAAGAACCCATTATTCCAGTGTTTCATCACCGTGTTTTTTACAACATTACAGCACCAGACTGCAAATTGCAGCATTGCTCTCACAGACTGTTTACAGTTTGTGATCTCTATCTCTGTCACATTCTTTGTTGGGACTGAATAGGAAGCAGCTTTGTTGAAACCCAATGTAACCGTGCCTTTATACAATCTTAAAGGGCCTCTTCCTCTTCCGACATGCAGGCATAAACAAGGAAAGGAAACCTCCAAAAGTTTCTTGACACTCCAGGTGCGACTGAAACAGAGCAGCAGTTCTATAAAGTCAGAAAAGTTTGAAATATTTCGTCTTAAGTAGGAAGTAGGAAGTAGGAAGGGTCTGTTCCAAGTCCAAACCTCAAGTTCACCAAGTTGAAGTTTTAGTTGCCTAACTCAATCAAACTTTAACCATGAAGGTGGAAGATCTCTCAAAGGCCGGTACTTTGTCTCCGTGTCCCAGCCTCTGGCTTTCTTGTCCATCATTAAACAATATATATGTCAACACATTTATGATCTGAGAGGTTTTCGGGTCTGTTCACCTCTGGAGGTTTCGGATGCAATCCCAGCTGGATCAGGAGACAAGAACCTGACTGCACAGAACTGTAACAGTATCCATACGATACGATTCAACTTTGTGATGAGATTTTTCCTGAAACAAAGAGGCATGGCCAGTTGCACGATGGAAATGCATGGAATACGTTTTCAGCCGGTATGGAAATAACTCCTGAGGCGTGAGTTAGAAGAGTATAAGAGAGGGATGTTTCCTATCTGCATAATTTCTTTTCAAGGATATGTACAATGCACTGAATAATAATAAATAGGACAGACTTGACAGTAACCCTAATGGAATCGAAGTCATTCCAGGCCAGCAGCACAAAACACAGAGAGAAAAACTCCTGCAAGTAACTGTGGACGGTGTTAGCAGCTCCGGGTGAATGTGTGCAGCAGACAGTTACTCGCTGCTTTTGTCTTTCTCTTAAACTGTTACATCATTTTGTTGAGCTGACACAATTAGTCTGAACGCTCAAATCAGAGTTTCTCACTCTGGTGTGTTTACAGGTTCATCCTGAGGGGAACATGAACCTCTGGACCAAGTTTCATGGCAATTCATAAAAGACAGATGTTGAGACATTTCCCATAAAACCAAATGTTACAATGGAAATAAAAGGTCAGGGGATCATCAAGGCATTTAGCATCCTCTGGGTACCATGAATGATTTCATAGCAAACAACATGAAATATGTAACCCATGTAAAAAACTATGATCTAGTACATCCCGAGTATTGTCTCAAACAGTTACCACTAGTATAACAGTAGGTATGATCCAATGCAAATTGTTGCAACTGCTGGAATTATTCAGAACTCAGAACTCACTCACGCCAAAATATGGACTTCTGTTAAATCAAGATGAAGGCTAACGAATGCGAATGCATGGAAATAAGACTTGGTATATTAATTTCCATCCTATTAGCCACTGCAGCATGGAAAAACACTGTACAACTAGTCACAGACTCACATAACACATGGCTATAAAATGTACACTCACACATGCACAGTGTAAATGTCACTGAGGAATGCAATCTGTTCCTTCTACTCAGCGTAGCTGGAGCAGCATGATGCACAGCGTATTTTCCCAAAGCCAGTAGCAAGAGGCAAATATTAAAAAGGCATCGGGAGAAACAATTTACACACACCGATAAATTAATTCACCGCTTTTTAATATCTGAACGACGGCCAGGGGGAAGCCCGGGTGCTCTAAATGGCAGGATCGGTGTCACAGACATGACGTACACCGAAAGTGACTGCTCTGGGAGAAACTTTATGTCCCAGCGGCTTCACAACAACAAGCTGAATAAGAGGAGGTAATGGAGCCAAGAGAACAACAATAGCAGACTGGTATGAAGGTATGATAATAACACACTGGGTCCATCCCAGTGCACACATTTCGGGTTTTTAGCACATAATTGTGCATTGAAGCACCACCTGGTATGGAGGAAAATGTCTCCCACTCCTGAAAAAGAGTGATATTTAGAGGTATCGCACAATTCATCAAAGTCTGCTGCAGTCCAGTTGTTAGTGGTTGTGTTTCTGTGAGCTGGTTTCTGTTGGTATGAAGTGTCTTGACATGTTGGACTCAATCTGAATAAAGAAAGGTAAGACTGGGAACCTCTACTCGACCTCTGAAGGTGTGCTGCTGTATCTGGAACAAAGACGTCAGCAGGAGATTCTTTAAGCGCTGGAAGTTGGGAGGTAGGACCTCATCGTGAATCAGATGTTTTGTCCAGCACATCCAAAAGATGCTCGATTGAGATCTGGCAAGTTTAGAGGCTGAGTCAACACCTTGAACTTGTCGTTGTGTTCCTCATACAATTCCTGAAACATTTCTGCTTTGTGGCAGGGAAAGAGGCCACAGCCATCAAGGAATACCGTTTCCAGGAGTCTCCATGGGTCTACTTGGTCTGCAACAATCCTTGGGCCAAAGTAACATCCACACAAATGGTAGAACCCAAGGTTTCCCAGCAGAACATTGCCTATTGTTGGCAGACAGGGATCAGCATGGACATTTTGAAATGGTCTGCAGTTACGCTGCCTCATAGACTGCGACACACTGACATCTTTCTATCAGAACTATCAATGAACTCTGGCCTTGTCCTGGTTTCTGTTGCTATCTTCTGGTTGGTCAATTGCAGTGTCGTCCTGTTTGACTCAAAAGATAGAGCTACTTTTCTATGAGCTGTTTGGAGGAGTGTTTTCATTGAAATAATCCACCAAACTCTAAAAATAACTTTTAATATTTTCCTGCTATGAGTTTTCTTTCTCTGCCTTTACATCCCGTCCCATCATTACCTCAGGAATAACAAAAATGTGTGAGACTATCAAGCACGCTGAATGTTTTGCATGCACAAAAAGTGGAACTTGTGTGTTCACATACAAACACGCCGCTTTAATCAACACTGGAACTCTACAGAACTGAGGAAATTCAACTTCTGTCTGGTACACTGTGTGAAATATGCAATCACAAAAATCTTAGAAATCATTGTGAGTCACGAAATCTTAACGGAATGTCATAAAAATGCAATATGCATACATAATAGATCCTGCAGCTATGATGCACTGCCTTCAAAAAAGGCGTATGATCTCAGAGAGAAGTTACACAAGGGCTAGTGAGCACAGCCAGACATGAAATTGTTCAGTCTCGTGGACTGTCTCATAATGTAACTATTCATATGTTAGCAGCTGAGATGTGAGGATATCAGAAAGTTCATGGGAAGTTGTGGGAGACAAGACTGGAACAACAGAAAGTCAATTATTTATTTTTGTTTTTGCAGTGAGAGGTTATTTCTTGGCTTGGCATCATTATTCCCTGCAGAAGTATGAGACTGTGCCCTCAGTGGTTTCACAACTTTCAGGTGGCGCCAGAGGAAAAACAAGTTTGTTTGGGTGAATTAAGGCGAGCAGCAGGGAAAACCCAAAGTTGTGGCCATAACGGATTAGGCAAACACGCATTGTAGAATATGAACTCTGTCGTGACAACCTGATTATGGAGGAAAAGTTGAACATAAAATCTGAATTAAGTTGATAAAACAAGCTGCGGCTTGTAACGGCATCACACTTTCTTAGAAGTTAAATCTTCGTCTCTTCCTGTACGTGTTAGCTGAAAACTGAGATATGTTTTAGATATTTAAACATTTTGGTGGTTTTCGGACAGGACATTTGTCCAGGAAACTACACTGAATTCCTTATTGGTCTAATTTGTTGGAAAAAATAGGAACATGATCACTGTTACCATGAGGAATCCAATCAGACAGTTTTGTTTCAGGTTTTTCATTATCACAACATGAGAGGCGTCAAATTTTGAGGGGGAAGTGCAAAAAACAAACATGTTGTATGTTGTATGGTGAGATTTGAACTTCTACAACTGCACTCACATCACTTAAGGCTGGAAAAAGGCTTGTGTGGGAGTAAATAACCTCTTAAAGATGATCAAACTGTTGCATTTTAATGGGGATTATGTGCTGAGTCGCTCAGTATTCATCATCCACCAGATACAAAAGAAAGGAAAAGAAACATCTATTAATATATTCATCTCTTCCATTTACCTCTTTGAAGATGGAGACATGCGTATTATTGTCATTAAACCCTCCCCATGAACGTCAGCCGCAGCCATGGGATGATTTGGGGACATACATTTTTCAAAATAGCTCTCACTAATAAAACTCTTTGCACCTGGTAATAAGAAAGCACAGGTGTAGTGAAGTCACACTGTTTGACACTCAGTGAGTCAGAGAGAGCGGGAGACGAACAGGATTGGTTGTAGAGGGAAGTGGGAGACACCGGCGGAGCTTTATCCATTCCTCTTGGCCCCGTGCATCTGCCACCATAATTTGTGATAATGACGGCATCCCAGCAGGGCCACTCTGCGCGGAGTGATTCGGAATTGATTTAGTGCATTAATTACGGCCCTGTTACGCCGGTGTCATGGACAATATTTTACAATTTGATAAGCAAAAGACGCGCCGTGGGATCGTTTTGATGAATTGCGAGGGTTCGGTCATGGCGCGCTTTTTATGGTCGTACCTTTTAATTTAACGGTAATCACTTTCCTCCCCCCCTTCACACCGGAGAGGCAGCAAGACTTTAATTTCACCTCAGAGACCTCTGGCCTGCACCGCGTCTGCTTTGATCAGGCCGACAAAAAAGCAGGCATGCAGCCGACCACACACACACACACACACACAAACAAATGAATGAATGAAGAGCAGCACAATTGGATCCAGAGCACAATACAGAGTTGTGTGCATGCATGTTTAATGTGTGTTCCATAATATGTGCACATATATATATGTATATATGTGTGTGTGTTTGTGTGTGCATCCATTCTGTTACCCTCTGCACCTCCCTGCACTGAGACAACAGCTCTCCAGTGCTGCAGGCTATTCATCCAGGAGCCCAGTAATGAGCAGGAGCAGAGTCTCAGTCGTACCCAAACCCAAGCCCCCCCTGGGGGCAGAAGACACCCCGGCATCCAAACTGCAGGGCAGCAACTCCCCCGGGAGTCAGGTCCAACTGACAGTGGCAACCCAAACAGGGCAGTTTGCAAAAAAAAACAACAAAAAAACAAGTTGTGTACTCTGTAAGCAACACACACACACACATACATACATACATAGATTTAAATGTATGCCTCCATTTTTTATGTATCATGTGCATGTAGCATCTTTCTTTTTTTCACCACGAAACATGAAGTTAGAGCAACAACAAAAAGTATTTGACTCAAACTTTTTTAACTAACTCACCTTCATCCACTTAAATATGAACTTTCATCCTTTTAAAGGCTACGATTACACTGCGCTGTTATTATAAACACATATAAAGACATTTATCTAGAGTTTATTAACACACTTTGCAATTCCTGCGTACAGCTGTATTATGGCGGTTTAAGGGCATGTTTTTAGCCTTTAACACACACTGTTCTGCCTTCAGGATGTAAGCACTGTGTAAAACTTTTATGGGCCGCTAGCGGACAAAGTTAGATGAATAGATCGGACTCTTAAATAGACTCTCAGAATTTTATTGTCATCTTGTTATTGTGCTCATTTTCATAAAGATTGTGGAGTCACAATGTGCATCCGACAATTAAAAGTAAACAGTTAAATGCTGCCCTGTCCAAGTGTCTTTGTCAGCAGGTGTCTGTTGAAACCTCTTCACTGTCGTAGGTGTTACATCCATCTTTGTTGTCGACCTCTATTTGCAGATGCAAAGACACATTTAACAAGACGCAGTGAACGTCGGATGATTGGGGAAAAATTTGCGCTCATTGTTGCAAAATCAAAAAGGATGAGCTGCCCTCTGCTCGACTTGTTTGAATTTTGGAACCATAAGTGTAAAATAAGTTTGTTTTTTCTGGTATAGATTGAATGTTAGATTTGAATTTGTCTGACAAAAAAAATGTGCTACATAAATATCACCAATGATGTGGAAACTAAGTGGAAGCAGGTTTTTGTTTCAGCTTCTCTCCGCTTCACGTCTGGTTACCGACGTACCCAACAGCAGAAAAACAAGCAGCCTCTGGTAAAAGAATAAAAATGATAATAAAACAAAGAGTAAAAACATTTTTCTTCTCTTGAACTTGGGCGCCTCCATTACCCCACAATTAACAGGCTATAAGATACATCAGGGTTGTGCCACTGCGATCTAGCAGGGTGCTGGCTGGCGCGAGCAGGGTGCTAATTTTCCAGCGTTAAGAGCTGTAATTATGCAAACGCTGCCAGGAGCCCGCGAGGCGCTAACAGCCTCCCATTCCAGGCGACAGTCCCAACCTTTTATGAGCTCCTCAGCTGGTTCAGAGGCTAATGAAACTGTACGATTCGCCCGGCTAGCACGCCCCTCTCCAACCGTCGCTCGGGATCATGGTATCATTATTCGGTGAAGAGGCCCCGTGACAGGCATTGTGCTGCTGTGAAGAACAGTGAAACATCTGTAGAGGACAGGGAACGGAGACTGAGAGGAGCACTTGACCTCCTCGCTGGCCTTGTCCTCTACCTCTCTCCGGCTCTCCATGTAAATACCATCTCTCACTGCGAGGGGACAGCTCCCCTCTTCAGGCGCACTTGAAAAGGCCTGCTGCACAGTGTCCGTGCCCCCAAAAAACAGAGGTGGATTCAGATCGTCATGGGGAACTAATGGAAAATTTCACAAAAATAAAGAACTATTTAAAAACAATCTGACCTGAGGAGCTGAGATGACATTTCAATTCACTAGACGGCTCAAAGCACATGAACACTGGACTGTTACGAGCCGGTCTGGTCACTTCTAATTCGAAAAGAAACTCTCAAACATCATGAGATGGGTTTTCACAAACGGGGGAACAAGGTGAAATGGAGACCGACTTCGCGATTAAATCATCACGTACACGAAGCATGAAGAAGAGACAAAACATCAGATCTGTGAGGACTAATGACGAGAAATTAAGTTTACAAAAATTAAGAAATTAAGAAACGAACACAAGACATCCATCATCATCCTCGTGGGGGTCTTTGCACTTTGAATCCATTGGCTATCCTCTGACTGATTTTGGTGCAGCCAGGACTTGCTTTACGGTCTGACTACCAACTTGGTATGTGAGAATGAAGAGAAAGACACATTTCAGCTAATCTTCATGAAGATATCTGCATATTAATACAGATAAAAAAGCTAAGTCAGCGTCAGACGATGGCCAATAGGTTCTAAGGTTGACTAACGGACCCCCAGGCTGGAGAGTTAGCACTGCACCTCTGAATATTTGCATTTATTTGGATTTTCTTTTGCTGATTCACTGCATTCACACTGAGCTAAATTTAGATGCAAACTTGGCTTCTTGTCCTGATTCTCCCTCTCCAGGTGGCATCGACTGAACATCTTCCACCTGGTGGACTCCTGACCTGACGTCACATTGGCCACTTTGAATCTGAGTAGCCAATCACTGACCAGAACCTCTTAGATAACACCTTAAAGACCTTAAAGAAGAGACCTGTCTCCGCCTGCCTTTGACATTGTTCTGGTCTGAAGGCTGTTGTATGTAGAATTTTAAAAATAGCCGCACATTGACACACCAAGTACATTTTCAAGGTAGGTGACTTTTGTTGGAAACATTAGATTTATTGGTCGGTGTCACCACTGCAAAGGTTGTTGACGTCTTTGTGTGGACGAGTTAATTAGGTTTCTAGTTCCCCGGGTCCACCTCAGGGACACCAGTCCCACATGTGAGTGCTGAAGATTTCATTCCAAACCCTTAATCTGCCGCTCCACTCTTCTGGGAAGACTTCCCACCAGGTGTTAGAGCCTGGCTGAAGGGATTTGCTCCCATTCAGCCTGCAAGAGCATTAGTGAGGTCCAGCATTGATGTTGGCTCACACGGGCTGGCTTGGCAGTCCGAACATCCCCACGGTATGAGATCGGGGCGCTGTGCAGGTCTGTCAAGGTCTTCCACAGCAAAACTTTTTCTTCATGGACCTGCAGACCTGGGTGATGTCTTTAGATGCAGATCGCTGGAGTAATCTCAAGTAGGTTGTAAGTTTTCTTTGTGAGCTATCAATGACTGGGCTGGGAACCTCCTAGAAACTGGAGCAAACTTCCAGACGACTTCAAATCCAAGCAGGAAAGAACCGTCCCTAAACTGCTGCCACATTGTTGCACAGTCACTATGTCGTCTTAATTGGAACAAATTATGAAAAACGTTCCCAACAAAGTGCACTAAACTGTGTGATCATATCATGATCGTGACCGGCGGATGGAAGGCAAACATCACTGAAGGACATACACGGTGAAATAAGTGTGATAGAGTGGATTCTCAATTACTGCCTCACAGTAAATTAACAGCACAGACACACACTCTCAGACAGCGAGAAGAGCGTTCGGATGAATAATGACACACTGGGAAGACGGTAATCTCTGACTAGCACACTGATCTTAGCAGGTTAGAGCAAGGACACGAAAGAAGAGGAAATACGAAAGACGTGACGCAAACCAGGATCAACGTGAGCCGTAAAATACGAGATCAGCAACCTCTAACCCTGGAAGTGTGTCGTGTAACCTCGTTTTTAACTCACACACACACACACACTGATAGTTTGCTAAGCATACGAGGCAGCAGAGCAGTAAACGTGTGCCTGCACAATAGATTTTTGAGGATGTACGCTTTGAGAATAGCTGAGCTGCAGAATCACTGAGCGCTTTCATTTGCAGCTGAAATACAGCCCAAGGAAAACGGGAAGCTTTTGGTGCGAGGAGTCTCCTTTCTCTCCTCTCTCATCTCTTTTTATTTATCGTCTCCTCTGTTGCTTCAGCTGAACTCGCAGGGCCACGTTACCCCTCGTTTTCTTTTTAAAAAAATAAAAATGTGAGAGTTTGGAAATGAGTGCTTCTTAAAGAAAAAGCTCTCTGTTTCCTCGCCGCCTCTCTCGGCTGGTGTTTGCCAGAGATAAGCTCTGTAAAGAGTGTCTCTGTCTGCATGTCGACACAGAGTATACACCTCACTGACCGTATCATTCATCTCTCTTTATTGCTGAAGCTCCAGCGTACGAGCATTTGTTGGTAACTAACCTGTGATAGATTCAGTCCTCTGGGGCGAAGTTTGAGACTTTAAAAACACTCTGCGTCACCATACGTCTCTTCCTCCTGGCGTTATGGATGGACCCCCGGCCCCTCCCTCGCGCTCTCAGCTGCGGCCCTGGCATCGTGCCCTGTGTTTTGCAGCACTAGCCGCCAGATTGATCCGGCTTTAATGAAGAGTCCTTCAGCCTAGGTGACATCATTAGCTGGTTGTGGGCCACTGCGGGCCACTTGGCGCGACTCTCCGCTTCACTTCTGGGAAAATGGGTCATTCTGAGTGACAGGCAGACAGTGGCCGAGGGAGCGGGCCAGCAAACTAGACGGTGATGCCCTTCATACAGACACCTGTGCCTGTATTCACAAAACATTTTATCTCTCAACCCAAAGTACTTCTGAGGAGCCCTAAACAGTTTCAGTGAGGAGTTGTCACTAAGAACGCAAATCTCAGGCCAACTTTAGTAAGCTGATTGACGCCGCTGCTGGTTTATGATTTCTTTTTTTGACTTATTCCTCGGATAAACCCTCGTCTGAGATATGAATTGCCAAGAAATTCAGAAAAGTTGTGAGAGGTATGAACGTTTTTTCTTAAAGGTCTTAACACCTCGAGCACGTTTTGAAGGTTTTAAAACATCAAAACAGATTAAACAACATTATTTTTATTGAACCGCAGCAAGCAGAAATATAAAAACATATTTTAGCCCAGTTGAATTACCATCTCCTGTTCTGGCACGACACTGGCTCCGCTCACCCTGTAGACCTCCTCCTCTTCTTCCTGGTGGTCCAAAACGCCTGTGGTACAAACACTAACACCTCCTCAGTGCAACTTCTGAATGAACTGTAAATGATCTCTGACTGTCATTATTTCTAATTTTACACAAACACCTCCACAATGTCGACTTTATTCTGTAGTTTGAAGCCATAAAACAGCCGCACGCTGTGTTGTTCTCGGTCAAAAGCCATTTTTAAACGTGGAAAAGGAAAACTGGGGTCAAGCGGCATTAAATACTCGTTGTGTGGCTTGATCACATTGCTGTGGGCGTCACAGCAGGTCACTTTAACCTGTACAACCTCCAACACTGCAGTTTCACACCACAGCTAAGTCATCTTTAGCTTCAGAGTAAGCTCCACCCATGCAGGCCGACGAGCTGGATAAAACAAACAGATAAGATTTGAGGATTTATACATACTGATCCGGATCTGATACAGACCGGGCTATAAAACTAAACTTTATCACATCCCTGGTCCTCGTGCACTCACACTGAAGAGGTGGCAGAGACTGGAGGAGAAAATCACAGAGATGTGGGTTGGAACAACACTGAACCCGAGGAGGCTGCCGAGCCATCTCATCCATCTAACTGTCAGCATCTCAGCAGGAAAAAAATCACCAAGTCGTCCTGTCTGTCCCTGCCCTCCTTCTCCATCTCTGCCCTGTGCTGCCCCCTATCCCCGTTCTCTTCACACAGATACATGCAGACACCAAACACAAACACACACCCCTGCGGCACGGTAGCTGAACATTGTAATTTTAGCACAGCAGCTGTTTTTTGCCTGCCATAAAAGCGACGCCCCTCGAGGTTCCTCCTTTTCCTTCCCACGTATTTGTCCATATGTACTGTACGTAAAAACATCCAAGTGCATCCTTTGCCATCCCCGACCTGCCTGCAGCTCTGAAGTGTGTGTAGATAACACATATGCACGCTGATACTGAACTTTGCATGAACTACCGTGTGTGTGTGAAGCTTTTAAGGTGCAGACAACAAAGAAATATCAAAGATATTTTGCGTAATTAAGTCATGAAATCATCAAAAATTAAATGGGTTGTCCATGAACGTGAAGAATCGTGGGTCTCTCTGACTTCCTCAACCAATAGCGTGATTGCTACATAGTTTCTATGGCAACCACATAACCCCCCCACTTAACAATCCCCCAGATGCCTAATTGTTTCCCTAATGATGCCGCGCCTAATGGGACTGTTTATGGTATTCATTTGATAGCGCTGGCCCAGTAATTAGACTACACCTCACTTCATTAAACAGCAGGGGAGGTGTGGAGGGTGGAGGCTGGAGGGAGGAGGTGTAGTGATGGCTCCACATACAGTATATGCACACACACACACACACACACACACACAGGAAGCAGACCCCAGGAGAGTGCTGCCGTGTGCTGGAGGACCGGCGATGGCACTTTACATTCAGAGTGCTGCTCATTTGCCTGCAGTGTTTTCGCAGACATTTCTCACATAGCAATTCTTATCTGCGTCTCTTATCGAGAGCTCCATTGTACTGTACGGCGTCGGCAGAGAGCTTCAGTCAACATCCACGAGTCCTCTTCAAGTAAATAAGACGCTGGAGCTATCGGCGGTCACACCCTCCAGATAAGAGAGCGAGCCGTGAACGCAAGTGGAAAAAAATGGGCTACGGCTGTGTCTTAAAGGACGGATCCAACTTTCCATGACACTGCATGTTATGAAAATAAAAAGATAGGCATAGGTGTTTGTCATCATCTAAAAAGGGAACAGTTGTTCCAAAAAATCCAACCTGGCACGTTCTGCTGTTAAACTACCATCCAGGCTATGAGATGTAACGGTGTGTGACACCGCTTTGTGAGTCTGGAGTGATGAGGAAAGGGTGGCCAACCCCCGTGTGCATGACGCATAAGGGGAATATGAGTTGTCACCATCAGGATGGAGGTACGACCTTCCAGTAGAGCTCTGTTAAACGAATCCTTTTGATCCGACAGGTTGCATTTTCTTCTACTTGATTCTTAGTTCTCTGTGATGTCGTGTTAAATTTCCGTCTTTATCTCTAATGTCGTGTTTGTGTTTGGCAGCTGTGGCGGAAACAAAGGGAACACGCACGCCGCATTTCGATAAACGCTTAAATAGATTTTGGCAAATTTGCTTATTTGCTGTGTTAGTGAGAATTAGGAGACCTCAGTCAATTTCATCTCCGTTCAGAGCAGCGACGGCTTCATAATGTGCTCAGCCGAGTTTAAAGAAACACTGGGGACGATTAAAGAGACGCTGACAATTCAAAGCAATTCCACCACTGTCTAATTTACCCTTTATTGTCTCGTGAGCTCGCAAGATAGTCACCATCTAAGAATCAGCAGGGTTCTGTTCAGAGTTGCAGAAATGTGCAGAGCCAGCGGATTCGGGACGACCACGTCCTTCTGTCTCCACCCACGGTGCTAAAACTTTACAAACGGATTGGCATCAGAGACACTGAAACATCTGATCTAATCTAGTGTCTGTTATAGGTAGTGAGTGAGGAATTGATTTCAGATGGGACAAGAAATCGAGCTGATGAGATGTAGCAAAGGACCGTGGACTGGAATCAAACCCATGGCAGCTGCCGGAGGTGCTGGAGCTAAACACAACCGCCCTGGTCGATGTTTCTAACCCGGGTAGAAGCACCCACGTCAATCTGTGCAGAGCAGATCGAGCTGACAGGAAGTCAGACACAGAGAATACATAGAGAATCTGGTCGATTTTCAAAATAAAACACTGCATGCAAACTTCAGATTGCAAAAAACTAAGAAAGAAAAACATTAAATTACGCATATTTAGAAGCATACAAACCAGGAAAATCAAATCTGAGCAGGTTAAAAAAGTCTGGCAGGCCAAAAGCTTCTAAAACATTCTAGGTTTGAAGTCGTGTCAAGAACGGGCCAAAACAGTACCGGCCACAACGTGATAAAGACATGCCCGGTGGAGTTTCACCGTAAGGACTGAGCTTTGGTACCAGATCAACTATCAGGGCGCCTCCGGCCCTCCATAATCTGGTTTCTAATCTGTTTAATCCGGTTTCTTTGTGGCTGACTGTGTGTTTCTAAAACTCTGTCTCTGTCCATGGTGCTGAAACATTCACCCTCAGTCTCCGTCGGTCTCTCTCCGCGGTCCTGAAACTCCTGCACACACACCGTGACGCTGTGAACGTCTGCTAAACATGGCTCCGTGCTCGTACCTTGAGGAAGGAGAGGTTGCGGTTTCGATCGATGCTGGTAATCTCCAAATTGCCCATGACGACTTCACAGTTCTCGTAGAGCTTCTTCAGGCCGCGGTACTGCTGGTCCAGGTCGGACAGAGTGCTCAGCTTGTTCTCTGTGCCGGGACAAACTGGAGACAAACACAGAGAAAAGAAGGGGTCACTTTAGAAGCAACGCAGCAAGTTAGCACATTAAAATATGATGATGCATCCAGAAAAAAGAGAGAGAGTTCAAGCTCAACGGGCACGGCTGAAGAACAACAGATTCTTCTAATGAGGCTGGAATTAAAATTCATGGAGAGCACTTTGAATAAAAAGTATAATTAATGTTTTTTCGGTCATTCATGACCATGATAGTCATTATCTTGAAATGCCATCAGGCAAGAACAACTCTGATTCTTTCTTCACTGACTGAGGGTTTAAACTAACACAGCAGACTGCAGATGCATGCTTCAATGCCTGCTGTAAAGCACGGGCACTGAGAAATGTTAGAATCAGTGCCATAATGAACGGCGGCTCAGAGAAAGAGGGCAGGAAAGACCGGGGAAGAAACGTTGGGGGATTTTCAGGGCTAAAAGTGCGCATTGTATGAATATGAGACATGAAACGGGAAGGATTGAAGGACAGAGGGAACAGCAGGCAGGGGAAGAACGGGTCGGGAGATTACATAAATTGCTAAAAAGAGTGCAGAGTGCGGCAGACGTGACCCCCTGACAATGAGGGAGCCACAAGAGTTGAGACTCTGGGAGGGACAAGTGGGTGAGAGGGGTGCATATCATTTCTCTGAGGCAGTGACCTACAGTCTGGGTCTGGCACCGGCACACCGTTTAATCAAAGATATTCAAATTGCATTGGTTGACCTTTAGAGAGGGGTTTTCACTTGGAGACTTTACTCGGCCGACGAGATTACAAGACTTTGAAGATATTATGGTGAGTAGAAACGGCTCTATTGATGCGTGGGAAGGCCGGGTAATTAGAAACTGTTAGGTGTTTCTGTCGGTCAGAGCCACACACACACACACACATGAAAATAAGCATGAAAGCACAGAGCAGCCTCCGAAAAACACACTAATGGAAGTGACATGTATCCTGAGCTCCACTTGTCATTTGAGCCATTAGAAGCTGCAGAAAATAGGGACTAATGTCGCTCTACTTGGCTCTGCAAAGCGGGCACGACGCCAGAGAGTCGCTGTTATGTGTCGTTGCATAACATTAGCAGGTTATGAAATTTTAAAAGTCTTGTCCTCCCTTCAAAGCGACTGTTAAAATGCACTTGAGAGTCGCACAAAAGCCGAGAGACGAGAGAGAAGAGTAAAGATGGCACCTTGAACTCGTCATCTTAAGAAACTTTGTCTGTTTCTTGATCTTACAATGACGAAACAATGTAAATCATTAAAACATAAAGTCTGCAGTGTTCATGATAAATGTCTGACAACAGACTAATGCACAGGCTACCACTGTAATTAGTTCCTCCTATTTCCACCCATCAAGCTCTCTTTCCGTCCCTGCCAGCCTTTCCACCAGTCAGTCAGCCTCCCCAGCCTCAGTCCTGCGACCATCTGCTCCTTTCAGCTGGCACCGTCGCCACGTTACCACGGGCATGACCGGAGGTTTGTGTGTCAGTGTGTGTGTGTGTGTGTGTGTGTGTGTGTGTGTGCGGTAAGCACTGGAATGGAGTTTGGCTGGATGTAATTAAACTGCTCATTAAAGTTTGTCAGCGGTTCAACTTTGACAAGGTCTGACTTTATTTAAATGTGGACTGCACCGCTGCTTTTGGTCTGTAAAGAGGAGGGAGGGGATTTTATCAGTCGGAGCTTCACATCTTCAGACTCATTACTGAATATCTCTGTTGTTTAAAGCTATCAGACGTATCAGATCCTGTCATTCGTACGTCTGTTCTACATAACGCTTTAAGTCACACAGCACCAACTATTTCGAGAGGCACCTGGCTGCAGACCTCCACTGTCACGCACCTCCACTGTCAGGCCCGGAAGTGATGACGTTTTTTTGGGGGGTGGAGAGGTGGAGAGGACATTTTGAGAGGGTCATTTTCATTTTCAGATGAAAATGATTTTCAGATGCCTCAGTGAGCACGTTGGTCTGTTGCTGCGTTACGTTAACGCGTCCGCCATATTGGATGTGGCAGATCTGCCCGTAAACTAATAACAGGAAATGGACTGAACTTCATAAAGTGCCTTTCTACAAAGTTCTTTAAGTTAATGTCTCTTATACACCCATTCACACACACACTAATATATCTGGGAAACAAACAGGCACCAAAAACAACGTATGTAACTTTTAAAGTGATGATTATAAATGTTTACTCCTTATGTAAGCACCAAACCAACGTATGTATTTTTCTAATGCGTGAGTGTTTACAGCTACTAATGTGTGTAACACTGTTACTGTGATGATAAATACTGAAATATTTATATTTAACATTTAATCAGTGTCTATAATAACCAGATCCCGAAATAGTTTACTATAAAAACAATATATACAATAGACCGGGAATTGAAAGATTTTATGTCATTGTTTACTAATTAATTCATTTGTGAGGAAAACAATTCAACCGGAAGTGCATTCACAAATTCACGATTTTATTTTGAAATGTGTCCCTTGCATTTCTGGGCCTGACAGTGGAGGTCTGCAGTTTTATTTTGAAATGTATCCCGTTCATTTCCGGGCCTGACAGTGGAGGTCTGCAGCCAGCATCTCTTGACTATTTCACTGATTCTGGTGAAACTGGATCATATTTTATGGAGGAAATGTTTTCTGGTTTTCCCTCTGATGTCCTCCGGCTGCTCCGCCTCAACTCTCTGTGATTTACAGAGTTTATGATGGACAGTGAAGTAAACTGCTGACAGCTGTAGCTGCTGTTAGATCAGTTTGTTAGCCGGACTGTGAGCTCAAAGCGCTGGGGGAGTGTTAGTGTTTGCACCACAGGCGTTTTGGATCACCAGGAAGAGGGACGGGTGAATGCTGTCGTGCCAGAACCAGAGCTTTGAAAATGGAAAACTATTTCTATGCAGTGTCGCTTTAATAAGGGTCGGTCAGCGTCGCGTATTTCCAGTTCACCTTCAGCTGCTCGTTTTCCTCGAGCAAAAGTTCATATCCTCCACGAGAGCGAGAATTTCGCAGAGACAGAACAAAAGAGCGAGGGGGAAAAACCCAACGGACTATTGCATAGTTGAACTTGCCCCTATATTGAACAACATTGAGAGCTCATAAACTCCCATATTGCTTTATGGATCGTTGGCTCTGCAAAGATGAGCGCTCTTCCTGTCCTCTGTGATCCTCCATATTGCTGTGGGTACAGGCTGTGTGGGACAGAATGGCAGTGAGGGGACCTGAGCTATGGTGATAAATGAGATTTGCTGACCGCACACACAGATGAATTATTAGATGAAATGATTTAAGAGCGGCTACAAACTCAAAGGAAGCCTGTGTGAGGAACTAAAATTGGTGGGATCGATAAAGGCGCGTGTGTGTGTGTGTGTGTGTGCGAGCTGGTGTTTTCTTTCCTGTTTGTGTGTGTGTGTGTGTGTATAAAAGGTTAGCGGGTGTCTGTAATAATCTGTTATTGAAACCTACTCAGAGGTGTGTGTGTGTGTGTGTGTGTGTGTGTGTGTGTTGTGTGTGTGTGTGTGTGTGTGGTGATAAAAGATCAGAGGGGAGAGGTGAAAAGTAAAGGGGGGGAAAACAACTCTCAAAAAGCCAATATCGGCCGACACACACACACACACACACACACACACACACACACACACACACACACACACACACGAACAAAGAGAGGAATGGCTCATTCGGGCTGAGAAAGCAAAGTAAGAAAATAGAAGTGAAGCAGAGGGATGGGAGGAGGACAGACTGAACAGAGACACAATCTTGTGTTTGTGTGAGCGGGAACGACGTGCGAGAGCATTAGCATTCATATCCACGCGCTCTACTGTAAACGCTCTTTTCTGCGGGCTCATTTCGAAAGTGTCTAGATCCATCTGCTCTACCTCTTTCTCTCTTCTCCTAATTTCTTTTTCACTGCCCTTAGCCATCCATTTCTCGTCTCTGCTCAGCCTCCATCGCTCCCCTCTATTCTTCTTTCTCTCGGGCTCAGCAGCTGTGGACAATGTAAGTATTGAGCCGTTGCCTTTTTCCCCGTTAATGCATCAGGTGACACCGGGCCATGTCCACTCGACAGCTCTGCAGTGTGTGTGTGTGTGTGTGTGATGGGGGAGCAGATATCTGCCAATCAATGCAATAGAGGCAGAATATCTCCACCGGTTTGTCTTCATGGAGACAAAGACAGGCGAGGCAGCTCGTTTATCCAACCTTGATTTCTTTAAACCTCGAGGGTAATGCCTCTGACCTCGTGCAAGTGGTTTTAATTTCCTGAACGTGACCACGCTTAGCACGCCAAAAAGCAGTAAGAGGTCGAGACACATCCATTTGAAACACACAGACTCATACTGATTGGACCTCTTTAACTCCACCGGTTTTCTGCATCAGAATCTTACAGGACTTGTTGAGAGCTGCTACATATAAAAAGTCAGAAGAGGATTTGTTGTCCTCAAAGCAGACGCATCATCCCAAAGTGAACCTATACGAACACGATGTGCGGTTCATGTTTGGTTTGGTTTCATCAATGCTGAGGAAGACGCAGGAAGGAAAAACACAAGTCATAGAGGCAAAAAGATGAATGCAAGAGAGAGGGAGGACGAGAGCAGCTGTCAGAAACAAAGAGAACAATAGAGTGAGTGAGCTCTTGGCAATGATACTACATCGTACAATTCTCTGGGATTTTCATGCCGTCAGCAGTCCAACAGTGCAGACTGCACTGACTCAACGCCTTCACTACAGAGTCAGTTCCCTCATTCACTTTGATGACTTCCACGTCTTTATAACGAATAAATAACGAGCAATAACGAGAGGAAAGACTTGAGCTGGCAGACTTTTGCCGGTGGTGATGAGACTGATTGTTTTTTGCTCTTTGGTCTGCATCCCGTTCAAACTTATTTATTTATAGAGCAAGAATGTCGTGAACGGGAGACCAACACGGTTTCTTGTACCAGGCTGTAAACATGTTTACTTCTGCTGTGAAACATGGGGACTTATGGAGACTGACTCAGCCGGACGTTTGAGGAACACAGATGCCACTAAACTCTACAGACTGGTCCTTTAAAATAGGATTGTGTGGATAGTGTATGAGTTTGAACACATTCATTCATTTTAAAAAAGCACACACTAAAACAACTTGCTATAGCCGTGGAACCCAGTTTCTAGCTTGAGGTGACTCAATGTAATCTCTCCAAATTGAATTACAACCTAATCCTGCCTCACAAACATTCGTCCTGGAACAGGCAGACTAGTTTTGGTAACAATGCCGGAGCGTCCGTGAGTTTTTCGAGAGAGCAGCGGTGTTAGCGTGGGACAGGTACGAGCAGAGAAATGTGTGGGATATGTGTGGCTTTCTCTGATCCCGATCCATCCGTGAAGTGAGAGACGAAGGCAGACAGCTTATTCTCGCCGACATATTGAGCCGTGCTCGTTCTCATTTCTCATTTCATCTCTTCTCCTTCACTTTGCAGCCTCTTCTCTGGCTTTTATTCTCCCTGCGTCTGATCTCTTATCATGTTTCTGTCCTCCTGTCGACGTTTCCAGCTTCAGATTGTCTCATTTTTCCATCAGTCTTCTTTTTATTCTTCAGCAGTGACTTAAAACATCAATTTGCACTGGGTTATGGATATGCATCCTCCTCCTGTGAATCCCTGCATCTGTGTGAATGACAAGTGCATGTGCAAAGTATGTTTAACGTGTGATTGTGCACGTGTGAAGTGCTTGTGGTGTTCCTGTAAGGCCTTAGTGCATTACAGGCCGTCGTCTTCTTTCATTTCTACCGGTGGAGCTGCGAGAGGTCGGAGGAACGAGTCTATACATTTTAAAAATGGAAAAGGTGTTAACCTGTGGGGTTTTTAAGCCATAATGGCTGACTGAGTGGGTGGCGTGGTAACTGCAGGGGTCAGCAAAGCAATATGTACAGGACATAAGTAAAACAGAGCCGGAGTCAAGGTCTCGTCTCCTCACTGGATTTCCAGAAACCTGTTTTCTAAGACACACTGCCTTTAGCTCGGTTATCTACAGTGACATTTATGAGCCTACTCAAACTGCAAGATATGAAATATCCCAAGTGTCCTCCTGATAAACAGTGTGTATGATGTAAAAGTTTGCTGCAATCAATTTTCGTAGCACAGGGGGCAAACATCCAAAAGGCGGCTCATCTCTGGGTCTCAGAGACACTTTGTAAATGTTATTTCCTGTGAGGAACAAGCAAGCGATTCCTCCACACTGAAAAGTGCAGAGTCTGCAGTGACGTATTATCCACTGAAGCTCGCTGTGGATTTACAGCGGTGTTTGTTAACAGTGAATCTAACGGCGTTTCAGCAAGAATGACTCTGTATGAGAGGTGGGGCGTGATGGAAGTCTTTGTGAGCGGAGCAAAACTAAGTTTGAATTATAGGCCGAGAGGATTTTTGTGGGGGGCAAGGACGCACACAGCAGCACGATCCCTCACGCATTCGAAGGGGAACGCCAATCAATTTTTAAGAATTTATTCAGCTTCATTCCGACGGCTTCAGGGCACTCTGATCAATACAGTTCAAAACAAACAACTTCTCCCCGGGGTAGAAAAGCTGAATTTTTAAAACATGAGGACATTTTCTTCTTCAGTCCTGAAGATGAAAATGTGAACTTACAACTTAGAAAATCACACTCGGTGCTCTCTGTCACCTTTGCAATAATTTCAAATTCATTCTCCGGGTCGACAATTATCGATTGGACTGGGCTGCACCGAGCAAGGTAACAAAGGAGAAGTATTAAATTAAGAACGTTTTCTCTGAAAGTAGCAGCCTGTTGAGAGAATGGAAGCAGAGAAACAATGACACGGAGGCTTTGAAATAGCCGGGAAATAGTCAGAACCCAAAGAGACGTCTTCAAACCGCGTGTTTCACTTTCAACTAAGCATCTGCTTTTGGTTGCCGAAACTACAAATATGGCTGCCAATTTTAGTCACCTTATATTTTGAGGATTTAAGATGCTCTCAACACCGACCACCACCTTTCTATCCCTCCTTCCCTCATCCTTCCTCGGTGCATACCTCTCTGAGTCTCCGTCCACCCAGCCAGGATAAGAACCCGGAGCTTCTTCCCATCTCTCTTTCTTCAGTCTTTGGTAAAAGATTCATTTCCAGAGCTGTGAGACTTCATGCAAGGAACTTTTAAGGGCATAAAAACGGGATGAACAGTTGGTTTAAAGTGTTTCCCTCAATGTATTTTCTGTTTTTAAGAGGACAACCATCCCCATAAAAACACCGTCAGGAATGTACAGTATGCAGTTAAAAAAAACTCCTCCGCTCTGAGGAGCCACCATCCACCATCCACCATCCACCGCTTCATCACACACCGCTCACATCCCACTCCTCGGCTGACACTCTCCCACACGGCCCGGCTTCAAACAGGCCCGGGAGCCTGGCCCACATCAGAGGTGGATGGTTATTACCGGGCCTACCAGCCTTCATCACATCTCTACCACCACCGCCGTCATCTTACACAGTCCTGAGGTGGTGCTGACGAGGCAGCCGTGGAGCTTATGGGCTCAGCTCTGACACGGGCTTACTCTGTATGAAATGATGTTTGAGAACATTTAAAAAAAAAAGACTGATAGGACAAATTAAAACTCTGGTATAGAACATTTTTAGAGGCTTTCAGGTTGCCCTTGGTTCTATGACCTTACATTTAAATTCAGACATTTCTGGGTTTTAATACCTCGTCAGTATATATAGAACTCTTCAGAGTGACCCCTTTATTAGGCACTCTAGTGAAACATGAGAATTATGGCCGTAGACGCACAGCACGGCTGTTTTAACTCCTCTAATCGTCTTTGTCGTGAAGGTGCTGCGTTAAAAACTGGATTTTTCTGGTGCCGCAGCTTCGTTTTCTTTCCTTTGCAATTTAATTTGCGAACACGAAATCACTTCTGCACTTTGACGCACAAATTCACCTGAGGACTCGCTCACAGATCTTTGTCCATTAATCTGCAGATTTTATTTTTGATCAAAATAAAAGTGAATATTCACATTAGACAGGCTGGAAACAGGAATGTTTTGCATTTTGGCTTGACTTCATAACTTTAGTTATAAGCTAAATAATTCATGTGATGATGATAAACCGGAAATTCGTAAATGTAAACGCATGTATCATTAAAGTACTGACCTTATTTAAAACACATTTAGTGAGACCACATATTTAATCCTCGTCGTATCTTTGATGAATGTTTCTTTTCAGCGATGGAGGAGCTCACCGTCACCTCCAGCCTGCAGACTGTACAATAACTGACTTTATGATAAATGTTTTAAAATATGATGAGGGTTGGTGGGAGGAAGCTGTCACACACCACAGACAGTGTGTCCTGACAGACGAGGGGAGTTTTCATCAGTTTTTTTTTTTTTGCTTATTAAGGCGCCCCCACTTCCCCACAGGTTAAACTCAAAATTGTCCCCGGCAGCTCTGGGGCGGCTGATCCGGGGCCAGCGGGGGTTCAGAGCCATCAATCACCTCTCAGCGGGGTCTCTTCCCCCTTCGTGCTCACCGACTGTCCCCCCCCGCAGCTCCTCGTCTTCTTCTTTGTCCCTCTCTGATTTTTCAAACCACTTCTCGTCACCCTCTCTGAGCAATTTTCCATTTTTTACTCCACCTCCGTCTTTTCTCCCACGGGGCATTCCCATGTATCTTAATCCTACACCCTTGCGACCGCCATCAATTATTATTCGACGTATGTCGGCAACACACACACACACACACATCATGAAATACACTTAAAGGCATCAGTGACACACACACACACACGAATGCGGGACCTCCTCCATCAAAAGGGCAATCATTTCTCAGCGGGCGCTGGGATATCACCTGCTACACTGACACAGGTGGGTGGGTGAAGGGTTGGTGGTGGAGGTGGGGTCATTTGTATAACAGATGTGTGTGTGTGTGTGTGTGTGTGAGTGTGTGTGTGTGTCAGACACAGGTTTAATGACTCGTCCCAGCCAATTTTCAGCCGGTGGCTTCTCTTTGTGGGGAAATGAGGTTTGTAGTTAATGTAGCACAGAAGGGCTGCCTGTGATCATGTGTGTGTGTGTGTGTGTGTGTGTGTGTGTGTGTGTGTGTCAGTTCCAGTGAGTTGGCTCCAAGCTGAATATTAGTAAGAACCATATGGGAGAAATCATTATGAAGGAAGGTTCGAGAACATTTATGCCGTGAGACCTGAATGTTTCAATACCGGAGCTCGGAGAGGAGACGCCTTTGGTGTAAAGATGCATGCATTGTGTGTGTGTGTGTGTGTGTGTGTGTGTGTGTGTGTGTGTAGCTTCGCTCTCCTCTTATAAATCATATTTTCAGCGTGTGTTGTGCAAGATTCACTAACTTGACTTGTTCCAAACACAGCAGTCGCCTTCAAATTGTGTACAAAGTGATTTGGCGTGTCACAAACACAACATGCCAGAGAGACAAACACACACACATGAACACACACCGCTGTCCGCACAGACATGCAGAAACGTCCGGTATGGGAGGACACATGCACGGCTGCACATGTAAACACACTAACAGTGAGGCAGGAGGAGACGGGGAGTCTGGCCTCCCGGAGGAGGACATAAGTTTGGGTTGGATGTAATGAGCAGCTGAAAGGCAAATGAGCCCTTCAGTGTGACGGCCTCTATCTAAACCCAGACAGCCTGTGTCTGGGGAGGCGCTTTATTGCTGAGAGAATCCAAAATGTCATTCATCTATCTGTACTCCGGCCTCCCTCCCTCCATCCTCCTCCTCTCCACCACCTCATTCCACTCCTGTCATCTTTCCACTCTGCTTCCTGTTTTTTCCCCAACTCCTCTCTCTCTCCTGTCAGTTTTTTTTGACGTCGCTCTTCCTCACGTCTCGTCCGTTGTCGTTAAAGGTCTGCCTCTCCTCTTCCGCCGCCCTTCAAAACTCTCTTCCTCTTCCCTTCAAAGCTTGGCGGGCTCGGATGATTCGTTTCGGTATCGATTCGTGTGAGATGAAATGCTGTATCTAAGACTCCGGGTTCATGAGTGCAGTGGTCAAACATGCTGCCCCACACGTTCTTACAGCACTTTATTTTATTTATTAGAATAAATCTCCACGTTTGCTGTGTCCATTTGGAGTTTCTGTCAAAGCCTTGCGGGTCAGGATGTCAGAACATGCTGAAAAATGTCAATCACAACTTCCAAAAGCTCGAATAACAGCACAGAACCTGGAAATATTCAATATGTGACAATATTAGACAAAGAAAAGCAGCAACTTAATATTTGACAAACAGGAACAAGCTAAAGTTTGCTTAATAAGTTATCGGTTACTCTCATTGACTAACTAACTCATTATTTTCTGTCAGATGTCAGTGCCCATTATAATTTATATGCATCATGACTCTCTGCCCTTTTCCACCACTGATGGAGGTACAAGCTTCTTCGGATGAGAACTCCTTGAAATGCTCAACACCCACGATTCCACGACAACTGAGCAAATTTAATCGGCTTAGTACGATGACGCGTCACGACCGAGACGGCAGCTAATGGAGCTTGTGGTGAGCTTGTTTTGCCAACTGCTGCTTCCAAGGGCAAAGACGGACTTGACTTGACTCCAGAGTTTGAAGATATTCAAACCACAGACTCGACAAAACAGTAGGTTCGCACGTTAACAAGAGCCCACAGAGCAGAGCTGCAGCCTGGCTCTTGACCATTGATTCAATGGAGACACCCGGGCCAAAAAAGCAGCAGAATCAAATAGTACGCCACGTCTTGAACCAAATCCCATTTGGCCGAGAACTGCTTGAAAAAACGGTGCCAGGATTGAAATATGGAACTATTTTGTTCACAGATCTGGCCAAGATGGACGTCCAACCAGGCAACAAAACCTTCGCGTCCAAGTTGAGTGTGATCTCGGCGATCGCTGCTCGAAGTTTTAAAGACACTGAACTGAGCTAAAGTCAAAACAGCCCTTCATCTACAGCAACCCTCAATTTCTCCAGCGTTCCCACCTCCTCCTCCACCTCCTCCTCCACCTCTCACCTCTTTTTGTCTTCTTTTTTTGTTTTTAATTCCGCGCGGCCACTCCCATTCATCTTTGGTAAAAAAAATCAATAGCCATTCGCTGGCGTGCAGGAGTTGAGGGATGTAAATAGCAGAAATCTGACATTCGCAGGATATAAAACAACAGGCTTTCAATATAATCAACAGCGGTGCCGGTGCCATTCCTCAAACAATCCATAGCCTTATTAAAAAGGGGCCAATAATTTAGCCCTGTGTGCTGCCGGACGGAGGCTTCATGACAATAGTGTCTGATGAGTCAGGAATTGTGGGTATGACGGGGTGAGGAGGGATGGGAGGGAGTGATTGAGGGCGAGGACAGAGCGTGGGGGTAATTTGTATTTGTGTTTACAGTGTGATAATGTGTGTGTCCCATCATTTTCTTTGGTTTTATACAGCACTGCTGGCTCCGTTTGGATTTATTCAGAGCTTCTGCAGCTCGAGGCTCTCATTTATTTATTTATTTTTCTGTTTTATGGAGGTATTTTACTCTTAAATCAGAAAGCAGTGTATGGTGAGGATGCTAATTTGTGCTATTTGCATTATTAGATTCATTTAGGGTTTGATTTTATGTTCCAGTACTCAGGAGTCGCCCCAGAGGAACAGTCAGGGGTGCTTAAGTCGACAAAACGTTCAAAAACTGCTTCCCTGTGTGTCTTAAAAGCTTCTTATTAAAAAATAGGAGTGTCTGCATGCACAGACAGCAGAGAGCAGACAGACGGACAGCAAATAAGCGAGTGACAGACACGCAAAGGCCGGAGAGCTGTGAAGGGAACAGAGAAGAACTGATCTGACGTGCAGGCATGAAAAAGAAACGTCAGTCTCTGGCTGGTGTGGACGGGTTCGCTGCGTTCATGTGCATCATTTGTGCACGCGGCGTCCAGTGAAGTGTCTTCAAGCTCAAACGTGCAGACGTGTTTGTGCGTGGGCGTGCGAGGGCGCCGTGGGTGTTTTCAAAGCTCGGGCGCCGGAAGGCCGCGGAAAACGTGATTTCACTTGTTTGGCTTGTGTGTTTGGTACGTGTGTGTCCCTGCACATGTGTGTTTGTCTGTGTCCAATCAGCCAATCAGCCCAGCCGGTTGTCAGACGCTCGGCGGGAGAGTCTGCCGGTGTCTGCGTGACTCAGCCATGCAGCGTCGACCTGCTTCAAAAAAATAAAAACTCATCTTGACCTTTTCAGCGTGGCCATCAGGAGCAATCGATAATTATGAAATTAAATGGGTTACTGCGCTCCGTGCTAACTGAGGGACGCTTATTGCTCATTGGGGTAGTTATGAATTCAAGAGCTTGTGAGTGACTCCACCAACACCTCCTCCTCCTCCTCCCTCCGCCTCCACCTGAGCTCGCTCAGAGACAGAACATCATTGTAGTACCTGAAGATCAAACAAACCGGAGCTTTGCTGCTTAATGCACACACACCTGCAGTTTACCTTGATCCCGTCTGACCCGTCTTTAAAAAACACACACGCTCGCAGAGCAACTAAAGCTGATGAATAAATGTAGAAGTTGGTTAGTGCAGAAAAATACAGACAAGAATCAAAGGAAGGAACCTCTCCACACTCGTACAAACGAGCTGTTTTAAGGCGGCGATCTTTGAAAACACCTGCGACGCTCACTCCAATACAAATACATTTCCATTTGGGAGCTACCGCTCAGCAGTTCGGTAGACGTTCTCGGCTGCTTCATCATTTCTGCCTATGTGAGTTAAGTGTGATGCAACAGATTTGACTGGGTTTCACTGGAAAGCATGACACGGCGTGTAAACATTGCATGAGAAACACTTCTAACACTTGTCTACAGTCAGTATTTAGTTTGTCTGTTCTGGGCTACTGTAGAAACAGAAAGCTTCTTGTTTTCAGGTGGTTGTACATGCATGAACATCGTTATTCTGAAAATAAAGGACACTGCACCTTTAACAAATGTATTCTGTTCCCTCTGACCTCTGCCTTACACTCTGCTTTCAGTCTTTGACTTGTTTTTGTCTCTTTGCTGTGAAATGCCGCTCCCTCCATCTCATCTATCTTGAAAGCAGCGGCTCAGACGCTTAATTCCTTCAGACGCTTCGGAAGGCAAAGTTAAGAAACGAAGCGCGACCTTTCTGTAGGCGGGCGACAATGTAAAGCAATCAGTGTGAAGAGGAAACATCCCCGCGTGACGAGCGAGGGGTCACGCCGCATTGAGGAAATAATTTCACCAAAGTCATCATTATTTCACTTCTTATAGGATGTTAGATGAAGTGTAGAAAGCTGCTCGAGCTTTAATATTAATATTTGTTCGACAGTAAACAACCAGTTTCAGTCTGACAGTGTGTGTCCTGATTCACACATGAAGTCTTGTAATTTATGTAACATTAAAGGTCGCGAACAAACGTGAATTCATTTCACATTTCTTTGCCTGTAAAGCAAAAAAAGAGACACGAAGAATTAGCTCCAGGACGTCTGACGACGTCTGTGAACTCTTAATAAAACTCAGATGTGTTGGAACTTTCTGCTCCAGAGTCTTCAAATTAATTTCCTCGACTGACTGATGCTACACTTCTCAGTAAGTATTTTCACATGCCGCGCCGGCCCGGAGTGGTGCGAGTCCTTTTATGTGCTGACAAAGTCTTAACTCGTGTAGTAATTGGAAGTGAACCAGGAAAAACTCAAATCTGTCATATGCTCAGATCAAACACGCACAAAAAAAGCTTCAAGATCTCTTAACATGCAAACAAATCACAATGTGCCGCGCTCGAGCTGACTTTCCAAGGATTAGTTGGTTTTTCCGTATGACAGCATGCCAGAAATGAGCTTCTATGATCTGAAGCCTTCAAAGTCTTTTTAACTTCAGCTCTTAAGATTCTTCAAAGTTTCATTCTGAAACACTTTTTATGTGAGTTTGTGTTTAATTAAGTTTTTTTTCCCCATCAGGAATCTGATTCCAGCTAAAGGAAGGCTGGTAAAGTTGACATTTCTTCTCCCGTGATGCAACAGTTTTCCAGCACTTACGGGTTGTGACTTTACAAGAGTGGCTGCTCTCCGAGATATCAGAGGTGATGCTGAGGGCTGAGGCGCCGCACACTCCTCTGTGCTGGGATTTGACAAGAAGAAGTGGGTGGTAGGCAGGTACGTGGGGAAGTTTCCTTCTATCCGAGCTGACAGTGTTGACAAATGACAGGGGAGTGTGTGTGTGTGTGTGTGTGTGTCTTTTCTGAGTTTGCACACAAGTGATAGAGAGAATAAGAACGACGGGGAGGAATGAGAGATGGCTAAGAGAGAACGGGAGGAGATGGGGGAAAGAGCTTAGTCTGCCTTCAGGGGGAATACATAAGCGAGGGGGGGATGAAAGTTGGATGTTTTCACTGGTGGGCTGGAGGGAGGAGGAGGAGGATGATGGGTGAGACGATGGGAGAGAACGGGTGAGGAAAGGAGAGAGGAAGGAGACGGGATGGGAGGATGAGGAGACAAAGAAAAGAGCAACAAAGTAGCAAAACTGGGCAAGACTTTACGGAGGACGTAATGATCGCTCGGATTTTGGCTCATAAAAAAAGAGTCGACTTAACGATTCAACAGACTTCCAGCGATTCAAGGTGTGTGTGTGTGTGTGTGTGTGTGTGTGTGTGTGTAGATACATGAAAATAAGGCTTGGGTTCAAAGAAGAAAAAGCAGCTGACGGAGTCATGCTTCCACATTCCTGGTTTCAGTTTGTAGTCTGAGTACTACTGACTGGTGACGTCAATAAGAGCAATCAAGAGCAATCTCAGAAACCACTGGCCACCATCTATTAGCTGTTTTTTGTGATTTATCTGCATTAATTTGCAGATTATTGGCAGAAATGTGACTGAGGTTTTGGCTCAGATATCTGTCACTCGTTTTTCAGATACCCGCCGGCTACACCAGAAGCCCAGAAACGTTGGCCGCTGCCCCGAGAGGCTAAATTGTCACCACCCGGCTCTAGCTTCTGTCTTCTTATCTAGGAATATCTGTCAAATGAATAAATATAGAAAGCCTCCCTCTGTCCAGTTCCACCCATTTTCTCCACCTCCTCCACCCTCTTCCCTGATGTGAAACTGGGAAGCCAGGACTGGGAGGATTTGGCTTCCAGTCGAGGTTGGAATCAGAGCAAACTTGCACGGCTGCCAGATGAAAACGCTTTCACAGAGATCTGCCATTTCGACCAGTCAACTTCATTTCAAAGCCTGAGCTTTATAATTGCTTGCCAGATAAGTGAAATGGCAGCACTGGCAATTTGTTTCCAGACCATTCATCAGGGAGAGTGACGTCGGCCAGAGCGTTCAACACTCATGACCTGCGACTGTTTAAAAAGTAGATTTTAGACTCTATTAAAGTTTCATTTAGTCGGAATTTCCTCCTGAAAACATAGAGAGAGAAATAAAAGACATAATGAGATCCAAGTCAATTTCCTCGTTACAGACAATGACTTGCCGCTGGTTTCATTAAAGTAAGACTGGGGGATGCTCTGGATCCCCCCAGTCTCAAAAAGTCAGCCTCAGTCGCACCACCGGAGCTTAATTAAATCTCTAATCATTAAAACCGGCTCTCGAACCATTAACGCTGAACTCAAACGCCGGACGACCGTATGAATATTTGATATTCTCAGTCCGGCCGCTGCGCCACCTTTGACAGGACTGAGTTCAGATCTTGCAGAATATTCAAAGACAAAAGTTAGCGTGGAGGATTGTGATTCACCTCGCTGTCCTTCAGTAAACAACACACACAGATCCAAGAGCATCCCCACACACACACACACACACACACACACTGTTTGAGGTGTAATAGCCCCGTGCTGCAGTTCTGCAGCTTAGCCAGGGCACGTTTTTTTTCTTTTACATCTTTACCTTAAGTGACAAAGCCCCAGTAGCCTTCTCAATTATGTTGTGCAGGTGCAGTCAGCAAGAAAGAGTAATTGCACTGGGTGTTTGGAGCTCCCTGAGACGGATTGGAAGCTGAGGGCAGAGCTGTCAGGGGCTCCCGAAGGACTCACCAGGTTGTGTGTGTGTTTTATATATATACACGTGTGTGTGTTGCTGTCACACCTCAGCAAGAATAACATTATGTTATTTCATTTTGCATGTGCATGTGCATGTACCGCCGTGCACGTCTTCGTTGTGTGTTTGCATATGCAGGAGCGAGCGGGACCACGTGCATCTATTAACAAAACGCCCGGGTTGTCGTCGGCGCCGCCTGCGTTTCCTCGCCAGGCCGTTTTGACAACTGCATCGAGCCGACCCGCCGGCTGCCTGACACTGACAGTCGAGTCCCCGGGACCTGTCAGCCCCATCACATGTGCCCTCGGGCCACCCGGAACCTTCTAGATGCTTGGGCAATAACGCTGCAATAAGCTCCTTGTTACGGGCATGTCATCGAGCCTCGAGGGACGCGCTTGTGAAGGCTGGAGGGTCACCGGGAATCAGCCAAATAAGAAGTAATTTGAATAGAAAATCCCATAACAATTTAGTAAAGAAAGGAGATAATCAAGTGTGATGTGGAGCATGCAGGAGAATCATGGGAAGTGTGAATTCAGATTAAGGATGACATCAAAAGGAGGAGGAGGATTATGGGAAGTTTAACTGGCTCTGCTCTAAATGACCTTATTGGTTTTTCCCATCAGTTTTTATTTACATAACCACACTCACAAGGGCATAAAAATAAAGAGTCTTCTGTGTGTTTGCCCAAGAGATCGCTGTAATTGAAGATCCAACACCCAGCACCGCCAGCACCACCCGGTCTCAGCGTCTGCCTTGATTTCACTCGGATAAACCCTCACCTATCCCCACCAGCCCGACGGAGACTCTAAATGTGCCTTTGCAGAGATTTCAGTTTGAAAAGGAGGGGCTCGCTTTGTGTCAGAATTCAGCAGAGGCAAGAAAATGGAAGGAAGCGAGCGGCTGCGTCTTTCAAAAGCTCTGACTCGGGGACTAACCGGAGAGGTTGTTGATCAAGTACAGAATTTTGGAGCAGTTCTAAAAGTGTAGAGATAACTGCAGAGATAATTAACTCTCAGATGAGTTCAATTAGTGAATGCATTTGTACTTTTTTCGGCTGGAAGCTATAGATGGGCACAGGGCAGCCTGAATCAACTTTGACCGAACGCTACAAAGACGATAAAAGACGGCGAGGCGAGGTCCGTTCGCGCCCTTGCAGTCGTCATTGTTTAGCGGTGCAGTAACGAGGCGATGGCGTCGAGAGGTGAGGAGAGGGAAAGACACTGCAGGCGACGCCGCCACCTGCTCCAGATGTGGAATAAGGCACAGATGTCCTGGTTTAATTAGCCTTGCCAGAGGTGCTGCGGCATGATTACCCAGCTCCGCCCCGAGAGAGCGGCTGTCTCGATGGGTGTGTGTTTGCGTTTCACAGCCTGTGTAAGTTTGACAGCAGAGGATGGAGGAGGGCGGGGAGTCAGGGAGTGTAATGGCAGAACAGCGGTGATGGAGGAGCAGCGCGCATGTGCAGGTGTGATTATGCGCCTGTGTACAAAAAGCGCGGGCGCGTGCATCATTATGCGCCTGCATGCTTTATGTCTCCACACTGCTCGGGCTATTCCATCTGCCAAGCAAACCCAAATGACCTAGTTGGGAGGGAAATGTGCCATAAAGGAGCGCTGATGGACGAGGGAGAACATGGTGCTAATGACACGCCTAACGAAGGCCCTCACGCCAGAAGCAGCCACCTTTAATGGGGTTTGCCGTTGAGTGGCGGCGTGTTGCTCTTGCACATCAACATGGGGAAAATCTTCAGATGGATTGCTGAAAGTGCAGCTGACGCTCGCACCACATCAAGGCGCCGTGAAATGGATGAATCCCGGGAGTTAAAAGTTCAAGAAAATGTCAGCTTCTGGAGATTCGATCGAGGGAACGTCAAATGGGCCGCGATATTCAGGCCGTTTTATTAATGCAACTTCAAGTATCTGGGTTAGTCTTGTAATCATGAAATCTCTTTGTGGGAGAGCTTGGTCTCACTAAGCTAATGTCTGTGGGAGATTACACAAGCGTGCACCAAAGCAAAACACACACACACACCGCAAAGTGTGTCAAACCACAGCAGCTGTAGCAAAGTTCGACAAGTCCTCTCCTGTCTGAGACGCCTGCGTGTGTGTGTGTGTGTGTGTGTGTGATGTTAATCTGAGGACAGGAGATGTTTTAATTAGCAGAACCCGGGAGACAAGAGGAGATGTTTTTGCTACCAGTCCACACACTGATGCACACAATCACCGGGGGAAACAGATACATGTCTTTGAGGGCAGAGAATAGATTATTTATAGATTCTGTAGGTGCTGTGGAGTGTTCGAGCAGTAAATAATCCCACTGTGGTTACATTATGATCAAAAACTAGAGAGTCAACTTTGCCTTTAATCTTGTATTTCGACTAAAAGTCAGACCCAGCTCCTGTTCTGGCACAACACTGGCTCCACTGCCCCTGAAAACCTCCTCACCCCGGTGTTACGGCTGTCAGCAGTTTACTTCACTGTCCATCATAAACTCTGTAAATCACAGAGAGTTGAGGCGGAGCAGCCGGAGGACATCAGAGGGAAAACCAGAAAACATTTCCTCCATAAAATATGATCCAGTTTCAGCAGAATCAGTGAAATAGTTGCTGCTGTGTGACTTAGTTACGTACTTCTCAAAGTTACGAATGACAGAGGCACCGTTCAGCTGATCACAGGTCAGTGTGGGTCAACATTATGTTACTTAATGGTAGGAATGTTTCCCAGTGTTGCTTTATGGATGCATATTTGAGAAAACGTGAACTAAAAATTAAGAGAGGAGGCGAGTAACTGAAAAAGACAGAGAACATATGGGTAACTGGTGTGTCCACTGTGTGTGTGTGTGTATGTTTTACCAAGCAGACTATAATAGTGTGTATTGTACCTGCTGATGCCTCGGTCCCCTGGGTGCGCACCACAGGGCAGCAAATCTCAGGCTGTTCCACCCATTAAGCAGGAGGATCAACCGATCCAGTCAGTATGCGCATACACAACACACACACACACACACACACACACACAGCTTGAATTCCTACAGTGGTTGTTGCTCCTCAAAGCAGGATAAGAAAAGTAAAAAGCCATTTACTGAGTGCGAATCTGCAAAATGGCACAAAGCAGCTAAAAATATATGACGATAGGAATCAGAGCAGGATGTGGGGGTTCAGAATAAACGAGCAAATGAATGTTGGCAGTCAAAGGCTCTGAGAATAATTTCATTTTCAAAAGGCAGGTGGAGATACAATAGTAAGAAAGACCCAAGGGCCTCATTTATAGAAATGTCCTTTGGTTTGATCCACGACTACACAGCGCCTTTCAAAGCAAGGCGGAAATTAATAAATAAATGTAAAAATAAGGGAGATTTATTTAGCCTTATGACATTCCTTAATGATAGAAGAAGGTTTTTTTACTCTTAAGATGGTTTTTCTCAATCTTTAGAGCCGCTGCATAACAACTTTGGTTCGTGCACAGTTAGAAATGTAGCAAAATTAAGGAATTTTTATTAACTTACAAGGCAAAGTAGAAGTTGGGGAGTTAGGCGTGATACGCCACAAACTGCCAGCAGTGTTGCCTTGAGCTTTAGAGTGGGAAGCCAGTGAGGGATTACATCCGAGTTTATTGTGATTCTGGTGCAGAGGGATCTTTGGGAAGCTGCGTCATTCTCCTCTCGCTGCCAAGGATCTATTTTTTTGAATAAATAAACTGTTATTTCACTGCCACTCAATCATCTACCTTTAAAAAACTTTTTAAGGACCTTTCAAGGATTTTCAAAAAAAGGCTACTGGAAAGCGTGACACGTTCCATGAGACAGGTTTGCCGTAACTGCTCTTCCATCTCGACAACATGAGCTAAAAACTGCCCTGGAAACGGCCTCGGTGGCTGCACGGCTGACCCTGAACACAAGGCTGGAGAACTAAGAGGAGCGGCTTTCTTCTGCACGCCACGGTGTCATAATTCTAAAATTAATGCGAGGGTTTGTCTATTTTCAAACAGGGATTCTGATGAAATGGCCCCATAAAGAATGAAAAATGGCTTCTCTAAACAGTTTGCGTGAGCACAATTGCCCTCTGTAGGTAAATTAATTTCCTCCTCTGCACAGAAAGGAACACGGCATGTGTGCACGCTCCAAAACAAAGGAGTGAAACTGCTCTTGCGTCGCGGCAAAGGACTTCTTTCCAGCCCGACATGGGACACACACAAAGCCGTACAGTAGATGTGTCATTTAACACACGTATGACAATTCAAGCTGTATCGATCTTGGTGAACAACGCCGGAATACAGATGAGACATAAATCAATAGCGTGCAGCAGCGGGCCCCTTTGGGAGTTGAATTAAATTAAAGTTTACCTCATAATAGTGGCATCTAATTTGCATGCCAGCCTTCTATTGCAACCTTGTTTCCAAGGCGTCTTTCATTATATCCTCCTGTAATCTGAAAATTACAGCCATCAATATGATTTTCAATATGTTTTCAATTGAGGGGGCTCTAATTAAAACAACGCCGCAATGAAATCTGAGCACATCTGTATTCATCCACGAGCCACAGGCGCACACATAGAGAATCATCAACAGCCATTTATGCTAACGATTCCATTACTTAAGTAAATGAATGTATAATTAGCGAGCACGCCTACGTCAACATGTCTTCACAAAACATAGGAGTTTTTAAAGGAAGCCATTCTTCTTCGTTAGTATGCAGAATGGTGGCTGAACGGAAAATTCATCCTCGCCACGCAACGTCCAGAGTATCGACCGAAAAGTTTCCTCCCGGGACAAACTTCGCTTTTTGTCTTTGGTCGAGAGAAATAACCTCCCCTCACTGTATCTCCGTCTTCACCTGGACGATTTACAGTCGCCCTCGCCTCCGTTCATTTAGTGGTCTGATCTTCTTGTCATAAAGCATGTGTGAAGCCGGTGGTGGGACGGTGGAGGGTGGTGTGGCAGGGAGATGCCAATTTACGAGGGTGGGCAGTGTAGACAGAGCCAGTTTTACAGCTTTGAGATTTATACCGAGCTCAGACATTCAGTCACAGCTTTTTTCTTTCTTACTTTCTTTTTTTGATGGGTGGTGGGGGCCGCCAGCTTCCAGCGCCTTCGACCTTCACCTGTGACGCCCCTCCCACCTCTTTCCTTAAAAGGTAATTTGTGTTTGCACCCGTCGCCTCGGGCCGCTCGGCTTGTATCATTTAGGCAAACAGCAGCAGCCGGTTCTGCGCCGTTTACAGGGTTCAGTGGAACGCGCAGGCTGTAAAAAGGGGAAGGTCAAGTTAATTTGAATTCAACAGAGGACAGATTAACTTTTGAAGCCCTGTGAGGAGATGTCAAAAGGCTACGAGTCTTTTTAATTTTATGTTTCGCAGATCCGTCCTGCGGACATGACCTGATGAAGAAGGCTCGGGGATGTACAAGACTTCAGGACCGTGGGAGTGTGAACGGAAACGAGTCGAGGAAAAATAGTGACTCACATCCTCAAATAATGTAGAAAGAGAGAGATGTATGAGATCCAGGCAGAATGTGCACATATGTTTGGCTGTTTGACCACGGAAAGAATATGTACAAAGTTCAACAAATAGCAAATCGGTTATGATGCTTTGCAAATGACTCACATTTCTAGAGGATTACTTCCCACCTCTAAGTCACTGAAAGCCCATAATTAGACTTCACAGATTTCACTTTATTTAGTTCATAATCTCCATAAACAGAAATCTGCATATAAATGCAGAATCTGTAGGCCAGGGAGCACGATGGCACCGGATGTCTTCTGGTCTCTGTTTGTAGTCTTCACGTTTGAGCGCACTCTGTTTGCAACAGTTTGTTCGGAGAACCGTCGTCTGATGATGACTTTGCTGTTTTAAAACCTTATCTGCATTCATATACAGATATCTGCTCATAGATATCGGAACGAATGTGTCTTTCATATCACTCTCATGTAGACCGGAAGCCCAGAAACACTGACCACTGCCCTCTGAGGCTGAACTGCTGTCAGATGATGGCCGATGGGCTGTGATATTGTTCTGTTTACTGTTCTGCAGGGGGCGGACTGGCCATCGGGAAGTTCAGGAAGAATCCCAAGTGGTAAATGCGTTATGGACCACGGGCCACAGTAGTTACTGTACGGTCCTCGGCCATAGCGTGGCCCGGCCTGGTCCTCCGAGCTGCAGAACTTGAGTTGGTGGATACGAGCAACCCTTAAAGTTTTGTCGTTTGTAAAGAAATAAAAGTTAATAAGTTAATAAAAGGTTATTAATGCGCATGCCCATTTTCTTTGCATTTTGTTTTCTAAGTGTCTGAGTGTGCATGTTTGTGCGAGCACTTGTAACTGTAACTTTTAGCGCTCTACTGACTGACTGTATCCACATCTCAGTGCAGAAGCTGGCAGTAATACCGTGTTCCAGCTCACCTACGCTTGCCTGGCCGGGTCTTGTTTTGATTCAGCGCAGTGTGGAGGAAGGTGTCAGCAAGACATCCCGAAGTGTCTCCAAGGTCTTCAGCATCATCAGATTCTCTTTACAGCACCAAAACTGTCTGAGGGTGAAAATTACTGCCAGAAAATGTTTAAAGGCGTCTCCAGCTCAAAGTCTGAGGCTGAGTTTCAGTCCCAGCACATCCCTGCTGTTCATCGTGTTTAAAACCTTTCGTTTCTTATAAGGTGAGTCTAAATTCTACATGAAAATAATAAAAGTTGGCTGAACACCTCTGTCATACACTGAGCACTATAAATATTTCAGATACCTTTGACAAGTTCTTGTGTCAGTCCAGTGTCATGTTGCAGGGGTAAGCAAACAAAACGTGATGCAATCCAGAATAAAAGCAGCCATGCATTGATTTGTGGGTGTGCATAAAATGGCCACACAACCTGAGATGTGCGATTCCTGGTCGAGGGCGCTTGCAAAAGTCTATGACAAGACACGTCTCCAACACATATAAACACAAGAAAACATCCATATTCGAGGCAAAGACTCCCACACCTGACAAACCTCTATTTTTAAAGCCCTTTTTCTTTGTTCTTCTTTATGAAACAAAGACTTTTTATGCAACATATTTTTGGTTTCATAACAGCTAGACTAACCAAGCCTTGTTTTTTTCCTGGTTGGTTGGAGATGGGGCTCAGTGGGCATGTAATAAAAAGCTGGCGCTTACACAAAGGCTAAACCTGAAGGCCTACCTCTCTGACTTTGTTCTGCATGATGCCTGAGAACATTTGGACTCAGTACAACTTCTGCTGTTTCCAAATGCAGCAGCCGGTGTATTTCCACCTCCAGTTAAAAGACTTTTGTATCACACTTGGTAACAGCAGCGAGTGAGACAGAGGTCACAGAAGGGGAAATCAATCCACTTCCTCCAAAACATAGAAAGTGGCTTACCGTTTCACCCCCAGCGGGATACACAAATCCATTCCTACTCTTTCTGTTGTGCTCCCGCCCCTTCTTTCTTTCTCTCTGGCCAGCACTTTTTCTGCATCGCTCTCTCTCTTCCTCTCCCTCCTTCACTCCTTCACTCCATCTCCTGTCCCTCTCTCTCTCTGAACTCCCTGCCCTTCCTCCTCACATCTAAGAAAAATCTGCACCTGGGAGCGTTTCGAAAGCACCTCACTCCTGTGAAGTTCAAAAGAGAAATATGTACCATCTCCTACGCTTGTTTCCATCTCTTTCCTCGGTATCTTGGGGGAAAGGGATACAGGATACGGGGGCTGCGAGGGCAGCGGTAGATGTGTTGAAATCTACTTTCTCATCATCCCTCCCTCTAAGATACAAATCACCATAAAGGTGGAACAACAAAGCACCACATTCCCTGCTTAAAAATATATAAAAATAGCAATAATGGGCAGCTATGGGCTATTACTTTCTGCCCATCTGATAATCACAGTTCTTGTGGAAAAGGTGATTAAGCAAAGCAATGATGCACAGCTGCAATCATAAGATTCAGATATTTAAGGTCAACCTACTTACATTGTTCAGCTCATCAAATCTCCTCCTAGAAGTTGTTAAATTCAACATAAATATGAAAAAGCCAGCAGCGGCATGCAGATGACTTCTCCATCTCCAAAACCTTGAACTGAGTTCTAACAAGATGTTCTGTTTCCAGGCGTGACCGGACCTCGACCCGGCTTCATATTTAAGATTCGTACCAAACTAATCGCAGAAACATTCAGATCAGTGTGTCGGATTTAGTGACACCTAGAGGTGAGGTTGAGAATTGCAACTTGCTCGAGTCGCCCTCCTGCTCCAAGTGTGAAGGAGAAACGGTGCTCATGCACACATTAAATATTGCAAATGTGTATTTATTTTCTGCTTTTTCACTTAGAGACCGGAGTACAGGGCACAGGAGGAGGATCGGGGCAGCTACAAAAATATTAAAGATAATCAATACGAGTCCGAGTTATGTTTGAAATATTCTCAGCGCATTACCTCGCCGTCAGACAGCCCTACCCAACAGGAAGCAGAAGCATTTCTATCGATCGATGCCTCTTCAAAGCCACCAGCCTTCGATTGGTTCACTTTGTTTGTGTTCAACGCATTCATTCAGATCCAAACTAACGGCGGCAGCTTCCACATCCTGCAAGATAAACTTATTGTTTTTGTGAGGGAGAGGCTGGTGGCTTTGGAGAGAGTGATACCAGGCTTCAGGCTGTCTGACTGCAAGGTAAAGCAGTGAGGATATTCTAGAAATAGTGTACACTATAATATGTAAAATATGTTTTGTTGACACCCCCCCACCCACCACAGCAGTATGCTGCTTAGCTTCCATGCTGGTGCTCCTACACCACCCACCAAACACCATCTACTACACTGACTACGGATGGATGGAGTATCCGCATGATCGTAAGAACGTCAGGACAACTCCAGGTCAGATATTGAAGAAGTTTCTGGTTCAACATTTTGAGATCAACTGTAAACTTCAGTAAGAAGGAGAAATAAATAGTTTTCTTCTCCAGCTTCATTTAGAGTAAGAACACAAAGGCTACGCTTACAGGAGTCTGTTAATATCCACTCACGAGGTTTTATTCAGCAGAAATCACCTTCACACGGACGCACACACACATCCGAGCGCTCAGTCAAACACACAGGCAATTATATTAGAAGTCACCCACCGAGCGAAGCATCATCAGACCTCACTATGCGCTCACGTACACTGATGTGCAGCCGGGTGAGCTGAGGACACACTGCAACCGATACCGAGAAAACACATCCGAGATAGATACATGCTCTTTCACTCCATGACCTTTGGAGTGAAAGAGAGAGAGAGAGAGAGAGGCAGAGAAGATGTTTCCCTCAAGCTGTCAAATGGATTTTTGATTTTTGACGAGATCTTTGGTGGAGTTTGCTTCTGTGGTGTTTTCTTCAGAGAACTTTACCAGGTACAGTATTTCTGCTGAGGAGGTGAGGTTTTCTTGAGCTGCTCATCTTCTATGCTCAGTAACTCAGTTCTTCTACTCGTCTACCTTCTGTTGCTGCAGCTATACATGTAAAATGCATCACACCCACAGGGAGTTTCACCCAGGAATGAGCTGGTAGATATTTTATATGAAGACCAGATTCAGGACGCGTAGATCCACACGCAGACTGATGCTAATTCACGTGGCTGACTACATTCTCATTGGTCTTTTACAAAGGAGACATCAGCGGACACGAGATGTCATCTGTTCCATTCTCTGAACAAATCGGAGGTGTGAGCTGTGATTCACACTCAAGTCAAGTCATTACAAAACATTACAACGCGCATAAAAGTATTTTGATTGAAACCCGGAGAGATTAAGAGAAATAATTGCTACTGCTGTCCACTCGGCTCTCTGGAAGTTGTCATGGTTTCAGTGATGAATAAAAAGATTGACGTTTCTTCACAACTTGGCTCGTTTCGCTCTCTCTATTATCTTTTAATATGTCAGTTTTATAAAGTACAAACGAACGCTGCAGAGAAAGTTTTTAAAAAAAAAGGAAAAGAGACAAATAAAAAATACAATACATCTCTCATTCTTTTGGTTTACATGCTGGTCTTCGCCCCTCGGAAAAAAAAGAGGCAGAGGCAAAGAAAGTTTGAGCAAAAGAGTGAAACAAGATAAAGGTCTTGAGATAGAGGAAGACGCACTTCCTTGCTTTGGCAGTGAGACCCCGTGCTCTCTTTATGTTTGCCTCTCTTCCTCACACGCAGACAAAAAGTCATCCAACCCCTCAGAGCATTCAGCCTGACAAAAAAAGAAAAGGATAAAAAACACTTATTTTTGATGGCTGCTTCAAAGACCATTACTGGCACCTTTGAAAAGTTACCAAAGGGTGGAAGTTCCTTTGAGTGTCAAAGAGCACAGTGGAGGGGTTGGAAAGCGGTGAGGTAGCCACCCTCTTCTTCCTCTTCCTCTTCTTGTTCCTTCTTCCTCCTCATTTCTGGGCTCCGATGGAATACTAAGCAAACAAGATCAAGGCGAGGCCGCGATACTCGGGCAGTCACAGAGGCCAGGAGGAAGGAGGAACAGTTAAGCCCACAGAAAGATAAAGTGGTTTTTGGTTTTGAACCAATCAGCTAAAGGAAGCGGGCGACGTGTTTCTCCGTGGTGGGACGTTTTTCTTAGAAAGGATCAGCTGAGGGTTTGTATGATCCTACACATGTCACGGTGGTGGGAACATAACCCTCCGCAAAGACTCATCTGGGTTCTTAACAGTCAGCGTGACTGTTTGCCGTCATGGTTTGAGCCACGTCCCTCGGTTCCAATTAAAAGAAACGCTACAGCATACAAAGATACGCAATGTTTGTCTCCAACATGGTGCCTTAAGCGAGGTCTTTTCCTGAAAGTCAGATCAATAAAGGAATGTTTTTTTGGGAATGCAACCACCATCGGTGACTGACCTCACCACGAGAACCAGCTTGGAACCAGTATTCAGTAATCATCACCTATGGGTACAATCTTTACAAGACTGTCATGCCACCAATAGTTCTGTTCAACATGTCTGGTGTCGTTTTTATTTTAAATGACTCCTCAAATTCGGCTCAAGCTTATTGAAGAAACGTGCCAAAGCACTGGCAAAGGTAGCGTCCAACCCAGGTGGTAGCTCTCTCTCTCTCTCTCTCTCTCATTAGGTGAGAACCTAATTATCATTCTCGTTGAACACATTAAAATCAAACTATGATGACTCTGGGTTGGGAATATGTGCCTTTGCAATGCCAGGATCAGGTGATTCGCCTGTTTTTAAGCTGCTGGAGAGTGAAGAGCATCAAGTTGCTGTGTGCGCTCGTGTGTGCATGCTCGCATTTTACCGCCGTCTGTTTGGCAGATTTTGGAAGTCCCATAAGGCCATCGAGTCATGTCCAAACAATAACATTTCACGGGGGGCCCTGACTGGTACACATTGTTCTCTGTCTGTAGTTGTACGCCAGGCGGACCCTCATGCCCACAGCTGAAGCCTGGCATGGCTGGTCCGCTGTGAGCCTCGCTTGGCAAAGCCACAACGTAGGGCCAACTGGACCCACCTGTCGACACAGTAGGGGATTAGCGGACGTATCAATACATGGCTGCACAGATCGCCCTCACCTGTTCCGCGGATCTCTCATTTTCCTACCTTTACCTTCCAACCGTCTGCTCTCCGTTGTGCCATCCTTTCTCGCTCCACCTGCCAATTTTCTCTTCCTCTGATCAATCTAGTCTTTGCTTGACCATCGCTTTCCCACAATGTGACATTGATATTGTTGTTGCAGGCCTTTTGCTGCCCAACTGAAGAAATAAAATCTGTTTTTCTCCTTGAACATTTTCCCTTGCTGTCAACAGCACAGCACAGGCTGTATTTTATTTGTCTATCAAGAGTTTTTCAGTACATAAAAAGTGACACATCCGAACTCAGATGGTACTGAAATCATATCCTACTTTTTGCAGTCCTTGTGCACTCACGCCGCAGAAAACAAACCTTGTAAAGACTCTTAAAAGACGTTGAGGCAAAGCATGGCATAGCCTTGAATCGAAATCTAACTGTAACAACTAAACCACAAGGTCCATTCACACTCACATTCACACTAATGGACAATTCAGAAGCCGGAGCCGGAGTACCTGGAGAGGACCCATGAACCCAGAAACACAGTGCTGCCTATGTTGCAACACAATGATATATATAAATCCAATGAATGGATAAATGTTCTATATACTTTCTGTGACTGTAAGCAGCCGACAGCTCACTCGACCTTGTTCTTGGGCAGCAATAGTTGGCACAATGTGCTCCAGGCCCCAATGATCAGCCTTGAATCTGTGAAGTGGTGAGCATGCACATTTCGCCGTTTGGAGCTGAAGAGTGGCGGCGGTGAAAGAAAACAGAAAAGAGCAGAGAGGCAGACGGGAAAAGTAAAATGAGGAGCATGAAGAGGGATTATGATGAAGAGGAGGGGGGGAAGAAAGTCATGATGAGGAGGCAAGCGGGACAAGGGTGCTCTGCAGAGTGTGTAAAGACCACCGTTCCCTTTCCCTTCTCTCCGACCTTGAAGGGACAAGAGGGTTGAGGGGGGGCGGTTATGGTGGGGACAACAGTAAATCTTCAGAGCATGTCATAATCCCCACTACACACACACACACACACAGAGGTCTTTTATAGCTCACAGACTAATAACGACATGAAAGGCATAAAATCTTGCAGCATTTGTCATATCCACACGGAAGCATAGGTGGCGCTGTGACAGGACACGCAGGTGCACCGAAAACATGTTGAAATAAACGAACCAGAAGGTCACCGGTTCAGTCTTGGCAACCGCTTTGTGTTTGTCAGTGAGTATCAGCTCATACACATCAATGACGCATCAATAATTCACCATACAGGCGCTGCACAAGCTTTGCGGTTGCATCACGAACGTCCTAGAAAACACAGCGGAGAGCTGCTGAAACGTTAGATAAATGAGCGTTCGCCGAAAGTGAAAGAGACAAACGTTTAAAAGGTTGTTGCAGAATTCATGTGATTCATGTCCTTGTCCAAATAGTTGTATGTGAGGACCTTGTCCCTACAAAACCTTATCACGGCAGCAAAATATTTCCGGAATACCAGTTCATATTCAACGGCAGTGCAATTTTGAGATCAGCGCCAAAGGTTTTGACAACCTTGCTTTGGTTTTAACGTAAGAGAACGTTGGAGTTATTCCATGAATAAGGGTTAGGCAAGTTGCTTAAGATTGAGGAAAATTCATGGGTGAATGGGGAACTCTTGCATGAAAGTCGGGCAATCATCCACCACCCCGACTGCTTCCTCGCCATCTTATCTTGGATTGTTGGAGTGTTGGATGAGAAACACCTAAAAGCAACCAGTCTTCTCAACCTCACACCTTCCAGTGACCCACAATCACCCCACCATCGTCCCTCATCTGACCCAGAAGTCTTTCAATGAACTGTAGACATCAAAGATACTTAAATGTTCGACTGACTCACACCAGAGCCGGTTTGTAGTCAAAGAATACGAAGCGACACAGATGTTTTATCTGGCAAAGCAGAACGGCGACAGACAGATGAAGAGAAGTCGCTCGGCTCCGTCATCTCTCTGGACACTTCACCCACTTTTTTGACACATTGTTTACACACACTCCATCGGTAAGTGGAGAGAAAGACGGTGTTTGAAGGGTGTTTATTAGTGTGTGTGTGTGTGTGTGGGGGGGGAGACTTGGAAAAATTATACAAGCTTTTATGAGCTTGTAAGCCTGTCTTTGCATATGCTTTACATGTGCAATAACCGCTGTTCTCACTACTGAACAATTTCAGGCCAGACTGAGACACTTTGTCTGCTTCTGTCGTCTGCAGGGAAAAGCAGAGACGGAGTCTTACAGGAAACAAATTATAGTCCTCTGAAAACATCTCCACAGATTTAAATGTCGACTGTCAGAAAGCACTACTTAAAAAGATTAATAAATAAATCGACACTCGCGAAGCAAAGCACCTTTCAAACCACAACAGGTTTTGTCCTTACCTTGGGTATAATGACTCCCACGTTTTGGTTTTCTAGAAGCTCTTCGGTTTATTAGATGTCTGGCTGGTTAGGATTTTTTATTTGAATTCCTATGAAACTCCTTTCAGTGCATGAAACAACTTCATAACTTGAAAACTGTTTTTTTTTTTTTTTTTTACAGCAGCAGCATCACACGATGAGCCGCAGACTTTTTTCTTTTTACATCTGAGGTTTAATTAACTCAATGAGGGCTCCGTGTCCTCTGGATGATATCACCCGGAGGAAAGATTTCACACTCAAAGACTCTGAATGTCTCTTTAACAGCGTTACAATGGGATCTGACTACCTGCCTATAGTCTACAGATGTAATGCATGCATGTAACGATAAGTGTACACAACAAGATCATGCTGCTCGCACGGGTTTCTTTAAAGCTGAAGGTGTGTGCATTAACTTTTCATTATAATAAGTAATGGGAGTGGTTCCCCACCCTTAAAATGCCATTAGCCCCTGCTTACTCCCCTCTGCCTCCCCCATCTCTCCCCTCTTCGCCCTTCCCGATCCAAAGCCAAGCACTGTAATTAGCTTTATGGAGCGAAGGCTGAAGGCAGAGATGAAAATGCTACAAATGATATTACTTTGAGCCTGAATAAGCATACGACACATGACATTAGCCTCACACCGGATGGAGACACTACGGGGCCGATCAAACGCTCGGGATCCGCATTGCAAAAAAGAAAAACTGTGCAAAATGTAGCGATAGGAGGACTCGGTGGAAGAGTCTTTTTTAGTGTCATGTCAGCAGTTCAGTTCACTGGGCGAGCACCTGCAGGCTCGACACGGAAACACATATGAAATTAAATTACATGTCGACGGAGCAGCGGGAAATCATGCACGGGGAGGAGGAGGGGTGGAAGGCACGGGAGGAGAGAGGGGGGGGGCAATTAAACTTTGAAATGACCTTCGATTCATCATCACAGTGGAGAAACGGAGAAATTCTGATGGTGGCGCCTGTCACACGACCAAACAAGAGCGAGGTTTGGATTTCTGAATGCGACTCAACATTTTGAGAGCTAACTTAGCTTAGCATAAAGACCGGGAGCATTAGGAAACAGCTGCTCTGTCCAAAAGTTAAAAAAAACAAACAGATAATTAGCCTGCAAGCACCTCACTAATTAACACGTTATATATGAAAATAATTTGCCCCAGTTGCCGCTCAAGTGTAACTAAAAAAAAAACCCTGCAGCACAAATCACATTTTCCCCGTAAAACAAGGTCAACCATCACTCTCTGTGTGATGATTCTCTAATTTAATGATCTCATTTGCGTTTGTAAAACCTGTTCGTCATCCCTGTATTGTGTTTCCTGGGACAGTTGGTTGTTTTCACCTGTATGTAGCCAAAGTGTCAAACTAAAATGTCAAACTATTCCTTTAAACCTGAACTAAATGTATTTATTTGCTTATTTATACATTTTATTGATTAACTTATCGATTAAACCTTCAATCTGTCTGGTTAAATTAAGCTTAATTGGACATGCATATCTATTTAATGTGTGTTTATTAGGAGTGTGGTGCAGTAATCACGTGTGCAGGCATATGCACAGTGTGTGCAGCAGTCCTACAGATTACGCCCATGTTTGTTTTCAGCACTCATGCATACCTGTATGTTTTTCTCCAGCCTGTGTGAAGGAAAGCTGCGTCGCCCGCCATGGTGCTTAATCCCGTCAGGCGGTGATGCGGGAAGCATGTGTGTTCGCACATGTAAACATCCTGGCACGTAAACGCCCTAATCTGTTCCCCTTCCCTGGTAATTACACTGACTAACGAGCAAAGCATGGGGACACAAACAGAGAGAAGAAGGACGGAGGGAGGACAAGAGAGGGAGAAGACAAGGGACAGATGGCGAAAGAAGAGAAAAGTTTTATTTCCACACAAGCGTGTGTAGGTACGGAGGCCTTACACTCTTTCTATCTATACCGAGTGTGTGTGTGTGTGTATGTCTGAGCCAGATGCCCACATCTAACAGCCCATCTGTGAGGAGAGCCCTGCCAGACCACTAATCAGGCAATCCATCACCTCTCTACCTGCCACTGGCCATTATGTGGGAGCCACTCACACACATATGTACACGCTGCTAGAGTGTGTGTTCGTAGGTGTGCGAGCGAGGGGTCTTGAAAGCTGATGATAAACAAACTAATTAGTGCAAAAATGAACAGGTTCGGACCTTTCTTATCAAGGTCACACCGTGGCACCGCCCATGGTCCTGCAGATGCAAACATCAGCTCAGAAGCATTGTGTTGTAAATGTGCATGTTTGCATGCTCTGACATGCACGCACGCCTGCAGCACTTTGTCATGCAGTTAGCAGCTAAACACAAAACACTGTGAGACAAGGAGGAAGAAAAACGCTCAGATGACTCAAAGATTATTTAAATAAAATTTTAAATTATTATTTCAAACACCTACTTTGATAAGGTGACAATACTAAATACTAAAAGTGACCTGTATACAAATAAATTAAAAAAAAACAGAAAACAACCGTATTAATTCAAGTTATTTTCTGTTATTCATGTAAAACTAATAAAATGTAGCTTTTGAAAATTGTTAATCGTTAGTCTGAACATAATCATTTGTGTAATAATTTAGATATTTAATTATGTACAAATTTATTTTACATGAATTTGCACGTAATTTAAGGAAGCAGCAAAAATACTGTGTAAATAATGTAGTAATTCTCCTGTCATTATCAACACAAAACTTAAAATAACAGTTTGTTTGTAAATTTATCATATCATATCTGTAATTTTACAGAAAGCTTCCATAAATTTACACTTTCTTAATAGTGTGGGGTTGGGCGTTGGTTAGCCTGAAGCTCTGCGTGAATTTCTTATTTATGTACCAACTCAGTGAACGTGGATCACGTTTTGACAAGTTAATATGAAGGTTTTCATGGTTTTTTAACCAATGAGACGTTTACATGTTTCAGATTTCAGATGTAAAATCGCGTCCAAACTGAAAGTTGGATGACAAAGCTGTTGCAGCTTGTTTAGTGTGCAGAGCTACACAACATGTTGGAGGTGTGAACATCTGCGACCGGCAGTTACCCATAACACCCTTCTGCATGGAGATGGCCGCGTTCGCCAAAGAAAACAGAATTGTATCATTTCCTGAACGATGCTCACGAGGTTTTTCTTTATTTGTGAAAACATGAAGCCGCTCGCTGACCGGCCTGCGTGGATGGAAGCAGGTAATGAATCCATTCATATCTGTGATCATTCAGTCATCACGTCTCCTTATCTGTCCTTTTCTCTGAGAGAAGACACTCGTGAATGAAAGTAAAGGGAACCGGGGATGTGTAATGAGCTCCACGACCATATTACTGACTACACACACACACACACACACACACACACACACACACACACACACACACACACAGTAAAATCCACCTGTGTCTGTGTATGCGTTAGCCTGCGGCGATGACGGCGTGGTACGCTGTCTGATCGCTGCCGTAGAAGCAGGAGGGATTTCATCTGGCTCTGAATGAAACACTTTTCAAACTAAAGGCAGTAGTAGGTTGCCAAAACACACACACACACACACACACACACACACACACAAAGTCATAACCAAGAGTACAAATGCACACAGACGACTGAAGCAACAAGCAACCACACGTCGTTACAAGTTGTGAAATCGTTAGAGGAAGCACACACACCACCATGTACAAACACTATACTGAACACACTGACATCTTCAGACATGCATGAGTCAGATACACACACTGAACATCAGAAACAGTGTGTGTTAACGTGGTTGACAGAACAAAACAACAATGATGAACATAAATGATGACGTCGGGCACCCACAAAACGATTGTGAGCGGCGACAAGGAGATCATAGAGCGGAGAAGGTCCTCGCAGAGAACTGTGAGTTTAACCTGTGTCCATATATTATATTAGTTATATTATATTATATTATAATTTTATCAACACTGTACAGAAACGAGGGCACGGCCGAGAAAACGACAGAAAATGAAACATTTCTCTGAAACTCTGCGGCTAAAAGCGTCTTTAACTCATCAGCATGTTAAAAAACCTCATTCAAAATCCAAATGCACGACTATTTGCTCGCTGCTCGTTACAAACAAACCTGCAGAGGTGAATATAAAGAGGAACGTGTGTGTGTGTGTGTGTGTGTGTGTGTTTGTGTGTGTGCGAGTGTGTATTAAGATCTCCCACCTGTGTAGGACAGACAAAAGACCTCTACCAGCAAATAAGCTTCCAAGAAGGATCACGGTATACAATCTGCAGGGTTCTCAGACAACAAGTGTTCATTTCTGTGTGTGTGTGTGTGTGTGTGTGTGTGTGTGAGAGAGAGAGGGGAGATACTGTACGTAGTGGTTGGGGCGTTAAGCTGCAGCCCCCGTGGCGCTGCAGTGATGTGGAGGTGTAGCGATACCACTCTCACACTGAGCTAAAACACCACCCACGGGTGCCACGTCCCTCAACAGACCTTCACTCTCACACACACACACACACACACACACACACACACACACCTACACCTACACGCACAGACTGAACAAGACAGCCTGCGTCCAAAAACAAGGGTCCAGTGCAATAACTCTGCATAACATAAATCATTTCTTGTGGGGGGGGGCGTCAAATTGTAATATGAAAGTGTGTGTGTGTGTGTGTGTGTGTGTGTGAGGATTCATTGCCATCTGTTTTCAAGCCCGACAATTAGGACAGAGTCTGAGCAGAAGAAACCAAGTATGCCCTAATGCAATATTCTGTCACACACACACACACACACACACACACACACACACACACACACACACCATCCTTCGTATGGTGGCTGTCGATCGATAGCGCTCCTTGTCTGCCACTCTCTTGCTCACAGTGCTGCACTGTAAATCACAGAGATAAGCCGAGACCTATAAAGTACACAAACTGAAGGCCTCTTGAGCACACACACACACACACACACACACACACACACACACACACAGGATGGATGGGTTGCCAAAAGGACGTGGAGGGGGGGGGGGCGTTCAGAAAAACCGACACCTGCGGCATTAATCTCAATGCTGGGAATCAGCGATGGAAAAAACTACACACGACGTCACGCGTTGTGTTCAGACTCGTAACACGATGTGAGGACGCAGTCGTGTTTTTGTCATGTGACTCTTTTTGGTGAAATCTGGCACAATCAGGCTGTGAAGGTGCCGACAGATTGTCCAAGTTATGTGAAGTTTAATCTGCAAAAATCTGTCAACATTTTGACACATCGAGTAATAATCTGTCTGCAAACACAGGTTTAGACCTCCCTCTGTTGACCATGGTCCATCAAATGACAACCTCCAAAAGCTGCAGTTCCTCTAACGTCCACTTGAGGCTGGCTCCAGAAGTGAGTCAGTCTCCATAAGTCCCCATGTTTCACAGCAGAAATAAACATGTTTACAGCCTGGTACAAAAAACAGTTTTGGTCTCTGTAGCTAATTTCCCCGTTCATGACAATTTTTTCTTATTTTGAACTGGACACGTTTGCTCGCAGTTCAAATTCAGTTCAACTGAACCCTCAAAGCACCAACAGCTCCACCCAAATTAACTGAATTTGGTGCTAAACCATTAACGCTGGTGTAAAGCTCATAAGACAGGTGCATTTAGCCGGAGCCTCCTTATATCTGCTGGCTCCCCCTCAAGCCTTTCAATAAAAGACGAGGTGGGAAGAAGAAAGAGGAGAGGAAGCTCGGGAGTGACTGTCGAGCTTTAGAGTAAAGAGGAAATAAAGCGTCAGGAAGATATGAAAGAAAAAGAGGGAGGAGAAGTGTAGATGGATGAATGGATGGATGGAGAGAGGAAGGGACAGGGAGGAGTGGCCGGCCTGGACTCGCCTGTAGTTTCACCAGGAGGAGCAGCTTGTGTGGCAGCAGGACGACTGTCACCGCTGCCTGCCAACCGCGGGCCACACTGGCGCCGCGAAGCATCCACCTGTCACTCAAAGCCGCGGTTTTAAGTCGCCACCAGGCTCGATTGTTATTGTCGCTCGGAGGAAGAGGGTGGAGATTTTTTACCCCTCGTAAACAGGCGACGAAACAGGGTTGTTCAATTTGTGAGCGAGCCTTCGCATACGATTACAGAATGTGAGACACCACCCGTCGAGGATGGAGGCAAATTTGACAAAATGATGCTTCAACTAGGATTTTCATAATGAACACTAAACACCAAATGAGGGCACTATCGCTGCAATGGACTGGCTCACAGGGGGATTGCGTAATTTGTTGGCTGACATGTTCATAGTTCATTAAAAAAAGAAAGTTTTTGCAATTAATTAACACAAATTCTGCATCCGCGATGATCCCCCCACCAGAAAAGAGACGCTCTGACATCCCGACGTTGTATCTACCTGCAGAACAACTCACGCACCGCGGAACAACGTCTTCCAGCAGCTACAACACGAGTCACAATAATTAGCCTGTCGGAGAGCAGAGTGGGAGTCGAGCCTGCCTGGCTGTTAGCACACAAAGCAACAGTCGACAGCTCTGTGCGTGTGTGAATGTGTGTGAGCAGCGAGGGGTACCATTCTCACAGCCTGTTCTGACCGCCCTGCCATCTGCGGGCATGCCGGGTGCCCGCCTGTTGGCCCTCCTATGCCAGGCACTTTGACGTGGTTGCATGGTAACAGGTCTGAGAGGGCGGCTAGAAGCTGGTCTGGCCAAATGGCTTCAGCAAAACACTGATCTCGACACAGATTGGGTCTCAGACTGAGGGGGCTGTAGGTATAAAGACATACATGTGACGAGGGAACTCACATTAGATAACTGGCTTCAATTTAGCAACAGTAAAACTACTAAATCTTTATTGTGCCACATCAACCGCTGACGCACCGACCAATCTTTCTCTGTTTCCAAAGCAAACGCTCCCGGCTGATGGAAGCTGTAAGATTGTGTTTAGGCGGGCAGTTCACCGAAGAGTCGGCAGAGAGGTCTGAGCAGGTCGTTCAGACTTTTCCACCTTCTACCAGGGATGTATAAAGTACTGGAGTAAAGGAGTGGAGTAGAAGTACAAGTGCTATATCAAAAAACTGACTTGAGTAGAAGTTGAAGTGTTCTTTAAACACCATACTTAAGTAAAAGTACTAAAGTATCCAAAATGTTTTGTTTTTGTACAAGTAGAAGTATGTAAAAGATTGCTACTCAAGTACTGAAAGTAAAAGTACAAGTAAAAGTACAAGTACAAGTACTGTTGTTTATATTATTTCAAATATTTATTAAGGCACAACTTCTAATGTTACAGTGTTACAATGTTCATGGTAGAGTTCTGTGATTTCCCATGGTCTGTGAATGCGTCTGAATGAATGCGAGAGCGAGGGGGCGGGGCAGCAGGTGAGAGAGCGCGCACCTGGGTGCGTCAGGTGTATGAAGTACGGTGCACGAGCGAGGTTGATGTCTGAGACCGGGACTGTTATGTTGTTTTTTTGCCGTGGTTACGGCCGACAGTAACCGAGTCCTGTTACCAAACCGTTCAGCAAGATTTGCAGGTTTGTTGAATAACGCCTCGTCATTCATCACGTGTCCGGCTGGACGGTACAATAGTAACGAGTAACGATTCAGCACATGAAAAATGTATCGGAGTAAAAGTATTAAATTCATCAAAAATATGTAGTGCAGTAAAAGTAGAAGTTGGGGAAAAAATTAATACTCCAAAAAAGTACAGATACTGCATTTAAGTACTTAAGTACAGTACTTAAGTAGTTCCACTTCGTTACTATACATCTCTGCCTTCTACCACGTCACTGCTGTTTGTTCTGTCGGTTTCTTGAATTTCCATCTCACGATCACCGCAGATAAACGAACAGAGGCTCTCGCTGCCCAGACTGTTTTTCATGGGTAGTTCGCCGAAGAGTCGGCTCGCCCGTTCAATCAAAGTTTCAAAAGTTACAAATTCCTCAGATTAAAGAAGTTTGCTTGACCTGCTGAGGTTCGGATCGTACCTTATTTGAACAAAAGCGTCAAAATATCACGGTCTGCAGTATCATTGTGGCATAGATGTTGGGCTACCTCTGCACGTCTTCATTCTGCTCCAGGATAACACGATGATCCATGAATTAATGGGTGTTGCTTTATAACACGACGCCGCAGAGCCCATATACTGGAGGTGCTGTGCTCTTCTTCATCGAGACAAATTCTCCTCGGATCATATTAAATAACTTTTATTCTCTTCCATTTCACTTCATTTTTGGAATATCACAGTGAATCAGCCTTTCTACAGAAGCTCCACATCTCTCCCATGCATGCGGATTTGTAATTCAGCGCAGACTAAATCAGACGTGAACAGTATTAGCTTAGAAGAGATAAGGCGAGGAACCAGTCTTGTGCAGTGAACAAGCAAGAACACAATTTCTTTTTCCGCTCACAAACAAAATGAGACTCCTCTTAAAAATCTCTCTTCCCCTCGCAGTTTCTTGGCACACACTTCCAGACACACATCTGCACGCAGGCAGCTCGCCTAAAAATAAAATAAGATAGCGAAGCAGTGGCTCGATCATCCGTGACTCCATTTTACTCGGCGGCGCCACGGGAAAATTAATTGCTCTAATTGAGTAACAGAGTTCATCAAACTGGTATTCTCATTTTCCACATTCATTAGGCACTCTCTTTGTGAGAGCATCCCCGAGGTGACGCTGTGTGCACGGCGGCTGAGGAGAGAGGCGACAGCACCGCCACTGGGACCAGACATCCACCGCCAAAACACTCACAACTCCACAACAACAAAGAAAATGCACGTCATCGTAAACATCCAGCAGATGTTTTTAATTTCTTTTGCATCCCTTTAAAATTGTGGCGCGCAAACACACACACACACACACACACACACACGAACCTTACGTCAAGATTATAAGTCGTAAAAAGGTTTGCAGTGCATGCTGTCAGCTCGCTCGCCAAGGATTTCCTTTGCTGTGGATTTCACACAATTGCAGTGTGTGTGTGTGTGTGTGTGTGTGCACGAGTGTGTATGTGTGAATGACACAGCAGCAGCCAACTCTGAACTGAATTACAACGCGAGCCGAGATGTAACAACACGGACGAGACTGAAGGAAACAGATAAACAAGGGTTCCCCCACTGGTTTACATCTCTGTTTTGCACGTGTGCATGCATGTGCCCTTTCTTGTCAAACACACACGTACACACACACGTACACACACGTACACACACGTACACACACACACCAACACCGACGCCGTCTGCAGCAGCCATCTGCGCTGGAAACACAGCGAGGGGAAAAAAGATGCAGAGAGTAGAACTAGAAAACGGAGGATAGATGGAGAGCGGTCGGCTCACTGCACTGCTGCAGCCAAAATGATATTTTATTTAATAAAGCATGGAAGAATTGGACATTTCAGACTAATGCAGGCTGCCTTACAGCTTCCACAACCAAGTTGCATCAACAGCAGTAAACAGACCTGCTTTCACTTTTGCAGGTTTTTGCTTGTGTGCAGCTCGTAGGAAGAGATTTAGGACGTGCAATTCAACCCATCAGCCGTCCGAGATGTGAAAATAAAACCTGTTTGAGCTTCAATCATAAAGCGAAGCGGCAACGCTGAACAGCATTTCCAATCGAGATGCCCATTTGTTTTATTCTCCACGCAGCGTTTCAGAAGCGTTTTGCCCTCCAGACTTTGTTAACTTGCTCAGATTTGGTTATTTCTCCTTGTTTATGTTCTTCAAAATTCTATAGAGTTAAATTGGGATTGTAAGTTTGCACAGGGTGTTTTATTTTGTCGTTTCTGTGGAGCCTCGCTTCTGGTCAGGTTTGAAACATTGACTAGAACGGCAGCGATTAGCTCCGGTGACTGTGGCCACGTTCACGTTTACAGCAGCGATGCTTCTGTCAAAAATTAGAAAAAAAGAAACTGCTGCAATCAGTTTCACTTTTTTTGGGAAGACGACGTTGACTACTTCAAACTAATCTTGACTTCCGGGGGAGCATGGGCCGCTGGGATCTCTCATGACGATTCTCAAGGACATAAAGGACAAGAGGTTTCTTGTGTATTAACTGATCCAGTTTATCTCGTGCACAGTTCTACTTGAGGAGCGTCCTCCAAACTACATTCATGTGTATGAAACAAATCAATGGATTCACCACAATCAGTGGATTTTCCTGCAGCAGCAAATTCACTCGGCTTTTGTGTAAAATTCGACTTTATTGACGGATGGAGCTGAGCTGTTGAGTAAACCATCTGTGGGGAATGATGAGCGCTGCAGGAGAGTCTGAAATGAAGCGAATTAGCTTCACCATCCAGGTTTATAGAAGCTGAAGCCACGACACGACCTGCTCCGGTCTGACGCTGCCTCTTCAGCCACAGTGAGCATCAGTAACCATGATCGTATCATGTCCACATCACCTGCTCTCTGCACTGCGTCTGCACGCCAACATTAGTCATTAACACCGAGCACGCTGTATGTGTGTGTGTGAAGGTGATAGACTGAGTTGAAATACAGGTGGAGAGACAAATAAAGAGAGAGACAGACAGATGGACAGACAGGCAGAGACAGAGAGAGGGGGAGGTTGGGGGAGTCCGGAGGGAGCAGAGGGAGTAACTGCTCCTCTCTGTGAGTCTGGTCCAGCCTTATATGGAGGATCTGAACTGGAAGAAACAACTTTCCCACATCAACTGCACACAAAGCTGCCCGACCCTGTCATTCATCCTGTGTGTGTGTGTGTGTGTGTGTGTGTGTGTGTGTGTGTGTGTGTGTGTGGTGTGTGTGTGTGTGTGTGAGCCCTTGACAGTGCAGCAGATATCTAATAAAATACCACTGTGTGTGTGCACGGCTGCATTTTATGTGTGTAACTGTCAACCTTTTCTTCTAATGTGAGGTGTAAGTGCACTTTTAAATGTGTGTGTGTGTGTGTGTGTGTGTGTGTGTGTGTGTGTGTGTGTGTCTAGCGCTCTATCTATCATCTGCTGCCAATTATAAGAGGCTTCAGCCACCGTGCCTTCCTCCAACATCCCTTCCTCCTGAGGGAGGACGGTCTGATGACACGGGTGAGTCCACCGCAGGCGCTGCGTCTCGCTGCGCCCTGCGTCACCCGTCACTCAAAAAAAGCCAGCCGCTCGTACGTCTGAACACCACCCCCACCCTCCTCCTACTCCACCTCCACATAATCCGTCAAGCCCAAGCGGGGTCAGAGAGGTTTTTTTTTCCGCTGGTCACAGTTCTCTGGCTAATTGCTTTGAGTCCGAAGCTCGTCGCAGGACGACTGCACCGTGCAGCGACTCGACGGGAAGGTTAGAGAGGTCAGAGGCCACGAGACGAAGGGGCCTCACAGGAAGTTAAAGAGTGAGGAGGAGGTGCAGCTCAGAAAACAGGTGATTTAATGCTGTGTCATGAAAAAAATAGCAATAATTATTTTCCTTATGGATTAATCTGTTGATCATTGATTAGTTAGTCAGAAAATCACCGTTTACCAAAGGTCATGCCCTGTCACAGAGGACGAAAGAAACTCGGAAAATATTCACACAAGGAGCTGAGATCAGACACCCAAAACGATAAATCATCATCCCGATAGTTGGTGATTTATTTAAAAGTTGACGCCAGCTCCACCTGCCCTGTGCATGGTGCCTTTAGCTCAGTGCAACCTGTGCTGCTGGAATAATACTAATAGATTTAATCCAGCATCATTATCCATCGTGGTGCAAATTCACCGGCAAATTTGCAATTAAACTAATTACCAAATACAACTGACATGCTGTGAAGCTGAGCCTGTGGGGGGCGCCTCAGGGTTTGTGGGCTGGCAGTTTGCCTGAAGTCGTAACTCATTTTCGTTCACCATGAAAAGCCAGAACAGATTTGTTATCTGATCAGGCGTCTTAAAGGTGAGCTCCTCCCCTCTTTGCTTCTTCACGTACGTCCTGAGATCCTCGCTCTTCTTCTTCTTCCCGCCGCCGCCGCCCTCCCCGTCTCTCCCCCCCGTGTAAGCCAAGTGGAATAATCACCTGTTATGCTCCCTGACAAAACACCAAAGCTGGTGTAAAGCCAACATGAAGAGTGAGTCACCAGAGTGTGAAATCTATCTATCAACCAATCTCATGCGCTCGCTGAGAGCGCTCCGCTTGACACAGTTTGCCACGCCATTTATCGAGCCTCCGTGAACTTGTAGAACGCCAATGGCAAAGCACACACATCAAAACACGCGCATGGCCACACACGGCGAGACAAACGCTCTCTGTTTGTAATCTGCACTAAACGACAGTCTGACTGTGCAGGGAGAGAAACATCATAATTACAGTTAAAGCTACATTCTTACATGTTTAATCATGCGTGTCGACGACAATAATCATACTAAGAAACATTGTTATGGAATAATAAAACAAACAACATTATTTCATCACTGATGAAGTCAACAGTTCATCATTTAGTCTGCAAATTGCTCGTTTGGTCCAACCAGCTGAGAAAAGCAGAACATTTTCACATTTGTAAAGGTGGAACTGAGACACATGTGTGCAGGATGCAACATGTGAGAAGCTGGAAGCAAGAAATATTTATAACAATGAGAATTATGTTTCATAAAAGTCAGTAAATACTATCATAATATATATTATATATAATATTAGTGCTAATTAATTTATCTTTAAAGCAGGGATCTGTGATATTAAGTCAACTGCAAGCAATCAATATGAAAATAAAAATAGTAATCAGAGGGAAAGAGAAAATAATGCGAGCTACTAGTTTGATATCAAGTGAAGCAGAATGGAGCCTCGAGCTCGAGACGCTGCAGTTACTGCTTCCACCTCTGCCGAGGACGTCATCATATCGACAGTGGTGTCCAACCGTCTTCTTGGTGGCCACGAAATACGCAAAACAAATGCAAAGACTGTCTGGAGTCACTGCAGAAACAACAGGCTACAACATCCGGAGATATTTAAACTAACAAAAACATAAAGATTCTTATATTCTGGTGATTATGTACGAATGAAAACAGAGTTATGCAGATTATATTCTGTAAGCAGAGCCCCTGAAATCTGACACACTGCACCTTTTATGGCAGACACACAGGAAGAATTCATGCTCGTGTCTTATAAACTTCGAGTGTGATTACAGCAGTACATTTATGAAAAAACACGTTGACCTTGCAAAAAAACACACAACTCATCTCCACAAATCCCAACTTGAATGAACGGTCGCGTGCAGCAACGAGACGCCCTCAGTGTATTTATCGTGACTGAGGTGGTGGACGCTCACAGCTGCTGCGTCTCCGCATCAAGGACGCAATCCGACCGCACGGCAATCCTCCAGTGAATTATACAGCGAGCGAAGATGATGTCGCCCCGCACTAAATATTTACAAAGCCCCATAACTGATCTGAATGAGCCTTTTGAGAGTGACTTGGGAGGTAACACAATGGGAGAGGAGTGACCTTGCAAAGGGAGGACGGGGTCCGGGAGAGCTATTATGTGGCGCGTGAATGCCTCGGCTTGTTGGGGGAGCGGAGGAGGCGAAGACAGAGGGAGTGAGAAAAGAGGGAGATCATCACTCTGCAGGGAGGGATGGGAACAGAGAGAGAGGACAGGCATTCCTCCTTCCCTCGCTCCCTCCTTCACTAATCTCCCAGGACTGGAGATGTGAAGTTACAAACGCAGCCCACAGCCGCTCGGCGGTCACTCAGCGTTACTGGGCCTCGGCCAAGTGTTTTAACTAGTGATGCACAGGCTCACATATGAAGAGGCGCTGCTTCCTGGCACATTGCACAGTTTATATTTGGGCCTCGCTGCCTTTCATTCAGATATCCTTGAGTGGATTCGGACTCCAGAGAGTGCTGATAATGATATGCATGGTTTTCCTGTAAGCGAGTGTGTCAGGTGTGTGTTTTAGTAAAGCGGGTATCTGTGGGCTGTATCGAGGGATTGTATCAAGTGAGACTAGTGTGACAAGTGTGTGTGTGTGTGTGTCTTTGTCCGGCGTGTGTGGCTGTCAAAGATATGGACAGGCACACTTGTTCTTTTATGAGCGGACCTGGTGGAGCTCCGCTGGGACGCAATGTCAAAGCAGAGGAGAGGAGAAGGAGAGCAGAGAGGTAGCCATTACTAAGTCCTCCTTAAGAATGCCTTCATCTGGCTCCAACTGGGACACAAATTCCACCTTAAACTGCGTGAAAACAGCCAGTTTTTCCTCGATATCGCCACCATTAAAGCGCGTCTCCAAGGACTTTTGAATGACAAACCTTTTTTGAGAGAACATACCAACAGTGAGTCATCACCTTAACAAATTATCCATCAGTGAAGCACACAAGCAGGCTGTCAGCATGTCAAACAACAATGGCTACTGGGCAATTGCTATATTCATCAGTGTCAGCTATAATATCGGTCCTATTCCATGTGTTTTCAAAAGACAACAAAAGAGACATGTACTCTGAGATTTTATTCATAACATAAGAGTGACAGCAGGTGGGTTCATGAAAAGCATTTAAGATGTCTGACTTATGAGCGCCTGTCAGTCAGAAACAAAAGCAGAAGACATTGTTAGAGTGCCACAAAACTTTTTCTTGAAGGACGTCGGTTGGATGGTGACTTTGACAAGGGGAGACAGCTGTTTGCATCCCGTCTCCTACCAACAGTCAGTGCTGGTTAACGTTAGAGAAAGACGGTGCTCACGGTGGAAAGAAACCAAGTATTCGTTGCGTCTCAACAAATTCGAAAACGTCTACAGACCAAGAAACAGTGGTGCATTGATGTCGAGCTGAGATGTGATTATGTTCCAAGGATGGTTTGAGTAACATATCCAGTTTGAAGGCTTGTTAGACACCACAACAACTTTTGAGACGTTTGCCAAGACAGTGACAACCTACTTTTAGTTTGAGGAACTTGTGTAATATTGTTCTGGTAAGACAGATTCAAACAACCTCAAAGTGTCAAGTGAGGACATATCAATGTGGTACCATCCGACGTGACACACTCCATCATAAAAATTGCAGTGAAAAGAAAAGTGAAACCTTTCAAGTGTAACGTCTCCGAATGACTCAAAGTGAAACATTGATTGTTTCATTGCAGAGATATTATTCAAAGAGAAATTTCATGGTAAAACTAAATTAGATATTGACTTTTATCTAATTAATAAAAGTAAATAATTCACTTAAATGTAGGCCAACCCGTGTTAGAGCTCTCTCCAAACCTCAATCCACCATTAGCGCCACAGGCAAAGTCTTCTTTCCGTGGAAAGTTGATTGATCTCGGCTCAGTTTGCACCCATTGGTCAAAGGCAGGGCCAAGAGTTCACCGACGTCAGCTCTGAACTGATGGCGAACGTTTTTACAACCTTTTCTGGGCAATATGGAGGAATCATTGCCTGTCTGCGCGACAGCAGCGGGGGCTCATCAGCCATTCCACACATGCCCGCTCTGTCTCTCTGCCATGAAAGCCTTACATAAGGTGAGAATGACCACAGTAAAAAAATCCACCTCAGTATTACTTGTCCCTCCTTTTTACTCAGGCTGCCTTGTTCTCTTTTCACCGTCTCTCTTTCGCTCGCACCTCAATTCTTTATTGTCCTTGGGGGAGAGAGGCAGCACTTAAATTCCACCGCTTCCCGTCTTTGACATTGAATTTAAGTACACCACACTCAAACTGGCAAAGACAGGAAGTACATTTCTCCTGCTTTGAACCCCGTCTCTCTTTTTGCGAGAAAGCCGGGTGGCAGGACATGTGAGCTTGCTCCTTGATGTGTTTGATGTCAAGACATGGGTTGAAGTTGCAGAGTCATGTGGGAAATCTCTTATATTTTACATGGTAGCTAGGGGGGTAACGTACTGTGAAAACATCACTTATGTTTCTGGTTTTGAAACTTCATGAAGGGTCAAACCGGGCTCAAAGAGAATCGGCAAACAGCTACTCCAAAAACTGTTGACTACGGTTACATTTGAGATGTTTTTGCCAAATGTGCTCTCGCAAAAGCAAACAGGATTTTTATTTTCATACTTTTTCAAGCAAGGGATTCATGCAAATTAAATTCTAACACCAGAGTAAGGTGGTTGCTGGACTACATTATTAAAGCAGATTCACTGTCAGACTATCACAATGACTTCTAACCTTCCTGACACCTATTAGAGCTACATGGAAGACTTTCCCCAAACTAAACTGCTCCGGTATTTATATATTCGTCCAATAATGTTAACCTACATATGGAGTTCATGAGTAAAAAGTACAAAGACGGCTGTTAGGGGTACAGCATGCCGAGGAAGACTGATAAATCCCAATCCAGAACCAAGAAAAACACTACCCACCAACTCCACAGGGACTAACCTAAACCCATACATGGCTGGGCTGTCAGAAAATCCAGCCAGACTCTTCAGAGGCCACAAACCATTTATCAACTTTATATCTCTGAAGACAAGGCTTCCCCAGAGAGGAAGACTGGAGTGACACATGACATGATACGCAACAACTGTGGAACCTGCAAGGACCGTGGACAAGAGACTGAAGGAACACCACAATCAGACGTCTGTCAACATACCAAAAGTGAGAGTCGGTGGATCAGAGGCAGAGTCTTTCACATCCAGACTAACCATCTCCATGACGACTACGTCAACGAAAAACCAATCAATTAAAAGGAGCTCGTGATAAGAAGTTAAGTCAAATCATAAAGCAGTTATTGATGAATCAATACAAGGTTTGAAGTGATGTTTTTCACTGAGAACATTCTCGAACTGAAGCTTCCACAAAGTGTTATGTTAGCAAGGAAAGGTTATGAATCATCAACCTTGTGTTTTTCCAAGTGTCACGTCGGGAAGGCCCCTAAGTAAGATCCATGTAGTCGGATTCTTTGCTCTCACAAATGTTATTTCTGTTCAGTAATATCGTTTTTCACTGGAAGTTAAATTCCAATCAGTAAATAGTCTGTGCTGATCTCAGCAAAGTCTTAAGTGAGACAAATTGCCTGCAAAGACAACAAGAAAGACTCAAGACAATAGTTTCCTGCAATCCTGGTGATTTAAGTGTTGGTCGACGACTCGACGAAAACCACCATTGTTTTCTTACAGATGGATCAAATAAACAAGATCATTGCAGTCACGCAGTCCAAAGGTTTGCTCTTCCCACCGTTGAGTCCAGCATCCTGAAACCTCTCCAGTATTTCAGCTTCTTTGCCCCCACCGAGGCAAAAAATATGTACTTTTAAACCCAAGTCCATCCTCAGCTTCAGTGGCATCAGCAGCAGCGTTAAAATGCTATCTTACTGTCCTAAGAAGGATGGACTTGAAATCAATTTTCTCCTTTTAGCCCCCTTTTTTTGATATCCTTTCTCCTCGGCTGCATCCTCTGAACTGTTTGTGAAGCACTGAGGTTCACTCTGGGATTTGAAGTTTGGAGGGAAGCTGTCTGGAATATCTGTGGCCATATTTTTATTTATTTTTTAAAAAAAAGGGAGTTACTATTGGATTTCTGGTTTGAAATAACAAATCCAGTGACCTTTGCAGCTCAGTCTGTATTCCTAAACGCCTTTTCTCCGGGAAGAAGAAGAAAGACAGACATAAACTTCCAAAGAAATCAAATAGAAAAAGTATTCCTTGCACCTTAGATAATTTCATTGTCACACAGTGAGAGTGTCATTTCTCGTTTGGAAATAAAGTAGGATAAGCGGTTGGGTTTGAACATGAATGAACTCTCCAAAGGGATCATTAAATTTTCATCTACATGCCAGATTATAGCCTTGTTCCGCTTTGAATTCAAATATTTGAAGAGGAGTTGCTCATCTTTAACAATGTAACTATTATGAAACTGCCTTGTTTTATAAGGAAGAGTCTTGAGGTAGAATATTATAGTAAGAAGGTAAAAACTCAATGCTAATGGAAATAAATAAAATGAAAACTTAATGGTTGTTACATTTCATCCTGAGGGGAACATGAATGTTTAAACCAAATGCCATGGCAATCCATACAATAGATATTTGACTCAAAGCTACAAATGTCAACGTTTGGTGGCCCTTAGGATAGGTCATCTGGGAACAATGAATATCTGGACACATTTTATACCAATCTATCTTGTAGATGTTGACAAATTTCTCAAGATATGTGGAATTACAAGATAGATTAAAGGATCCATGAGATTCATCCTCTTGGAACCATGCATATATACACCCATTTTATACCAATCTATCTTCTAGATGTTGACCTTTTGGTGGTTCGATCAGCAAACTCTGTGGGGATCAACCTCTGGAAACCCTGAATATCTCGACACATTTCATTTAAACCTGTCTTGTAGATGTTGCGATATTTGTCAGCGTAAGTGGAAATTGTGACCTGACAGTGGAGCTACAAGATAAGACAAGGGGTCAGCAGTCAGTGGGGTTAATCCTGTGGGAACTATGAACGATTGCTCAATGTTTGTTGTTTCAGAGATATTTTAAAAGCTACCAACTGACCTACAGGCCATCCGTAGAGACATACAGGTCGCATGGCTGCTAAAAGTATGATATATAAAAAGTAATAACAAATAATCGTAACACCTTCTGCAGCCTGCAGCACTTGAGGGAGTTAGTGTCTACATGATTTCGAGCCCTTATAGAGTCCAGAGGTGAAAAGGGAAAACACAATGTGCACTTCAATACATACATCAATGCAGAAGGCAACACAGAGGAATTCACTCAAGCATGACGAATACTTGTCTGCCACAAACTCGAGGTTGCTGCATTTTCTATCCACATAGCAAGGAGCAACATAGTGATTTTCAAAGAGCAGTGGTAAAGTCAGAACATGAATTAAATATTCTGTTCAGCTATTCTCTCAGTTTCAGCATGCTGGTGTTGACAGACTTTTTTTTTTAAATAAACATGTTAGCTTGGCCTCACTTAAACTCCTGTAGAAGTCAAAAACAGAAAGCAGCGAACAGGTACAACATCAAATGTTAAATTAAATCCTAAACTCTCATTTGGCGATCCCTCACAAATTCAAAAGCTCTGCGTGAGAGCGAAGAATCCGACTGTAAATGTGACTTTGACGGCAACTTAGAGCCTCATTAAGCGCACAAATGGTGCCGTGAACGTCCACCTTTCAAAGGAAATATGTAAACGACTGTCACCGCCGAGGGCTCGGCGCCCGTGGGTGTGATCTTTACTGTTATGGAGAACAGGCCAAGTCCAATGAACCTCACATCAAACTAGATCGAAGAGGAGCAAATGGGTTTAATAGTGTATTGATGGCGGCCTCTGTGTAACCCAGGCCACGGTGACCCCACTTTGACGGCGACATCAGGAGGGCCAGCCAAGGCGGCCGCTTAATGCCGCGTAGCTAATCACCTCAAAATCGACCACACGGCAGCTGTGTGTGTGTGTGTGTGTGTGTGTGTGTGTGTGTGTGTGTGAGTTCCTGCGTGTGGGTGTGTGTGCATGCAAACATCTATCGAGTCAAACAGCTCTGTAATTAGCTCAAAAAAATGAAAAGCAGCAGCGAGGTTCAAATGTTTGGCAGGTATTCATTAATTGCTGACGGAAACACGGGGAGGACGGGGGTCAGTTCATTTCCTCGCTCTTATCTGCGCGGCACAGAAAGGTGCTCGGCGATTGTCATGTAAAGTGTATGTTTTTGACTGCTGCGCTATCGGCGCATTGTGGGAATGATTGCTGTTTGAGAAATGTTTGGCAGGCGAGGACGTTCTCGGAGGGAACCGGTTCTTTTGGGACAATTAGCGGGTTCGTCATTAATCTGTCACGATTTTGACAGCTGATGTTTTGCTTGTTTTTTTCCTCTGTGCTGCATGAAAATGAAAAATCTAGACCTGAATTAAAAAGAACAGAAGTACTCTGGTCCTTTACACGTAAAAGTACGTGTAAAAATACGTTACAAGGTCATTTAGAACCCCATCACAGCCTACCTACACCCTTAAAAACAGAGGTCAGAACCTGAAGTGGTTCTTCACGCTGATGCCATCAGAGAACCTTTTACCTACCAGGTCTTCAGAAGTTGTTGCTGACTTAAAGAATCAGTCAACAGTACTCTGAAGAACCTTTAAAAGGAAATAATTAAACATAAAAAGGTTCTTTTTTGGTTTTCAGTTCACCCAAAGAACCTTAAACAGCAACAAATGGTTCTTAAGGATAAAAAGGTTCTCCTGAACCAGTTTATCTTGGAGTGTAAGAGATGCCCTCGTTCTCAGGGGTCATGAGATGATCGACGAGGTTGGGCAGACGTCAAAACAAAGTTCTGCTGCACAAATTTGAATTCATTGATTTGGATTTTTCCAAAAAAATATCAGATCATGCTCTCTGGGCCTCACTTAAATAAACACTGCCTTTCAAAAATGAACCAGTAACTGAGTATAAAGTACAATATTTCTCTCTGAAATATATTGGAGTAAAGTATAAAGTAATATAGCATAAAATGAAAATACTAAAGTACAGTATTGTAAGTGTACTTAGTTACTTTAGAGACTTCTTCAGGTGCTAAACATGAAACACTGATGACTTCTTCTCTTGGTGAAATACAGGACGGGACAACAACAATGCTAATGCGCCAAACTCTGCAAACAAAACCGGATTTAAGTGTGTGTGTGTGTGTGTGTGTGTGTGTGTGTGTGTGCAGTCAACAAATCAGCAACTATCCCGCCCCCTCCCCGTCGTTTCCCCCCTTTTTATCTCTCACTCAGCAAATAATGATTGAATTTGCATTCCAATCAACTGCGCAAAAACCAAACGCACAATGAATAATCCATCGTGTTTCATGAATTATGGCATTTAAACCAGATTTACCATATGATGCTCATACATAATTAGGGTGAATAAGCCATACATTACTCATGACCATTGTAGGGGCCCTTCTGCAACCACAGTGGGAGAGGGAGGAGGAAAGGATGCATGGCTTACCTAGAGGAGAGATGAGAGAGAGAGAAAAGAGTGATCATCATGTCAGTGTCACAGCATTCATAATTAATATCCCCGAAGGGTGAAACTCACACACGGTGCTGAGGTGTAAATACATTGTACGTATCAATATTTGTTAGCGACCGGCAGCTATTTTGCTCCTTTCCTTTGTGATTGTTCCAAGAAATAAACTCCACCCTCACTGCGTGGAGGTTTCTTCTTCTTGGTAACAGAAGAAGAAACAAAACTCGAGTTTACGACCGAACACGTCGAGGCGTCTCGCACTAAACAACAACATTTCAAAGAAGGAGTTTTTCTTTTGACATTCCCGTCCCGTCAGTCGGCTGATTTGTTTCGGTAAAAGCAATTTTCTGTTAGTTTACAGATACAGATAGCAGGATCACCATCACACACACACACACACACACACACACACACACACACACACTCACACACACTCAAAGCTCTGGTGAAAATAGGCCAGTAAAGTAAATAAGCTACTCTGATCTTTATTTCAAAGGAAGACATATGATGTTTATCACGATAAAGCAAATTCAGAGAAATATGTCAAAAAAGCCGCCACACAATCAGTGTGTGTGTGTGTGTGTGTGTGTGTGTGTGTGTGGGTAGGGGAATAAAAGAATGACACCGCAGGAGCCGGGGAGCCTCGGGGCTCTTGCCGTGCACTCATTGATTTCTCATTAGTAAATTCAGACCTCGATTTCATCAGCCCGGGCAAAGACAGACAGCTAACGAAGGCATGGCAGGTACTTTGGTCTTTTTTCCCGCCAGAGGGCAAATTTCCATTCTCCTTTAGCTGGTGATTAGGAAAGGAAAGAGGATGTGGACTCAGTCATGAAGCCTCCAGCCCGCCTCGTGGAATGACCCACTGTAAGGCTTTTTTTTTTTGACCAGCAGGTCTCTGCCCAATTAGCCGGTCCTGCAAAAAAGGATTTCCTGGAGCGGAGTTTTCTTGAGAGACTGATGCTTTATTAGCTAAAGCTTTCTGAGTATTGTTGCTGCTGGAGAAGAGGTCCTCGCAAGCTCCAAAGGGGATCACAAAGACCTGGTTCTACTCCTAAAGAAGCAGAAAACGCCAGTCAGGTGGTGCATTTTCATCGTGTGATGATTTCAAAGCATGCATGGCGCCCAGATTCGGCGTTAATCTGCACTGAACGGTTGGTTAGGTGCATTTTTTTCAGCAAATTGGACAGAGCAACTTCATTTTAAGAAGATATACAGAGCCCTCATTAGATGGCACTGTGCACTCTGCAGGAGGGGAAAAGTATATTTTTCATTTCACGAGAATAAAGATTGGTTTTATCTGTCACATATCGTACGAAGGGAGAAAAACTGCGGGCATGTTTAAAAAGAATATTGTGTTTTATTGCCGTTGGAATCAGACAAGAGAGGCTTGTGATATATCAGCCAGGAGATCAGGCGGATCGTCGCCGGATAGGTTTTCATATCTGTAACATCAATGTGCTGGATGGCAATGAAAGAGAGAGAGAGAGAGACAGAGAGAAAGAGAGAGAGATGAGAGAGGTCGCCATCGATCTTATCGCAGCGCAGAGCGACCATCTCTGGTGTTATTTCAGCAGACGCAGATGCAAAATGCAGACAGAGATACACTCCCTCTGCACTCTTAGCATTTATTAGGCAGCGTACAGATGGAGCCACTATACATACACACACACACACATTCAATCACACACACACACACACACACACACACTCTGCTGCTGCTGTTGCTGCCTCTAATTAACTCAGTTTCCCAAACAAAATAACTGTGGAGGCACAAATAACCACATCTGGGAGCGGTGCGCTCAGCATCAATCTGAGACAGCCGGCCCAGAGAATTATGGAGACGATGGCGACGACGGAGCAGCTGCCAAACGCCGCAGCAGAGGGGACGGAGCGAGAGCAGGGGGGGGGGATAATAAAATGAGGCTGAGATGTTTGGATGGATTGTGGATGATGGATACAAATATGGTGAAGACTTAATAAGGCAGGAACTTCATCCGGTGTGGACGAAAAGTTCTCAGGTCCGAGGGTTAAAGAGTGGATGACTGTGGATTATTTGAGTTTGGGAACAGAGTTACTCTGTGTGACTTAAATCTAACGAGGCGAGAAGACGAGACGCTCCAGGCAGATTATCTAAAGCAGCCCAAAAAAAACAAATCTATTAATGGATTAGTTAATTAAAAGCCAACAATTCTTAATAACACTCGATGTTTAAGGTTCTCTCAGGCGGGGGTTTGGACAAATTGAGGAATTATGAGCGCTGTACAGTTTATTCAAATGAAGAAATCAATTTTATGCTTCGATTTGAGCAAATAAAGTCATTAGCAGATAATTTGATACTGAAAAATGTCGCATACGTCGTCTAGCACAACTCCTGTCCCCCGCAGTCTTTGTCCGTGGCATTTTCAGGTGAACCTCGACTTTAAAGTTCTGTTGTCGGTTCAAAACAAATCCAGAACTTTATCTGTATGAATCCTCTCCGAGGCTTCAAAATACAGAATCACATTATGCAAAATATTACAGGCAAGCCCTGCAGAGGAAGCCTCGTGATGCCAAGTGAAGGTTCTATTTTCTGCTACTCTGCTTATTTCAATGTGGATTTACTGTAGCCGAAGTTTGCACTGTGCAGTCGTGTTAGATAAAAAAATGAAACAAAAGTATATTAAAAATGAATGTCAGCTCAGACACAGTGTTGCACATACTCGATATTAAAGAATCTGGAACAAATAAACATCCTTACACGAAGAAGAGTTCTCAGCAGAGGCTGGATCTGAGGCCGGACGGGGTACAGGGAGCACGACACACTTCTTCAAGCTGCAATTAATGCATTCATTAAGGATTAATCAAGCAGAAATAACCGTTAAGTTTGCAGGTTTATCTTCTGTAGACACGGCTACACAAACCTTAAATAACTCAATAATTCATGAGCCATTAATAAATCTATTGGTTGCTCCTTACTGTGTACATGCTCTATTAGAAAGTTTCAGATCAGGATTGAAACGAGGGAAACTTTTGTCGAATATTAAGACCCGGCTGACAGCTGACGAACTCTTCTCTGACCCCAGATCAGCTGTGAATAAATCATCCGTCCGTCCATCACCCTGAAGGCAACGCTGCCGCCGCTCTCGCCGTTATTCCGACGCAAACTTCTAATCTCGTCGTCCTTCACAGACACAACAACTGCCTCGGCTGTTGATGCGGCGCAGTGGAGGAGGAGGAACAGCAGGAGGAACGCATCCTGTGATCAACAGAGTCTATCTCATCTTCTTCTTCTCAGAGCTAAAAAAAAAAGAAGCTCACGCTGCACCGGACGTGACTACGCACCAAAGCAGCGGATGAAGAGGAGAGCAGTGTGTGTGTGTGTGTGTGTGTGTGTGTGTGTGTGTGTGTTTGGGTGTAGGGGAAGTGTGATGCGTCCATCTTCATCAAGCGAGGCCCTTAGGGACACGGGATTAGTGGGCATAAGCACTGAAAGCACTAACTAGTGTCCTGATGGATAAACACTGACGAATGTGTGTGTGTGTGTGTGTTATTTCTGTATTTATGTGTCCAAAAGTAAACTATAAATCAAAACGTCTGTTTTGGTTGACAGACCGCGATAAGATGCTCGATCCATTCTGCAACAAAGGTGACCTTTTCTTTATAAAACATCGATTTTTCACAGAATACTCGCTCACACGTAGACGAGAGGAGGGGGGTCAAGGAGTGAGCTTCACCTCCGCCGAGCGCCACGCGGCTGGAAGTTTACCTCAGTCGGGGAATAGCTGGCAAGGCGCAGTTATGAAATAAAAATGATGTTGTCTTCAGAAGCCGACAGTGTTTGTTTTCCTCAAATTGTGAAGCAGCTCTGGTGTGAATAAGAAGGTAATGTGTACCCCAGACTGGGGAACGGCAGAAAATAACACAGCAGCTATGATTCTTTCATCAGTAACCCACTTGCCTGTAGCCTCACAAGTGGAAAAAAAGGTTTGGCTCTGGTAGAAATGTGACGGTGGCGTGTTCGGCTTAAACGTTTTTTTCTTCAAAACATCTTTTAAAATCTCACGAAGGTTTTTTCAATTCAAGTGCCGACGTCTCTTTCACATCTTCCCCCCAAAAACTGCTCACATACTCCACAGAACCTGCAGCTGAAGGATTAAAAGATGGCAGGATTTCACTTTCATTTGATTATTTCATGAGACATTTGATGCACAAACACAAATTCTTTGGATACATCTTTTTTCTCGTTCTCGTTCACTCTCTTTTCTGAATGCATCCCAACAGGGAGTTGAGGACACACCCTTGGCCTTGCAAAGCTCCCAGGAGAAGCTGTGATTTTCTAAGCAGTGTGTGTGTGTGTGTGTGTGTGTGTGTGTGTAGTCAGTAGATGTCTGTGTGAAGGAGAAGCATCACCCGGCGTCACCCTACGCCGGAAGAGAAATGCCCTCCAAGCATAATTGCTATGGATCTCCCCGCTGCATAAACGGCATTATCACATTTTGTCTAATTGTGAAAGCTGTGATCAGCACAGAGGGTGTGTGTGTGTGTGTGTGTGTGTGTGTGTGTGTGTGTGTGTGTGTGTTCTCCCTCTCCATCCCATCATCTTGGTCTCTTTATCATCATAAAAGTAATTAGCACAAAGGTCGGGTTTGTGTAAACAGTGAAAGCGGGCTTGGGGGTTCCACATGGATGAGGCCACCTCTGCAGACGCCTCAACATGTTTGTTAGACGCTGCCATCAGTGTGCGCGGGCGAGCATGACAAAGACGCGACTCCAGCGGACCTGAAGCTTTGTTTGTGCAGTGAAGCCGAGCGCTTACAGAAACAACAGCTCTACAAGTGCACAGCACACGCGAGACGGCGTCGCGCTTCAAGTGTTTGCGGTATGCGTCGTCGTTCCATCAAAGTCAAACTGGTAGAGTAGCAGCGGTGCCATCTTTGGGCCAAACAATGCAAAAAGTGGCCAAAAGTATGTGGACACCCCTGTCCAAATGTGTACTTTGTTCAGCAAGACGACTTCCGAAGTCAGACTCTAACGTTTGGTTGGTTCTCCAGTACCCCCCTGTGCAAAACCAGGTCCATACAGAAGTAGTTTTGCATGTTTGGTTGAAGAACCTGACCTCAACCCCATCCAACACTTTCCGGATGAACCAGAACGGTGTTCAATCTCCCTCATAGCTGAGTCGGACCAAATCCCTTTAAGTCAGGCTCCAAAATCTGGTGGGAAGCGTGAACGCGGCAGACTGGCAGCAGATTAACGCTCGTGATTTTGGATTGAAACGAGATGTTCAGATGTCCTCGTAGTTTGGAGGGATGAATTCTATCTTGTAAACATGTGCGGTAATCACAACGCCAAAAGTTTGATGATGATTTCCAAATCACTTTGTCGTCGTCGTCAACTCAAAGTTCTGTCCTTGCAGACAAATGAACATCGATGTTAAAATAAAGTCGTCCGGCACAGTTCCTAAAAAGAAAAATCACCTTCACGCCTCCGGCACTTCACACTCCACCTTCCACTTATCGCCATGAAGGGTAGATGTCACGTCCAGCAAAACTTCTCAGCACTTAACGAGACATGTCGTACCACCTTTACCTCTGCTCCCACCAAACCTGCGCGCTGTAACACACGGGACTGAAAGGATCTCCAGCAGAGATGCTAGTGTGAAGACAAGTAACTAACTATTCATCTCACCTCCTCGTTTAACTTTTCATTGTTCTGCACCGTCTCCATTATTCCGTCTGCAGACCAACAGACCTCTCTGGACTTGATTGCTCATTTTATCACAGTTTAAAGTAAAATCCAATGGTGGGCGGACCAACGTATGAAGATGGTGTGTTGCCCCGGAAAGCCTCCGGTCACGAATAACTATTACCTCTGCTATGATGTTCCAAATATGCTAAGGGGTCAATAAGAGGATACACAGCAGCCTGTCTACTTCCTGTAAAAATGTTAAATAAAGCGATTCATCTTTCCAATAGAGAGGAACGCTGTAGATAACCGATCGCCCATAGTCAGCCTTGTAAATGAAGGGGCTATGGTGAAGGTGCCCTTGAGAGATTTGTGCGTTTGTACGTGTGTTTGTGTGTATTTGGTGTGTGTGTGTGTGTGTGCGTGTGCGTGTATAACCCAGCGGGTGAGGCAGGAGGAAGGAGAGGGAGGTTTTGATGTCTCCCACACATAAACCATGATTAACACAGTTGGGTTTCGAAAGATCTGAGCGCCGCCAAGAAATAGTGCTTAACTGCACTCATGCACACACACACACACACACACACACACACACACACACACACTGGGAGAAGAGGCACGACAGACAAAAAGAAAAAGGAGAAAGGAGCAGTGAATTACCGCGGCACAGCCGTGCCACGTGTCTTTAAACATGCCACATTACGAATCATTACTCTCTATTCATTCCATCTCTTCAGACAATAGCTCTCACTTCAAAACAATTAGAGAGCAACGACACAAACCCTCCATGAAAGTGCCACTGTTAGTTAGGAGGATGGAAAATGATACGAATGATCGGCAGCCACGCGTTTTTTAACAAAAGCCAATTGACCCCCCTCCAGTAAAGGCATGACGCCCACACTCCACCCACCCACCAACCCCACGGCGCCCACACTTGTGTGATTGAACCGTGGCGTAATCTGTCATTCAGCGTCGGGGCACCGCCAAGATTTCATTACAATAGGAACTAATGTGAGAAAAGCAATTATTCCACTCCCATAATGCACTACTTCAGCACAACGGTGACCTTTTCCATCTGTGATTGTTCATTTTCAGAAAAAGTGTTCTCGGCAGTGAATATACATGAATATTAACAGTCTGAGGACGGAATATTTAAGCTCACCTCTCGCCTTCGCCGTCTGGGTGGAAGGTAACCAAACTAATTCACTGATGGGCTGATTGGACACCAATCAGTCGGTTAAGTTAATTAGTATCATACTTCATTGGCCAATTCAACATGAGATCAACATACTCTGTATGGATACTCAGGTCTGATATCTATATTTGGGAGAATTTATCATTAGATTTTTTAAAATCAGATGATAAACAAAGTTTACAGAGTTCTGAGAACTCATCAGCGCTCTCTGGTGGCCAAACTGCTGCTTCTTGTTGCTTATCGTCTGACACGTGCGTCGATGTATCTGCAATAAAACTAAATTCAGCAAATGTGATGATATAATAATCATCCTATCAAGAACTGCAGCAGAGAAGGAGATATCCAAAACAACCTGGATACTACACTTCCCATAGTGCAATAGCTGCTGCTCCGATCTCGACACAGACAGAAGACGGCTGTTCCACAAGCCGAATGACTTTGACATGTACCCCGCCTGAAAATAAAGTTGAACTCAATGGACCAAACCCGGCTTTGAAAGCAGGTGAGAACTCCGATGATTGTATTTCAATCAAGACTCTGCTGGATAATATTAGGCTGTCACACACAGAAAGTTCTGCAATGCTGAAGACATTTATCTAATGACACTGTGACAGTCTCATATGCGTTCCCATTCAGCGGTGAAATGCCCGCTGAAGACGGGAAAACACTCGGCGCTGACATTCTGCTCCTGTTTTGATAGATTCTGCATTAAACCTTAATAAGAACATTTAAAAAAAAATCAAACAGCCCAGATAGAAAAAAAAAATCAATCATCATATCGACTGTGAGAAACAGCTCGTTATGAGCGGCGGGAAACTGGACCAAAGGGTCGCAGCATTAAGTTATCAAAGCTTAAAATTGATCATATGAATTGATTAATGACGTGAGCAGCACAGTGTTTTTTAAATCCGGATAACACGGCAAACTGCTTTTTATCATGAACTGTAACCAAACCGATCTTCTTTTTTTTTTTTTAGATTTTAAACGAGTTACAAGTTGGTTTGAAGATATTTCGGAGCATGGACTGTAATTATCCGATTGATTCTCACGTCTTATCAGTTAATGGTTTGTCTGAACTGAACACTTTGAACACTTCTATGAATAGAAATTCCAATATTTATGTTTAAAGACCCGACTATCAAAATATGTACCCTGAGATTTCAGCTACTACTTTAATGTATAGTCCAAAAAACTTCTGACCTCAATAATAGCACCACACTCTGACCAATTGGGGTCACATCACCGTGGGAATTCTGACGCTCCGTCTTCCATCACTGTAAAAAAAAATTGCACCTCTCTGTAACATATAGTTTAGCATCTCCCGGGAAATTAACCTCGCGTGTTTGAAAGGAAATAGTTGAAGAGAAATGCAAACAGTTTTCTCTGCTGCTGGATCGAAACTCACCTCCTCCATCCAAAAAAAAAAGAAGACTTTCCTCGTAGTGGAAAGCATTTAATGCATTTATAGAACATCCATCAGTTAATAATTAATGTGACACCGAGGGGAAGAGGGTATCGCAAGCTATCAGAGTTTCTCACAAGGGCAATCAAACACTTCTGTTTAACTTTTAAGCAGCGTGGTTCGGTTAAATGCTTGAGAGAAAGTGGTCAGACGTGCATATGAACGGCAAAGCTCGATCTGCTGTTCCTGCATCTCGACTCACATCTTCCCCCTTCAGCGTTCGCACCACCCCTCACTGCGCAACCTCCTTTCCTCATTCTCCTCTTCTTCTGTTTGATTTCTCGGAGCTTGTCATCCCGAGCCCCGGCTTGTCCAAGAGACTCCGAATCATTAAATATTCATCTGCTCTCATCAATTGCTCCCCCGGTTCTTTTGGTGGAGGGAGAAGGGGAAAAAAAAGAATGACATTGAATTATTCAGGGCCCAATCAGGGCTATTTCTGGAGACCGGCTTGACTTAGATGAGATGGCACAGCGGGCTCCAGTGTTTGTGTGTTTTGATGTGGCGGCTCCGTTAACTCCATGTCCGTCCTCGGCCCGTCATAATTACAGGCATTACACCATTATGCAGGGGTCATCAAATGCCTACTTTTCTCCTGACTACAATTTCCCATCATCGCTGCTGCACGGCCGAGAGGCTTCAATAGATCAACTAAATCGCTATATGATGTCCTGCAAGAAGATTTGTTTCATCACAGCGTGGATGAGGAGTGCGAGCGCCCCTACAGATAAAAATCATGCATAGATTAAGCTGTCATGTACGTCTGCGCCTGCCCTTTAGTCTAAAGCTGGTGTGATCATGCGAGAGGCAGAGAGTGATTTCATTCAGTCATGAGACCAGGCCATGAGACCACTTTACCAGAGTGCAAAGGGGGCGAGTAAATTACCTCGCTATCACGAACACAAACCAACATCTTTCCAAAGCTGGAGAACATCCCGTCTCATTTAAAATGGACAGATCGCAGATGATTTTCTTTTTAAAGCCGCGGCGCAGCCTTTCTTCACACGAAGGAACAACCGAGCAGAAAAGCAGAAGGCAGGAAGTGGAAAACATCTTAATCACGCTCGAGCTGGAGTGAGGAGGATTTTCTCTCCGCGCTGGGTCACGGAGGCCTCACTCCCCTGGCCAAAGATAGTAACATCTGAGACTAATTCGCCCAATAAAAATGTCACTTACAGAGGAGTGTGACGTGCGGCGTGCTCATTACTCTGAGAGGATAAGAATGGGCAGTCAGGTGTGAAATTTCAACGCAGGCACAAGAGGAGGGTGGACACTAAACTGCCCGCTAAACGCTGAACCCCCCCAGACCACAGGCTGAACTCAGAGATGAGGTGTTAGGACAGAATAACAAGTCAAACATGGCAACTGCTGCTGTGATTGAACTTTCTGTACATGCAACATGGAAAATATCACAGACGTGCCTTTGATGAAGATAGAAAACACACAGTACAAAGAACAGCGGCTTTCTGACCGCTGAGGTGCAACATCCGGGTCCTCAGAGCAGGCAGCAGTGGACGGTGTCAACAAAATACTCTCCAGGTTTTACAAGAAGAGAAACTGACTAAGAATTAACACAGGAATTACAACTTCATTTCACAGAACGTCAGTTTAATGCACTGAACTTGAATAAATTGTTCCACTCATGATAAATGAGTTCACTGACCTTGAGAAAACAAGTTGAGCAAACTTAAAAACTAATGTTTTTCATACCTGCTCCCAGACAATAACCTTCATCATGCTTAGTAATACTTTCAGAGCAATTTCAGGAAATAACGGAGACGTACATGCAGCGAGTTTCCATCATGAATGTTTTTTTCTACAAAGCCCACCGGTCTCTGGAGAGTTTTAATCTTCTCCCCATGCATGCTGGGAAGTGCGCTAATATGCTAATCAAGTTTCTCAGGAATTTAAAACAAACTCATTTGAGTGAATTAAAGACTAATGTTTCTGAAATGGAACCTGGAGGTCGATAAAACCGCATGAGGTGAATTTCTGTCCACCGATCCTTTGCAGGACTTGAACCTGGACAGATTTCCACTCAGTCATTGGCTCCAAACATGCAGACAGACAAACATTCACATCTTCTCTAAATGTCTTTATGTTTCAGACTTCCTGCTGCGAATCTGTGTTTTCTGATACGTGACCGCTCCAATTTAATCATCTCTCTATTCAGAACCATTTTTCTCAAGGTCGAATCATCGGGATCCATTTCGCGATGACACTCGTGTGTACAAGTGTTTGTGTTTTTCAAATGATATTTCATTTTCAAATGAGCCTCTTCAGGTTTTAACATCTGAATAGACCCGGAATAAAAGTGCATGCTCCCGTTCTGTCCTCCAGCCGAGCTCGGATCAATACGTACTCACTGCAGTTCGTTGCATTTATTCAGGATTTAAACATATTTGCAGCTGAACCTTTCACAGCGGTTTTAAGTTCTCAGCTTGTAAATGTAATCCTGTTTTGATGTGCCCTCATAAATAATGTTTAAAACAGGTTGAGTGTCATTAATACTTCCTCCTTCTGCTGCAAATCATGTTCAACCTCAGAGCTAATTATTTAACAGAAGCCGATATATCAGAGTGTAACCATCCTGGATGGACGCCAGATACACAGAGGTCACTCACAGGTCAGAGATTCAGCAGATTCTCCATCCACGGAGGTCACGTGGAGGTCACGTAAGGGTGGAGATACCATCTGCACCTGATGGGGAGGTCATCGACAGAGTGATAAAACCCCTTGATCAACCCAAGAAGTGCCCATTCCCCCTTCTCTGTGGAGCTCCTCTCCCCCGGCCCTGAGTAATGAAAACAATTAACATCTCTAATTACCATCCTAAATCAGCGCTCAACACGCTACCCATTGATTTGATAGACTGCCTGAGTTACGAGCTGCTTCCAATCGAACAGCGCACCGCATAAAAGACTTTACTGCGCGGCGATTGAGCCTGCCAGCCTCTCGCCGGGTAAATAAATCTCAGGAATATGGGCACAGAAAAACCCTGCCATCAACAATCAAGTTCAGAGGGGACGCATGCATCTGGCAAACGCCTGCAGCCTCCACGCCGAGGCTAATTGCCACAAAAGGTAATGGCCTAATCACTCAGTGCAAATCCAGCTCATCAGTGGCATTCATCACTGCTGCAAATGATATTTGTAAATACCACGTTTGCTGATGAATCCAGGTATTTGTCATGTGTCTGGTCTGAGCCGGGCCTGATATGAGGCTCGCAGCAGGAGGTTTAATGGTACACGCTGAGCTGGTTAGCCCAGGAAAAACATGACACCTGCCTGCCGGCGCTGATAGATCTGCAACTATCTCGTCATCAGATTCAGCCGAAACATCAAAAACGAGGGAGCTCAGAGTCACAGGCAAGAACATGAAGACGAAGGAGCATCTATGTTTAACAAGCACATCGGCTGTTTTATTAAAAGAGCACCAGTGTTTTATTAAGCAGATAGCACACAGAGCAAGATTTAAAAAATAAAAGAGGCTTTTTCTTTCTCATTGTGCATCGGAGCCTCTGGAGGATGAAGAAAGGATGGAGAGGAAGAGTCAGAGAGGGACAAAGAGAGACAGAGGAAAGGGCAGAGGAGCAGAGTGAGCGAGGAGCATCTCTCTTTTTTTATCTTTCCTCCTGATGTGTTGAGGGGGAGAGATGTAGCAGTGACAAGAGAAATGTTAACCGGCCTGTATTTTGGAATAACAATACCCAGCGCTGGCAGGCAGATAGCTGGTGACAAAGCTTCCCCTGACTGAGGCACGCAGGAGAGGGGATAAAAAATGAGCCGGCGTCTGTCCTCCCCGGCGTGACCCACCCTCGGCTCGCACCGGGACTGAAGAACAAATAACACAAATAGCAGCATGCCCCGATGACTTTTCTCAGACAAATGCACAAAACGTGAACACCTACGTGGCTAAAACAACTCCCCACCTGCACACCGTGTATCACCGCATCTCCTGCATCAGAGATGATCTGCCTCTAATAGTGGGTAAGCGTGACCCCCCATCGATCGATCCCTGATCCTCACCTGATCAGCAGAGACGTGCAAGAGCATGCACATATTCACAAAGGCCCAATCTCACATCGGGTGTAGCTGGCTAAGATAATAGCAAAAGACAGTAAACATGAGTGATGTGGGCTCATTTCCCTCTGGGGAGGAAAGAGCCGGGGAATCTGTACTTCGACCGCAGGGAGGAAAATCATTGGATTACTGCATAGAGCAATAGTATTGTGTCCCCAACTCATTTGGGGGGGGATATAAATAAACATGGTCCATACTCCAAAGCTTGGAGGCCTGAATGCCACTTTCAATGACAAGCAACATCGCATTAAAAATGTCAAACAAACAGCGAGCAGAGAGGTCATGGAGAAATGCGTCTAAGGGATGTTCGCGCTGATAACAACCTCGGAGAGGGGGCGGCGTTTAGCTGTGCGAAGGCTCAGTCTTTGCTGTGGAAGCCCAGGGTTCGAATCCGACCAGTGGCTCTTTCCCCACTTTAGCAGTCTCTATCAAATAAAGTTTAAAAAGGCCACAAAAAAAATCTTGTGTGCGCCGTGCTGACATGGTGGAATCTACATGCAGAGGGAGGGAAAAGGCAATAAATCTTTGAGTTGTTTGGCGGGTCCACGCTCCGCACTCACGCCTGTGAATCAGGACTCCGCATTGAGATTCATGGACCGGTTGACCTGAATTTTGTGATTTAAATTAAGAAGGTCCCTGCTGAATGATATTATAACGCAGGTGATAATGGCTGCGCTTTGAGATACTATATTAAAACACTGAGGTCAAGGTTGTTTCATGAATATAAATATGCTTAATATGACTGATTAATTTAGCGCGTTGCATTAGAAATTGACCGATCGCTCAAATCAAATAGAGAGCTGCTGCTGAACTCTGATATTCCAGCACCACCACCGTTAGTGTGTTCAAGTTCGGAGTAATGAAGATGCAACGTCCAGATCAAGCAGCAATCTCCATGGCGGTGTTAAAAACTGCAGTTCCTCTAACGTCCACTTGAGGCTGGCTCCAGAAGTGAGTCAGTCTCCATAAGTCCCCATGTTTCCCAGCAGAAATAAACATGTTTACAGCCTGGTACAAAAACAGTTTTGGTCTCTGTAGCTAATTTAATTTAATTTTAAATGGGAACAATGGCATGGCACTCACAATGGCTCCCATTGGGTGGATTTTCTCTGTAGCTACATTAACTAACTCAGCACAACAGCAGATCTGATTTGCCTGTAATAGGTGGGAGTCTACAAGAGTGCTTTTGGAGTAAAATGGAGGAGCTTTTGATAAAAAAAATAAAAAACAGCAGCCGAGTAAACAGCCTGAAGCAGGAGAAATTGTTGGCGCTATAAAGCCAGCGGCAGCAAAAAAATGCCAACCCCACACAAACCGCTGCATCAACAAACAATATCATAAAAAGGAAATTTCATTGAGGGATGGAAAGATGGACTGGATGGGAGAAGATAAGGAAAAACTGCACCAGCCACTTTCATAAGAGCTGTCACTGGTTTCCAGCAGCTGAGAATAAGATGAAACAATCTTAATAGAGCTGGAAACAGAGAATATAAAAGGACAAACATTACTGACAATCGAAGGGTCAGAAATGCCTTCGTACAAATAATTCTGGTCTACGGTTTTTACTGGATTTTATGGACAGGATCTGCTATTTCAGGTTCATTCGTCCCCCCTGCAAGAAATATGAAAGACGAGAGCTGCTTCTAACTGTCAACCCCTTCATCACCGTCCCTCCCACAAGCCTCCAGAACAACAGCTGTATTGGAAATCATCCAGCAAATCAAACCGGCCCCCGTGTTTGTTTTTTTGATGGGGACGCAGGTGCCGGGAACACAATCCGTTCCATGCCAGACTTGATATCCGTAATAGACTGAAACAATAGACGATCAGAGACAATGAAACAGCCGCATTATGTTTGTCCTTGTCACATCACATCAGTCTGGATGCTGCTGTCTAGAGAAGAGGCTCTTTCATACGTGAGGTTTGTCCACGGATGGTATGCCAGAGGTGGCTGGCAGATCATCAAAGTGTGTGTGTGTGTGTGTGTGTGTGTGTGTGTGTGTGTGTGTGTGTGTGTGTGTGTGTGTGTGTGTGCTCCCTCTTTCAAGCTTTGACTGATACGGGCTTTTGAATGGTGATAAGATTATTTTTGGCCTAAGCTGATTTTAGCTGGTACTTCATGTTGGACTCGTTTAGTGTCCTTAATGGGGACACCCTAAAGAACAAAGTACCTTTAGGACACACACAGGGGACGTGTTGGAGTAATGGATGTCTACTGGACCATGACGGTGTGTACATTAACACATGCAGTAATTACAGAATATACATATCCATTATAGCAGAACTGGGTAATATCGTCAACATACGCTGCTAAAAATGTTGGAGGATACAGAAATGTAACCAAGCTTTATTTCAGTATTTCCATTTCAGGCTACTTCACTTTATACTTCTACTACACGACAACAGAAGTACTGCATCCAAGTCTCTGGCAATGGTTTGAAATGGTTTCCACTTCCTGCCCGATCTCCGAACCTCATTTGGAAGTGTTGTGAACATCGTGTTGATGGATGAAAGCAACATGTTCTTCATCTTTAGTTTAGTTGTTATAGATCTACCGATTTTTAGGGAAAGCAGACCGACAGAGAGAGGTCTCAAACAAAGTTCATTTTCTCCTGATTTCTTTGTCTTTGTGAAAACGGAGCCCAATATTGACTTCAGTGATCATGAGGTGAAAGAATCTGTACTTTAGATTATTATTTAACAATTCCCACCATGAGCAAGCAGGAAAAAAAACTTCCTTTAAACCTCGAAGAGATCCCGGATCATGGCGCGTGGACAGATAGTCATTTTACTTTCGATACTTGAAGTACAATCTGCTCGGCAAAGATTGTTTCATTTGAAGAGTAAATATGAATGTTTTTACGGGCGACTGCCCCTTTAAAAGAGCTTCGGATCAGCTGCATACTATTTATCAGCCGGCCGATGATCGTGTAACCCTCAACTCCACACCGCATCCAAAATTAGAGCGTGGAGTGGATTTCAAAATGGCCCGTCGTGTCCGTCCCATGAGTGTTCAGTGGAAAGTTAAAAGTGGACTGCCCCCCCCCATACCCTTGTTTACTGTACAATCTGTATAGTTACCGAGCAGCGAAAGAAACTTTGGAGTGCCAGCCTGCCTTGCCCCCGTTCACAATGGCCAGAGCTGCTGCAGACCATTAAGAGTGTAATCACAACACACACACACACACACACACACACTCTGTAGTTTGTGTTTTGTGTCCTAAGTGTCTGTAACCTTGGTGTGTGTTTTCGCCTTCGTTGTCGCTACAAGGCTTATTTTCTCTCAGTCCTTGGTGCTGTGGCAGTCCAATTGTCATAAAAGCCACAAGGACAAGAGCACATGACAGCTCAGATTGCATCCTTTCTATCTCCCGAGGTGCGGGGGTAAAAAAAAAAAAAAATGATGTGTGCAGCGAGATGTCCTGAACTTATCCACCTTGAAATGTGCGAAGTGCGAAGGAGAGCAGAGGAATAAATAAATAAATAAAAAACACCCTTGAGCCGAGTCGATGCGGCTCAAATCAAATCAACATTTCAAAATCTTCACTTAAAATTTTGGAAATTGATTACCGGGCCTTCCTGTGGCTCCGTAAATTGGCTCCGGAGCAGAGGGGTGAAATCGTGTTACAATTAGTCTTGTGTAGAGGTGGGCCCAGCTGCTGCAATATGAACCTTGGTTTATGAGAGCAGCTGTGACCACAGAATATTGAGAGACTCCCACCATGCCTTCACCTATTGGAGGAATGTCTATAGCCAAAGGGTTCAAGAACAAATAACCACCATACAGCATCGATATCTGCCAAGTATTGATCTACCTCCCCCTTGGCTCTCACGGCTGGAATAAACAAGCAACCTCGGCTCCTGCTCTGTAAACTTCAGGTATTTTCTGCTTCATTCTGTGTGTAAGATCCATGACCGGACGGGCAGGACGGCTCTCAATACCCAGGGGGGATTTTATGGCGCAGTAATATAAAGGACATGAAACATACCTTGGTGTCGCCTCTCCCTCCCCCCCTCCTCACCGAATTCAGTTATTCAACAGCTGACAGGGTCCAGCAGGTGGCACATGGCAGTGCGGTTTGTGCGCTCGCATGCTCGGTTTAAAAATACCTTGACCCTGACACCAGCGCTCCTCACATAGCAGAGATAGTCCAGCGAGTGCCCCAACTGCGCCTCCTCCATTCCAGAAAATGCCTGGTTTATACACACAACGTCCACGCGCGTTCGGACCGGAGGGTGGGAGGTTATTTCGAAATTCTGGAAGAAAACCCTCCAAGCAGTCGATCCAATTAACCTGCAGTACAATCTATTCAGCTGGAGTAGAATTACACACCCAGGTAGTATCGGTAGAGAAGCTCAGGGCAGAGTTGTGTTTAATGCTTTGAATGGAGGCCCATGTTGGCATTTAAGCCTGCTTGGTGACATTTGCTCTCTTAAATTCACAGTTAGAAACGATTTACTCCACGTTCCTTCTTTTCTCAAACGAGCCGCTCGTCTTATTATTCCATAAAAAGGCGAAAAGGCCGACACAGGAGGGAAAGCTTTGATGAGATTCAATCCCTGACTCACATGTGATCGGAGGAGTGGAGGGCATGAACCGTTACTTGATCCCTGTGCATTATTAAAACACTTTATTAGAAGAAATACAGCCACATTCTGACGGTTTGTTGCAGGGTGAATATTTTATAAAGTCTAATCATCTGTGCTTCTTGGAACGAGGCCCTTTATCTGTAGCTGCGTTATAAAGAGACGCCTACTCTGCCGAAGTGAACAATACCACAAATGTTTAATGAATCCTGTGCTGTGCAAGACTGGATCCTGCATGTGCTGGAAGGACATAGACGGAAATAAAAACTGATTATTAACCGTTTGAGGGTTCAAGACAGATGGGCTTTGTCCAAGTTCAAGGTGAAGGTGAAGAACCTTCTCGATGCAGCACCAAAGAGTCCAGAGACTCACGGTATCGCCTGAATCCAAGATCTGGGAACAAGAGTTACACATTCCACCCAAGTTTTGAACATCTGAGACAAAATCCCCCAAACCAGGTCCCGATCGGTGAACCCTTCAGCTTTGAATAAACGGGATACAGTTAACCCGGCTTTGTCCGAAGGCAACAAAATCTTTTGTCTTGTTTGTTTAATCCAAACCAAAGTGCATGAAGTTGTTTTACAGGGTTTATGTTCCAAACTTGTCATCGTGCGTTAGCACTGTCTATGCGCTGCACGGCGTGTGTCCATTGACTCCTCGTTTCACATGGTCAGGTATGTAGTTTATTTTGTTGGTAGGACTGCAGATCAATGTTCTGCAGTAGCGTGGCGTATTTCTGCTTGGCGTTGCAGCGGTGTCGGCTTAATCGCCGAGGCAGGAAGGGTGGAGCGCGTCCTTGAAGCCAGTGCGTAATTTTTCACGCACTGCGTGGCATTCAGCTCCTGAGGTAGGCTGGCTCATCTGTTTACTGCGTGCATGTACCTGTGTCTGTCCTAGCTGTTGTAAATGACTCTGCTTTCTCTGATGTAACAGTTAGAGCTGCCACTCTCCATCGGAGCGCTGAGGCCTCCACGTTTTATTAGTGCTTATTACTATTGTCATTTAACTAATCTTGTCTGTGCGTGTGTGGGTCTCTTCCTGGGCCACACAGCCCTGTCATTTTAATAGCTGAATGATTTATGTGATGTTGAACCCCTTTAGTGCGTTGCCTAACTGTGCTCTTTCTTTTTTTTCGGATAGGAGCTGTGGTGCCGCTGGCGTGAGTGACTGGCTGGTCCCGGTGGTGGTCGTCCCCTTCACTTCCTTTTGTATAATAGTGCACCTGGGTGTCCATAATTTGTGTAGTTTTCACGTGTTGTGTATTATAAGGACTCCCTCCCCTTCCCCCTGTCAGCAAGTCATCTCCGCCGGTGAGCCCTCAGTCTCCTGCACATTGCACTTTAGAGGCAACCCAATCAACACTTGGATAAGGGGGCTCATTTTGTGATTTTATTAAATCTATATTGTGTTTTAGAAAACAACCAACTTTTTGTAATAAACTTTGTATTTTGTGTTGGAATCACAATCAAGTGCCGAAAGGTGTCTTTACCTGTGTCCTTTGAACATAAACTGGACTCCTGTAATAATTTCTGAGGGTGCAATCCCCCCGTGGCGTTGTCGGTCTGTAATTAAAGCCTAAACCAGATTACCCTCGTAGCCTTGCCACACTAAGCGAACTGGCTTCTGGCTGACACTGACCTTTAACTATGAAAGAAATCTGAAAATGTGAAACTATCCCTTTCAGGAAACACAAAGTCACGTCAGCTTGCAGCTTTCAGGGAAACTAAAAGTGGTATTTAGGCGAGTGAAGCTCAATCATTGCAAGGTTTTATGGGAAAAAAGTCCTCTTTGTATGATATGAAGGCCTGCTGCAGCCATGTACAATCACAATGTTAGAGCGTGGTTCCTGCTGCAGCTGTGGCACTTTGCAGTGACAGTGAGTGGTGCTCTGTAAGCACTTAGTAAGGCAGGTCCTACATCTACCTCCCCCAGAAACAATGGAGGTTTGCAGGAAACAGACAGCGAGACGGGCGGCCGATGTCTATTTCAATGCGCTGTGATAAACAGGCTGACAGCGTTGTCGGCGTGAGGGCGCCCTCGTCGTCTTCCCTCCTTCCCCCCTCATCCCTTCTCCCTACCTCATCTTCTCTGCTCCGGCGTGGTGACGGGTCCACAGCTGTGACACATGTGGAGTGTATCTGTCACGGGACAAAAAAAGCAATCGGTCCAGCCATCCGGCCCAATATGGAGGCACTTTTCGCCTCGTTGTCACCAGGTACAAGGAGGTGGTCGTGATCAGGGGGAGCTGTCGCCCTCCTCCGCACTCATGACATAACAAATACTCGCTTGCTCTTTCGTTTCATTCCAAGCTTCTTTGCTGGGTTTTTTTTTTCCTCTCAGCAAAGTCGTGAGGAGAAAGAGGCTTAGGGGAGAGGGGAGCAGAAAATAATGTCTTAAAAAGTCAAAGAATTTGTGGAGAATTTAGACGCCAACACCAACTTTAATATTGAGAATCTAATAACAAGACAAATTAAGAACAACCTGAGCATCAGGTGAAAGGTGGGGTACACAAATACACATGTCCTGTGCAGCCGGGTAATAACTTTGTCCTCGTATGCATGCATGCAGCACGGCAGCGCTCGCGTAACAGCCACAAAGATATGAAATAAGCAAATAAATGGAAATGGAGACAGCGACTGAGAAAATGTGAGAGCAGGTGCAAGGCTGCCCACCTCTTCTGCTCCGGGAAAACACGACACCTTCCTGACCTCTGTCTGAGGCAGAGTGGGGACAGGAGGTGGGCGGAGGGGTGGTGACTCACTCAGAGAGAAAACATTATTTTTTATTTAAAGTATTTTTCCACAGAAGCCGGCATGAAGGTTCACTTTTTATTTTGCTTTTCATCGACGCTTTGTGAGTCACAAGTGTCGGGTCGGGACGGTGGGTGCAGGGAGGAAGTTAATGAAGTTGTTTTGCAATCAGAAGTTTCAAGTTTCCCACCAGATGAAGACCCTGAAGCCTGATCGCCACATCGCATCACTTATAGACCCCGCACGACCAGCCAGGAGGGGGGCGGGAGAGCCGAATCAAACCCGCTCTCCCGCCTGTTCGATGCCAAGTTTGTCTCTGTGTGTATTGTTCTCTCTTTATCCCCCTCTCGGTTTGAAGCGACAGTAAACACAGGTGTTTCTGCCTGTACTCCAGAGGCAGCCCTCCCTCCTCGCCACGCTCCTGGGCGGCGGGATGCTGGAACGACTCCTACAAAGTTTTCCTTTTGTTTTACCGCCGCTGTCTTTGCTCACCACCTGTCTGCACCCCCCACCAGCACCGCACACACTGTTTGAGTGACTAACTAAAATGTCTTTTACAGTCCAGCTGTCACAGACGCAGGACAGAGAGGCTGGCGGTCGCCTTCAGCTGTTGACGTTCGCTCATAACAAAGACGAGTTGGAAGCTCTTTACCCCGGCTTTCGCCTCTCAGGCGACACGGGCCGCCTTAAACTGATGGAGCTTTTAAAAGACGTCTGCACACACGACTCAGAGTTATAGACTATGTGGACGTGGAGCACGGGTGGAGCTGAGGCGGCTTTGTTGCTCCAACGAGAAGTCTGCAGCAAGCATTTTAACATGGGGACTTATGGAGAATGACTCTTGCTTGTAGTTCAATACTTTGGAATATAAGTGTGTTTGTTTCTGGCTGAAAGTGACGTAATAAGATGGAGACCACGCTCATTCCTGCTACTGTGTATGAAGCTCTGTTCAGTCACGACTAAATCCTCCTACCGGCACCTCAAAGGTTAATTAATTAACTCGTTATATCTCTTTTGTTTAGTGCAAAAAGTAAAAAATGAACGACAGCTGAACTCGTATTTACCCTCCAGACAGAGAGCGGTATTGATCTTCTTATCTAACTCTAATAAGCATATTCCCCCCAAAAAATGTCAAAGACTTTCTTTGAGGTGGAAAAAGTAATCTGCTGCTGGAGGAAAAAAAACATGATAATGTGCGATGATATATTTCCAAAATATTTTCAAATTTACAAAGAAAAGAAGGAACATAAATCAAGTCGGTGGTGAACAGTGTTTGTTGTTCTTGCTTGAAAATAGATTTTTGTTGACGGAAACATTCTGAATTATTGCAAACGCAACATGAAATCACAAACTATCGCTCTGTGAATCTAAATGCAACGTTTAAGACACACAATGATTTCTTTGTGAAGACATAATCACCGGTTACGACGTGTTCTCTGCTAGGTTGATGCATGGTTCCCCTCAGACTTTGCCGTGTGTCTCTTCCACACCCTCCATTTACTGTATATGCTGCAAATGTTACTGTACATGCCAGAGGCAGTCATGCCAACTTGGGAAAGGGGTTATCCAAGGGCTCCGACTGTGTGTGTGTGCATGTTCAGGTGCCAGCGCTGAGGCTTGGCACAAAGCGACCAGTGCCACCAAGAGGGGCAGGTGCAGTGGGGCATTGTCCATCTGGCCATAGTGGGCAGGACAGGTGCTACCTGTCAGCAGTTAGCGAGAAAGACAGAGGTACTCATAGCAGTCGTTGTTCAGAGCCGGAGTTCAGTGATGTGTAATTGAGAGGCAGGAATCCGGCTCGACTGCTCAGAAGGCAGAATAATGAAAAGACGTGCAGTCTGTCACATGTGCTCGTGTTTATCATCCTCGTGGAAGCTTTCTCAAGCTGCCCTGCGAACACATCCGGTACAGATGTGCACACACACGCTTAAATCACCTCATTACATAGTCACTGTCAGCCAGGCAGATTTTTCGCTATTATCCAGAGAGATATGGGGAGCAGGGCGGACGGCGGAAAGTTGTTAGCCAAAGCTCTGTGAGCTCACGGTGAACCTACCTGGCACGGAAAAGCAGAGCTCGACAAAAAACTGGACATTAAATTGCCAATCAGCGATTTCTGGCTCGCACACACCTGTACGCCGACTCCTCCAACCTTTGCCCCGATTGTCTGTTAATTTGTGCAGCGCCTCTCCATTAGGTGGGCGCTGACGTGGCAACTCCCGAACCTGAAAACAATGTTGATACTCATCATTGCTGCTAACAGATTTCATGCTGGACCACTCTTAACCCGGAGAGCCAGTTTGCCAGAGTTATTTTCTCACTCCATTACGTTGCAAATAGAAAACAACAGTGTGTAGTAGAGTCCGCTTTACACAATGCACCGCTGCTACAAGCGAGTTGGCAGCAGTCATGCATTGTTTTGACTGCTTGTCTTTCCAGGCTATTTCCAGAAGTACTTTAAACTGCAGTCGACGTGAATGGTGAATAAATATATTTCCAGGGCTGTGTTTGCTCGTATGATTTGCAAAAATAAATAAATAAAAAAGCCGTTGTCTGTGACTTGTGCAGCGGCGCTCGCTCTCAATATATCTCCCGACACGGCGCTATCAGTGTGCATCATTTCTGCTCCACATCCATCAACGAGACGGCGCTCCCTAACCGCCGGCGAGCGCCCTGTGAGAGCGTGCAGCACTTCCCCTTCCACTCGCGGCGACGGTGGCGGCGGCAATTTGCCTCTGATTGTTTCCCATTTTCCCTCGGTGAGTTCGAGCTCGGACGCGGCGGAGGAAGGCGGCGGGGTGCGGGGGGTAGGGATGGTTAAATGGAACACAAGCGCTCGCACACAAACCCAGACTGAGTCGCCCTCGCATGCACGCAGAGGTAGAGGCCGTGTGCCATGAGGCCATTTTTCAATGTTATTATGACCGGGGCCCAGAGAGCGGAGCGCTAACACCACTGACCTCTACAGCGGGTCACCATTACAGAGGGAACAGGGCGTGTGTGTTCGAGTTTGATCTTGTTGTCTGGGCAAACTGCTGCCGCACACACACGCAATAACTCATCGCTCCTGCCCGTGGAGAGCAGCGGCCCTGCTATTCCTGCTCACAGTCATTACCATCACCGTCAACATCGCCTCCTCCATGACTGCCCCCATCAACTCCACACCACCCAAGAATCTCTCTCTCACACACACACACACACACACACACACACACACACACACAGAGGGGTTGTTGTTCTGCAGGTCAAAGCCGAGTCCGAGAAGCGTGGACTCATTGGCAGGCAGGGGGAATAACAGGAATTGCAGGGAATACTAAGTCCAAAACGGGCCGGTGTTATGCACTCACACACTATACATAGAACATGGCCGAGGTCTTCACTCTGCTGTTTCACATACTCGACAGACCTGCCAGGCAGAGGTGGTAAAAATGTCTTTTTTTCAATTATAAGTGAGTAATTTGGTTCCAGAATTAGACGTCATCTTTCACAATGACTGATAGCACAGAGCTAATACAATTTAAACTTTTTTTTTCCCACAGAATCGAAGGCAAATTAAGTTTCTTGGGATCCTCCGCCTAACACAATGATAACCCTTGTAAAGAGCAGTTCCTCTATATTTTAAAGATACTGAATAATGAATTCAATGAGTTGAATAATTCAACTTTTACCACCCCCCCCCTTCCAAAAGGAACACACGCCGCCCCGTATATTCAATAGCAGGGATCGAGGATAATGCTGCGGAGGCAGCTCGACTATTCGTCGGCTTTTTACAAGACTAATCCACTTATTAATTCATAATAGGAGCGGTAATTCCTTATCAGAGGATTAACTTGGAGAACCTAACACTATGCGTGCATCAATAGGGAGCAAACGGTTGGTCCACTATCAAGGCTTTGGACAAAGACAAGTGGTTCCTAAATATATACGCCGCTGACCTCTAGTAACCCGCATCAGTGCAATAATAGCTCAGAATGAATAGTTTGGATGTTCGCTAAATGAAGCCTTTCCATTGTGGCGCTTTGTTGTCCTGATAAACACAAACAAAAGATGCCAGGAGTTTAAAATGATGCCATATGGGAGGATATCTATCTGAGTGTGTGTGAGAGAAAGTGTGTGTGTGTGTGTGTGTCCACAGTCGCAGCAGCCGGCTCAGCAAGACTCTTTCAAGTCGACAGCCAAATAAAGTTAAAGGCAGTTAGATAGTGAGAGAGGCGCCTGCCAGAGGTCACACCGCTTTGGATGATAATCTGTCTCCTTTTTTTTTTTTTCCCCTGCTCACAGTTTTTCAACCGACCACCTTAAATGGAGACGAGTCATGTCGGAGTTATTTTTAATATCACACACACACACACACACACACACACACACACATCTCCGTTTGACCAGATTACTGACGTCTGAGAGCACGACCGTCCAGCTGGGTTTGACCCTCATAGATACTTCTTTCACCACGCCAACATTCACATGCGCAATCATCTTTCATGAAGTTAATTGAAGGAGCAATTAGCGAAAAAAACATCCCTGATAAATGCGTCAGCAGCGCGGCGCTCTAAAGATGATAAGTGCTGCGAGATAAAGGAAGAGGACGCATCAAACGTTCATATTGCACCCAAAGGAACGTTTGAAGAAAGGGTAAGTTGCTGCAGCCGTTAACGCGATCCCTGCAGCGTGCATTAGCAGTTTGATAAGGTTAATCTGGGCAGATACTTCTTTTATCTGTATGTTGCACGGCGGTGTGTGTGTGTGCTGCATCTTTCTTTCTTTCTTTCTTTTTGCTTAGTCACACTTGTTTTTGCACAGGTAATGCAAACAAGCCGGAGAGACAGAGAGCGAGAGAACATGGCAGGATACCAAGAGTCAAATGTTAATGGATTGCACACCCTTTCATGTTCACAGTGCACAGAGTGCAGTTGTGTAACAGTAGTTGAGTGTGCCGGTGAGGAAGAAACAGGAGTAATTAGATAAATATAGGACCTTTGGACCCACAGTGCAACCGTTTGGCTACAACACATTTGGACAGGCTATTTGGGTAAATGAGAGACATTGTGTGGTTATCACAGTCAGCTGCACACTGGCTGCGACTGATGATTATTTTCATGATGGATTATTAATTATTTGGTCACTAAAAAGGAGTAACACAGTCTCCCAAAGAAACACTCAAATATATTCATACATAGAGAGAAAAGAGCAAATGATGCAGAGAATATTTTGTGTTTGACAAATTATCAACTACAGTACATGATTCTTAATATTTCAACTACTAGGGAAATATAGCACTTTTGTACTCATTATTCAGTCGGAAGAAAATTAATCAGCAACTGTTTGGTTTAGTTTGGTTCATAAAATTGTCAAACAATCCAATATTTGATCACTCTGCAGAATGAGTTTGTTTGTCTGCTTCTTCTGCACTTTCACTCCGCCTGGATGAGAGCTGCTCTGGATGCTCGAGAAAAGTCGAGCTCGCCCGAGACGAACACAAGCCAAACAACAGAAACACAAAGAAGAGCAGAGAAATCTCCCCTCAAAGATATTAAGCACGGAGGATAATCCATCCAGTCCAGCAGCAGCTACAGACCACACCAGAGTTCATAAAAATCAGATAATTGAAAAGCCACAGCTTCACCTCCTTCCTGAGCTGCACTCCTTTCAACCTCTGCCAAGTGTAACTGCAAGCGAGCAAATAAAAATCTCAGACAGCCATTAATAATTTATTTGCCCGATATCGACTCTTATTCCATTGTGTTGGATTTTTTTCGCAGCTCATTAGAAACTGGCTGGCCTGGCACAGTAATTGGTCAATAGGGGTGATAGATGACCACCACGCATGAGCTCCTGAACTGCTCGCTGGTTGGAGGGAGTGAGTTCATTCTTCTCATCTCATTTATTATGCAACATCTCTTTGGGGAGTTTTCTCCAACACGTTCCCTCCAGGAGCGTCTGTAATCATATTTATGGAAGCAGGACTTGTTCAGTTGGTCCATGTTTTTATGATACGAGATATATAAAGGTGTGATTCTATTCACTGGGGTGAGTCTAATTCAAAGACATCTCCCTTTGCATTACCCAGCCTCCACGTCTATCCAGGGTCGATGATATTATACAAAATAACAATAAAATTGTTGTCAGCACCACGCCAAGTGAAATCAATGTGGAAACCTTGAACAGCACGCCGCGTTACCTCGAACACACCTGAGCCCGAGACGGAATAACAAGCAGCTACAAATAGAGCGAGCGCGGGGAGGGAGTACATGTCATATATCATAAGAAACTATTCCACATACAGGCCTGGGTAATGAGTACGTGCAGACACAACATTTCGCAGCATAACCGGTAGCAGCCGGGCATCTCGGAAGACAGCGGGGAAATCACCACATGCACCGAGCGTGCACCTCCGCACACTCCAGGAGACGACACAGACGAGTACTTACTGTTCTGTTCAATCTATAAATCCCTCCCACTGAGCTGCGAGCACTCGTGCCTCGATGCTCTTCCCTGTCATCCATCATGTCTCCACCCCCCTTTGTCCCTCACCTCTTGTCCTCCAACATGAACCCAAGAGAGCGCCTGTTTGAGAGAGCGCTGACTTGTGACGGCTGGAGATCTAACCCAGGTCGTCGTCCTACCGGTGTTACCGGCCTACTGTGCGACCTCGCAACGCCGCACACTTCTCCCTGCCCAAACTCGATTAGCTCAAGCCTGAATGTGTCTCCGGTCAAACCCCAACACGGATGCTGTCACTGCATAAATCGTCTCAGAAAACACAGCCCCCGGGTCAGAGCCCCCCGTGCCCAGCGGGGACTGCCAGGGGGCAAAGCTTTTGTCGGGGAAGGAGAGTCCCCGAGGTGGACAAAGAATGAGTCAAACCCACGGAGGGCTCTGACCATCCGTCTTCTTAATGGCCCTGTCACAATTCATAATAGATTTTAATTCAGCTATGTGCCACGCAAGGGGAAAACGAGGCTTTTATGATCGGACGACGGCGTTAACAGCGGGACGTGGCCCGAGTCCAAAAACAGTGGCTCTCTGGATGAGAGAGTTTTGTTCACATGAGCCGGTGACCGACCCACCAGCGGGCGACTCCATGGTCATGGAGGGGCTGGGACAGTCTCGTCTCATCATTTACAACAAGCCGGGCCTCGGAATATTCGCTGTCTGGACAAAACCATGATGTCAGAAAGTGCTGAAGGTATATTCGGGGTAATTACCTTATTATTACCACATCTTTCCCCCATACTCGCTGTCATGCTTGGCAACAACAGGATGCTGATCTGGAACTAAACTTAGTCTTCAGTCCATCATCGCCCACTTAAAGAAGCAACTAGATCTGCCTGTGCGGTGTTCTTATCACTTGTGCAACTAGATTGAGATCATGTAAAAATGATCTAAACGTGAAAAACAAAGACAAACGTTGAATCCAGAAGTTCTTGTGACAATCGTCTTTGTTAGAAGATCGTGCATTGTGCTCGTTGCTCGTTGCACTCCCAACAACGGTTCAGTTTGGGTTCTCCAACGCTAGAACAAGAAGTATGGAGATAGACCCAAGGTTCATGGCCGAGTACAGCTACAACTTTACAAGTCAACACTAACTTTGGGTCTGCAGGAACTATGTCAATATATAAAGATTGTCTCTCACTTGTAAAATTAACTAATTTCTCATCTTTTTATGACTATGTTAATGTAATACCTTTGACTGTTCAGGCAAAACAGTTAATTTGAAGATGTCTCCAGGCGTTTTTCTAACCTGATAATCAAACTTCATTATTCAGCTGCTTCAGATCACTGGGCGAGTGATATATCCATCCGATCAGCATCGCGTTCAGTCCGCCAGAAGCACGAATCGAGGGCACGGCCATGATTCCTCTTCCTCCAATCCGAACAGGATTGCAACATTCTCAAACTTTAAGGCGTCGAGCTGCACTAGAGCTGCCATCCCACTCAAATTCTCAGCGTCAGTGTGCTCTGTGAAGGAGGTGAGAGTAAATACTGGAAACAAGAAGAACAATGGCAGAAAATGGGTGTTTTTTTTTGTGTGTTTTGGTCGTGGGATATTTTGAATTTGTGTGGAAGTGAACCTGTAGGGCTGAAACGGATCAAAATCCACATACAGAGAGCAAATTTAGAAATACAATACGCCCACACCGCTGCTATCTGAAAGGAATTAGTGAGGAAGTGGTAAGAACTGATGTGAGGATCTTACATACCCACAGGGAGAAAGGGTTTTGTGTCATTTCTTTTTTTTTTTCCCTGGACTGAACATTTTCTCAACTTTCCTAACTTTTCTCCAAAAAAAAAAAAAGTCAGAGCTTAGATTCTCTGCAGCTGAATACACCGGTTGGTTGGTCTCTCTCTCTCTCTTTCTCTCTCTCCACTCTTTGCTGTCTAAGTTGCTGACTCACCTCTGCCTCCAGGCTCTGTACCAGCCAGTCAGCCGGGCCAGCCGGCCAGCTGACCGGCTAGCTCTGTTGACAAATTGATATCTGATCTGTGCTGCAATTGGCGTGGGCGCAGACTATTCCAGTGTTTCGGCTGTCCACTGCCAGCTCCGAGCAGCTGAGGGATTAGCTGTGGAGCTCTCTGAGGCTGAACCTGTATTGTTCATTGATGGGGTGAGGCGAGCAGCGAGCACTATGCACCAAATCAGACTAATGGGAGAAAAGTCTGAAGTGTGTGGTGGCGGCGGTGGTGGAGGGGGAGAAGAGATATCAGTTTTTTGGCAGAGGGGAGTGATTATATGTGTGTGTGTGTGTGCTGGAAAAATGTATGCGAGATGTCTGCTGTAACTGGGTATGTGTGTAAGACTGCAGCAGTGTGTTGTGTCCACAGGGCAGCCAGCTGGGTAGTGGAATGCAATGGATGTGGCAGTGCAGCTATTCTGGGTGTGTGTGTGTGTGTGTGTGTGTGTGTGTGTGTGTGTGTGTGTGTGTGTGTGTGTGTGTCATCAACATAGCACAGGGGGGTTCAGCTATTTCAAGGGGAGTCCAGATTCCTGGCATTAGTTTCTGTGTGTATGTACGTGTGTGCTGGGAGCGGGTTAAGGCCACTGAGTCACATAAAACCTAAACAGAAGCTGCACTGCTAAAATTACAATGTGAGTTACAATCTTCATGATTCTTGCCATTAATGCCCAAAAAGGCAAAAACACAAATCTTGACGCGTTGTTCGTGCGTTGAAAATATTCAACTTTCAGCTCTCCTGTGCCGGTGGCAGAGCCGGAGTATAACACGGGATACTGATCCGATCCACAGCTGTTTACACGCAGGAAGTTTGAGACCTTTGGGATTAAAATATGGATTCAGCTTCGCTCTAGTTTATCAATCAGCAGCGAGCCGCAGAGGTGCCGACCTCCACTATAGCCATCTGTGGGCACCCAGATATCCATGATACTACATATTTATATACTGTAGACTGTTGGGAGAAAAGTAAGCAAGGAAGTTTGACTCTATGCTTTACTATGAACCTGTTAACGTCATTAGTGATGGCAAAGTTAGTTGGTTGGTCAGTCCAGACTCAAATATCCCAACAAAAATGACACTGCCATAACATTTTATACCATTCATGGTCCTCTGAGGATGAATCATAATAACAGCGCCACAAGCCAACATCAAATTTTCCTGTTTTATCCTGTGAAACAGTTAGCAATCTACATTTATGGTTCCCAGGTGATGTACATTACCTTCCAAACACCAGCATGTTCAAATTGTTGCTCCCATCTTTGTGTTTCTTGGTTAAATTATCTCATTTTTTTCTGATGTTTACTTATTTTAAGGTTCAGAAATGAAGCAAATTAATTTCTTTGCCTCATTTTTTTGAGTGTATAGTCCGTGATGATCTTTGCAGTGCACCATCCTCCCACCTATTCCCAAAAATATCAGTAATCCTGTTGTTGTCACAAACAAACAGACAACATTCCTGTACACACAGTCGTGGCACCTGCCAGCTCACGCGTTCGGTAAACCACGCTGTCCTATTTTCAACCACAATCTTTCCCGGTACCTCTTCACACCGTTCTTATCTGTCAGAATGAAATCTGATAGACTCTTGAGTACTGTGTCAAGTCATCTCGGTCCAGCGATTCTCCAGGATGGACCCCGAGTCTTTTTTCTCAGCCTGCTTGAGGGTGAAAGTCTGAGAGTTTTGTGGAAGGAATTTAATTTAATTTAAAAAAGAAAGGGAACAAAGCTTAAATGTATCTGTCAGCACACACACGAGTCACTTCTTTAAGAAGTGTTATACAAGCAAAGATGACTCACAACATCAAGATTTCTGTTTCCCTTCATGCCAGCAATCATTTTGTAAGAGAATCATCTTTACAAGGTGTTACACCTGTTTGAACAGCTCAAGACAACATTTAAATCAGGACCAGGCATCAAACCAAGCACAATTATGACTACCTCAAAGTAAAATGAAAGGGTTGTCTCTGTTGAATACAGAAGTTCTCTTCAAACCATCGGGTTCCAGCTCAATTTCAAGGACTTTTAAGGAATCAAGATAAGGCTCTGACAGAAATAACACAGTGGAAGGCTCTATTCTCCCTGACACAGGAGCAAGCGAGGCATCGATCGGCGAGTTCGTGCACACATGTGCCGTACATTTACAAGACCTTGACCGAGGCCTGCGTCCACGACAGGCAATTCCATTACTCACAGTCAGGGTGAAAGGTCGGGGGGTGGCGATCAATATGTGGAGGATGGAGACACAGAGATAGAGACTCGGATAAAAAGAACTCAACCTGCCGCTCTGTGGTTTTGACCCTCCCACAAAAGGGGGTTTTGGAGAGAAAAACAAACGTACCTTGACCTTGGCGAACTGAGTAGCCAGTGGCAGAAACATCTGTTAGGAAAAGCAATTTATTCAAGCTGCTGACAAGTACTCATAGGAGGAAATTCTCATGTGAAAGTCAACACGGTATAAGCTCTCTGAGGAGACAAATGTGCACCATTGTAGAGGTGAAATTGATTTCTCTCCTCAGTTAGCTCTTACAGGTTATTTGGATTAATTTATTGCAGGTAGCAGGTGGAGCGAAGGTTTGCAAATAAAAGTTTAAGACCACGGAAGAAGGCGGAAATAGGTGGAAAGCACACACACATGCATTGTTGCTGGACCAGTTCAAGAGAAATGTTCCCTGATGGCAGTGGCCTCCTTCTCCAGGATAATGCTCCCTGCCACAAAGCAAACATGGTTCAAGAATAGTTTGACAAACACAACAACGAATTCAAGGTGTTGACTTGGCCTCCAAAGTCCCCAGATCTCAATTCAATTCAGCATCTGTGGGATGTGCTGGACAAACAAAGTCAGATCCGTGGAGGCCACACCTTGCACCTTACAGGACTTAAAGGATCTGCTGCTAACGTCAGAGGTCTGAGGAGTCTCGATGGGTCAGGGCTGTTCCGGCTGCAAAAGGAAGATGACAATGCTCCAACACATTTCCAACAACAGATGCCTGACAAAGCAGAACAATGTGACTCAACTGGCACAGTTTACAATTACAATCTGACCATCACCATGTGCAGGGCGCTCATATTTTAGTAGTGCTTGTTGTAGCCGAGCAGCAAAGATTAATATCGGTCATAAACACAAACGAACAATGCGGAGGCAACGTTGTCTGAAGCTACATTTTAATCTCTCTCACAGTCAAAACACTTTGTCTCCGCTGTCTCTCTCCCTGCTTAACACTATCAGTCTGAAGATTTATTCAGTGTCACAAAGATACAAAGATTCTGCACAGTTGAGTAACCAGCCTGGTTTCAGCATCGCCGTGCATCAGCCCTGACTCTACCACCAAGGCCACAAGGAAACAAAAACCAGCAAGAGAACTTCTCCTCAAAGTATTTCACTGTAATAATTATAAAAAAACACAGTAATGACCTGTTGGCTTATTGATTTAAAGATTAAAACTGACTCACAACAACAACAAAACAAAGAAAAGTTGCTCTTTAAAATTCACCAGCCACTGAACTCAACATGTTCTCAGCAACATCACCAATCTTTAAAGGTCCAGTGTGTAAAATGGAATATATTAATGCATATCTATGTTTTATTTGTCCGTAATCACCAAATAATTAATGTTTCTGCTACAAGGTGCCATAGGTCCTATTCCACAGGAGCCCAGAAAGGACAAACTAAACACCAACTCTTAGGACCTGGGGTTGCAATCCGCAACTACACCAGTAGATACCACTGAATCCTACACACTGGACCTTTAAAGTTCCTGGACCTGTTTCTGTGGTGTGTTTTTTTGTTGCTTTGATAAAATGTTTTACTCGTGTCCATTGAATTTGATGCATGTGAAATACTCTGATCAAAATCAGATGAATAAAAGTTCAAGTTTCTGTAGTCGAGTAATTCGAAGTCAGCGGTGCTTGCATGTGTCTAAATGCAGTCATGTGGAAAAGTACAACTGTTTTACTCCGCCCCGTTCACTTCGCCGGCATCATGGAGCATTATGCTCGAGCAATTTTTCAGCCCTGATCTGATGAAACGTCGCATACGGGCTGGTGCTGGTGTGTGTGTGTGTGTGTGTGTGTGTGTGCTCCCCCGGAAGTAATCGTCATAATATATTTACACTTTTAGAGAAAACAATTATCATAAATTACAAATTTGTGGCCCACCTCTTTCGGAGATACGCTCGAGTGCTCTGTGGTTGCGATAAAACAAATACAATCTCTGGGTTCTCTGTGAGTCATGATGGAGTATGAACAACAAACGGCCCTTTTTTTTTTTTGTTCCTGCAGAAGACGCCTTCGTTTTTTAATGAAGTGCCGGCAGTTCCCAATGAGGACTCAATGAGGCGTAGAATGGGGCCTCTCCATCCCTCCCCTGCCTTTTTTTGTCTCTTCCTCCCGCTCGTCTCTGTGCATTTGAACCTCTTGTACCCCTCATCTTTTAGAGGATTAGAATAAGGGCCATTACCCTCTGTCAGGGCCGTGCTTAGAGCCACAATAGATGGGTTGCCTGGGGAGTCTTTCTCTCTTTGTACCCTCAGACAAATACACAAGTATCATGCAAACACTCTAATTTCAACATGACTTTACATCTCACCTATCTATCAATTCATTCCCAAACACTTTCCTCACTTTCAAAACTTTTCCCGAAGACGTCGGGGCCCCTCCGAGTAACTCAGCTTTCACTTCTCCTCCCGGGAGGCCCCTGACACTGACAAACTCATCTATAGACGAGGCAAACATCCATTAAAAGAACCAAAGGCCCCTTGCTGTTGATGGGGTTGACTCAGCTCAACACATTGTGGAGATTTGTATTCTTCAGCGACACCATAACCACCCGCTGTTCCTGTCCTCCTGGAAACAATCTGGATTTTATCTGGAAGTCACGCAGGAACTAAAAAAAGAGGAGCCCCTTTTGTCAGATAAGGGCGTGAATATATCACTCTTGTCGTGGGAAAACTGGGATTTCTCACAATGAATGAAGTTACTTGTCATGTTCACTCACATTAAGAGCTTTGTATTTTACTCTGAGATGATGAAAACCATTCAGACTCCTTGGATCTGCTTTATTTTCTTACTTACGTGAGCGCACATGACTGTTCTTATGCTGGTTTTAACTGGGAAATTCAGTGTTTTGGGTCACGGGAGCATCATTCTTTGACAATCAGTGGTAATCTTACGTACTTGATGCTCCACCTGTTGATCGCTGAAGGTTTTAAACTTTTAAGATGCCACTTTAGCATGAAAAGTGACTGCGAGAACCCACTATAGCTAAAACTTTATTCAGTTTTACCATAATATTGAGAATCCGTGAAGAAGAAGGAGCCTTCACGGATCTCCAACCAAGTCCAATTGCCCCAGATTGAACTCTCCTCAACTGGACGGCTGAGAACCTTCACAGGCATAATAATGACATTTCAAGGCCAGGTTAGTACTTAGCTACAACCGTTGCCTGGCAGAGTTAATGAGGTTTGCAGGGTGCATTCATGTTCTCGTGCATATTCGAAGCACACGTACCGCACGTGCTGAAAATCTCAAGTTCGCGCAGGTACGGCTGCAAGAAACAGTTGCAGACTGCGGTCAGGATTCACAGTCAATACCAACATCTGAATGCACGGTACTGACCCGAGTTCTTGGCGTGTTCATGTGCAATTCACTCAAAGTTTAGCCTGTGAACTTGTAACTTGACACCTGAGCTTGTAATAATTCATCATCACGCCATCATAACTTAATATAACTAAGATATATTCCCGCCGTGACACCAGCACTGGAGCTTGTGTCACTTTAATTTCATACACAGCGTGAAAGCCGCCCTGCTAAAGTCATCGGCTGGGCTTTGAAACAGCGGCTGCAGCTGCAGTGTCCAACTGAAATTAAGCCTTCTTTAGGAAACAAGAGACACAGATTAAAAAGGAAACAGCGGGCAGCGAGAAGAAACCCGTGCATCTCTGAGCCGCCTGTGACGGCTCGGCATTCAAAGTGAGAGAGCGGGTTATCAGACGTTCACAGACACCATCTTTCCTCCGTCTCACTTTCTCCTCCATCTCCCCGACCCATCTCTCATTCCTCTCCCATGGGTCATTTTCTCTAATCTGGATTCCCACTGTCTTCTACATTACTGACAGCGCATCAATCACCGTTAAACACACGGCCTTTAACGTGCCGATAGTGTGTGTGTGCGTGTAGAGCTGCCCGGGGTACCCCGACCACCTCCTAACCACCACCACCACCACCACCACCTCCCATTTAATCCCTCAAAAATGTCCGAGTCGCTGTGGAAATATTCGGCTGCTCTGCGCCGTGGGATGGGAGTGAAAACGAGCTGAGGATTAGCATATATTTTCAATTGCTCTCTTGTTTGAAACACAACAGCGGGTGAACAGGAGGGCAACTCCGCGGCACTCCCGCCAACACTCACTTCTTCTTTTGTTGTTTGATGAAAAGTTAAGAAAGGAAAAATTATACCGAGAGGTCAGACTATCATCGCTGTGCCTGTGCTAAGAGTATTTGGCACGGTCGATGTAAACACACTTGGAGCTTCATTCAAAATCCCCAATTTGTGATTGTCTGCCTTCCTCTTTGGTATGCATGTTATTTCCTCTTGTTGGATGCTGAGCTGTCTGCACGCTTTATTCATTTTCTGCAGCAAAGAAAGAACGCCGACTCCATCGCCACTCGGCCGAGCCCACGAGGGCAAAGACGAGCAGAGCTGAAGTGGATGAATTAATTCACTTCCAGCGCCTCTTCAGTTAAACCCAAAACCTGATCCTTTGTGTCACTCTTTTGAATATGCAGCGTTAACTCTGCTGCTGCCTGTCCGCGGCAATTCAGGTGAAACCTTTTCAGCCTTGTGAATTGAAAACAGACACTATCCGCGCGAGAATTACAGTACACAGTACAGCAGGGAGCCTGAAAAACTACAGTCTGTAATAAACGCTGACATTTCTTTTAAATGCCACCGCAGCCTGGCAGATAAAACGCTTTGCCAGGTTTCCTCATCGATGATTTAGCAAAGGCCTTAAAACAAGGGGGGTGATTTGGAACTTTGGTAAATCTAATATTTTTCATCCAGCGTGGACTGAAGAGACTCAGAACAATGCAAGTTTGAACATCTGCACTCCCATCGTACAGTAACAGGTCGACTCCATCTGCTAGAAAGCTCCAGATCCGCTGTGAGGGGAATTCAATGCAAGTTCCTGAAACGTCTGCATGGAAGCTTTGTTTAATGCCATTTTTTAAAACAATAACTGAGTGATAATTTGAAGTTGATCATCTTTCCCATAAATCGTTCCCATGCTGACGACGAGCCGCACAGCTGCAGCGTCAAAGCACCGAGGACGCCGCTTTGACGCCAACGAAGGAAAGCGTTTAGCCGTCCATTACATTCAATTTTTGTGGCCATAAAATAATCAATGCGGGCGAAAGCAGGTGTCCGTTATCACACAGCAGGTGTTAATTATGAAATGGCAGGTGTTTGTTGCTCGGCGATGGCCAAGGAGCAGCGCTCTTGGCAATCTGCCACGCTGGAAGGAGGTTTCAGGAACATAATGAAGATGCAGGTTCATTGGAATTGCAAAGATACAGCAGGTAAAGAAACAGCATGAAGAATTAAAGCTGAAGATGAACCACTTGAAAGCAACATCTCATAAGTTTGCTGTACATAAACATGCAAACATCCATTAAATGAAGCAAAACTCTCCCTGTAATTGAGCAAACCCCTTCATTAGGAGCTGAGACTGGAGCGTGACAGGCCTTTAATACATCCACACTCAGCCGAGTGAGGAGAAGAGAGCCGGAGAGAGCACGTCCGCTTAATTCAACGGCGACCTTAAGAACAGAAAATAAAAACAAATCATATCACTGGAAATAATCATGATGTTTACAACAGCTCAGATAATCGGGAAATGATGGAGAGAAAAAAGAGAAGATACAACTGTGTGTGAGTCAGTTAGAGAAGAGTGTCCAACGACGGGGATCATAGACATGAACATTATTTATGACGTTAACACAACGAGTGCTATGTGTTGAGCTGACTGAACATCAGACTGTGTAAAACATGGACGTTGGACATTTGAACATGGGGACTTATGGAGACTGACTCACTTCTTCTGGATCCAGCCTCAAGTGGACGACAAGAGGAACTGTAGCTGTTTTTTGGCACTTCATCTAACGACCTTAGCTGTCCGTTACTTTGTGCTAATTAACAAAACCTAAAGGTGTGCTTTTATTTTGATAGGGCTACCATGCAGCCTTATAGAGGCGCTAACATGGCTGTACAATCCAAACTGGCTTTTAATGAGACAATAAAATACGAGATAATAACTGTGATTTATATGCAACCAAATATAAAGTCATCCAGCTTGACATACGTATATATACTGTATATATATAAATGCAATAAGACACCCGCTGTGATCTGCAGCACGCCGCCTCTCCGCCCATATGTTGCTGTGCTAACTCCCTCCTGGTCCATCCATCTAATAATGGGAGGACGATGAGAGAAAATGTCTCAGTGTCAGCGGCACAGCCACTGAGATTCCATTATTACAGCCATAAATCCTTCTGATACCGCCATCTCCTCCTCCTCCTGCTCCTGCTCCTCCTCCTCCTCCTCCTCCTGCTCCTCCTGCTCCTCCTCCTCCTCTCTTCCACACGTGTTTGAATGACGAAGCTTTAACTTTAACATCTTTAAAAAAAATAACCGTCCGTCACGACGTCGGCGGCGACACCTCCACTCCTTAGAGGCAGCTCTAACTGCTGTCATTAAAGAGTGTGTGTGTGTGTGTGTGTGTGTGTACCTGTGTTTTCCAACACAGCGCCTGTATTTAGATTTTAATAGCGTATGTGCGGGTGTGCATAAGTGTCCTAATCAAAGTCCATTAGTCCATTCATCTCTGGAGGGAGGAGACGCACACTTCAGCGGCCTCAGATTTACAAGCCTGCTCCATCACCGGCGGATGTCGGGCTCGACTGTTAATGTCTGACCTAATGGCACACAGACAGGCTCGCGGTGATAAAGAAGGACCCTCCGTGAACCCGATAAAACAACGGGCGCAGCGAAAATATGTGGACCATGAATAACGAAGCTGCCTCGGAAGTCGCAATCACTCCGGAATGAGAAGCAGAGGAGGAGAGAGAGGAAGCAGATCGCCTCACTCTCGATGCCAAATAGTTTTTCTGTTGAGTGGCGTCGGGTTCAATAGCATGATTAATTAGGTGAGAAGGGAGAGAGCGATCCGGGCTGCGGCGGAGTGAGATGTGATTTCACAGATAGCATGAAAAGACAGATAGGCAGGCGCGTCGCAGTCCATCCATCCACTGCTGACTGCTGTGGCTTTCTCATCCGGGGGTGGAAGTGAACGCAGCACCTGCTCAACGTTTGCATCAGCTCGGAAACAAAGTTTGGAAATCCGCTCCAGCGCTGATGTAAGAAGGCGACCGCCGCCGCCGCCGCAGATCGCGCCGGGGTCGCTCGACACTCATAGAGCTGCTAACTGACGCTGCTATGTCAGCACATTTTGGACAAACTTTGCCTGATTCTGCAGAAATGAATCATCTGTGTCGGTTATTTCCTCCTGAACGATCAAATCTTTGCTCATATCAGTGTGCACAGGAGTGTTTAAATCTATCAATCTACATGTACATTTGAAAACTGCTTTTGTCAGTGGATTAGAGATGTGGTGTTAAAGTTTGTTTTTCTGGATGCTTGATCACATTTTCCAAACTTTGCCCAAGCTCTGAAGCTGACTCCGATCAATCGAGCAGAGCTGCTTAGTGACCAGAAAAGTTGTTGTTGTACTGTTGGAGCTCCTGCATGAGGCGGAGAGAAGCGTGCACGCTCAGCCGACCTGAAACACGACGAACAAAACAAGCAGGAAGTGCATGAAGCGTCTGTTTCTGCTGTGCGGCCCTCGGCGTGCACAGAAATGAAACAGACTGTTTGCTTCATTTCAACCTTTTAAATAAATCTCGTGAAAAAAAACAACAACACATTCGGGGCGTTGTCTTCTCGACGGGGGAGCCGCCGCTCCAGAGGATCCCACGCCAAATAACAGCGATGGTAATTCCCTTAAAAATGAGCGGCGGCGATGAAAGCGAACTCTCCTTCACCTCCTCGCGTTTGTCGTCTGCAGCTCGCTCCTCCTCTTCCGCAGAACTCCTTCCTCCCTCCTTCAGTCGGCAACGCGCTGGATGCTCTGTAATTAATCCATCGCCGTCAGTGGGGAGCGGTTTGCTTGTTTACTCTTATTGAAATTAGCAAGGCCTGCCTCCCCAGAGACACGGCGTCAGAAGCACAATTATCTGGCACTGGACTAATTAGGACACGGTGCTAATGACACCTCCATGGTTGCATGGATAAGCGAGGAAAAAACGAGAGGAAGGAAAGGGAGGGAGGTGGGAAAAGAAGAAGCATAAGGAGGGGAGCAGGAATGAGAGGAGTTAGGGAGAAACGTGGCACCTCGGAGGAGGGTGAGGGGCCCGATAAGCCGCAGTGGAGCCGAGCTTACAGCGGCTGAGCTCGCCTCCCCGTGCACCGCCGTCAGGAAACACCGGCGGCGGATTAGATAAGAAGCGCGCCTCCCACCTCCTCGCTCATCTCCTGCAGGGCTTTCTCAACACCTTGGCAGGGAGCTGGCCCTCGCCGCTGCTACTATAGCTGCCATTACACTGATTATCACCCCTGTCAATCACATGCTCCGCCTACCCAAGGGGTAGGCACGGTCGGCCAATTAGCAACAGGGGGGGGCCAAACGTCACAGAAGTGAGGAGCGAAGTGGACTAAGGATGCAGGAGAAGGATGCATGGCGAGGTCGCTGACACATTCCCACAAGAGAAGCAGCAACATGACTAATAAAAGGAGGAAGCATGTATTCTATCACTAATTCACACCGTGTGCACGAGGTGAAAATGAAGCCAGGGGAGTGGAGCGGCACGCATCGCTCCGCCGCTGTAAGCAGGTCACAGAGTGAGAGTAAACAAGCTTTACACATTCAGCACAGGTTTTCATCTTTGGTCCAATATGGAGGTGGCCGACCGCAGATTGGGGTTAACCTCGTTAGAGAAAGACAGACTGGATTGGTTCGGTGACAGCGGCGGTTTAACTGAGAGATCAGAATGTGACCACTTTAAAAAAACACGCCGACGCGATGCTTTCCGCTCATGAAAGAGACCCGAGAGGAAGAAACACCAGAGCCGCTTCATCACGTCGCCTCTTTAGTTAGGGTTTGAGTTGGTTCCAGAATTTGCTCATCGAGGTAGCGGGATTGATCGGGATGCCAGCGACGATAAAAGCGACTCATCGTCCAATTTCATCTGGGAAAAGCTTTTTCCTGCTTCTACTTCCTTCCATCTCTCTAAACTGCTTTTCCCTTCACTGCGACTCAACACGGGGAATAGTGATTTCAGACTACAAAGGAGCGAGTCTTCAGAGAAACACAAGACTCGGTGTAAAATAAAAAAAAAGAAGGAGGATAAAACAGGAAACTCAAGGTCGAGGCGAGCTGGATAAATCTCCCTCCCAGTTCATGGGAGTGAAAAGAGACATGAGAGCAGCTCTGAGACGCTTTCTCAAGACTTTCCAGGATCCTTCTTCATGTGAGCCACGATTCTTTCCTCATGCAAAGGTAGTAAGGAGAAAAGTGGTAAACTAATGAAGTAATGATTGAACTTCAGGCCGAGAACTCAGCGCTAATGACCTGATGCGCTGCAGAAATGACTGCGGGGGTTTGTTAAAAACAAACTCCACTCACTTTAAATCATCTCTGATGTGAAATAATGGAAAGGGATTTGAAATCTGACGCTGACTGTACTTCAAACTAGTTCAACAATCATTTCCGAAGCGTGTGCGCCTGTTTACCTGTCAAAATCCACACGCTCCCTTAAGACGCTCAATTTAGATAATGCAATGAAGGAAAAAGAACATTTAGTGAACAATGAACGCACTCACAGACCAGAAGGGAGCTGGAATAAAAACAGTTGCAGCTTCGCAGGCACCATCAAAACCTTTTAAAGACGGGTCCTTGAAAACACTGAAATAGAACGATCTGACACTTTCCAGCCTCTGAACATTAAAGGAGGAGAAAATAGAGTGCTCCTCAAACCATTTAGCACCCAGATGGAAGTGAGGTGCCTTTTGGGAAATGCTACCTTGGACTTCATCAGAGGTAATGTGTTTTTTTTTTTCTCCTTTTATTTTTTGAAATTTCTTCTGGAGGAAGTTGCTGCTGGACGTGGACCAACGCTCGGTCCCAGACGTGGAGGTTTGGCTCGAGCCAGAGCTGCAGCGTGAACGCTGAGGTGTGCGGCACTGGCGGTGGCAGCCAATCGGCAGATGGAGTCAGGTGTGAAAGACAAAAAAAAAGAGGTGGAGAACGGTGGGAAAAGATGCCGTGGACGAAAAATGAGGTGGACGTGGACAATCTGAGGTCAAGACAGTGACAGTACACACCTAATGTGCATATATGTAAATGAATAGTATTCATCTGAGGTGTTTAGTGTGAGCTCTATGCTATATATGTGTGTGTGTGTGTGTGTGTGTGTGTGTGTGTGTGTGTGTGTCCCAGGTGGTTTTCCCAGCAGCCAGGTCTGTTCCTGTGTGAGGCTGATGAATGAGGCCTGGTAGCAGCTTGGACACTCCCATTTAACACAGCATGGAGCTACAAACTGCCATTGTAGCAGACAGTAGCAGCACGGGAATACACACACACACACACACACACACACACACACACACACACACGGTTGCACCCTCGAACTGACAAAACAGAAAAAAAACAGCCAGCGCTGGTTGATTGTGTAAATGCTGAAAATGACCTCATGTAAATAATGTCTGTCCCTGCTGAGCAGCATATGCGGGCGTGGCGTGATGCCTCTCCGTGACGACGCCGTGGCTTGTTGACATAACCGACCCCAGAAGTCCTGCGCTCACCTCTGCACGGGTTAATACAGGGCAGGGCTCAAACGTGAATTCTGCAACGAGTCAAATCACTTTGTGTAAAGTGAAAGGAGTCGCGTGAAGAGACACGAACCTGCAGAGAATCATCGTCCCGCTGCAGCCTGCAGTCTGCAGCATGTTCCAGCTCCTACACGGCTGCCAGGTCTGATCTCACCCTTTCTAGACCAGGATTGTAAAGCGCCACGAGCATCTCTCTGCAGATCCAGCTGGCTACAAATCAAACAGTATGAGGACGTTCTTAAACGACGTAGAAATGCATAAATCAAAAACAAATTGACCAAATATGACAAACATAACAAAATGTCTGGTGGTGTATGAAGCCGACCAGCGATGTGACGTCATATAGTTATTTCTAAGTTTATATCAAGTTAAATTGTCTGTCAGGACTTTTTCTTAGCTAATAATACTAAAGATTTTGGTAATATCATCGAATGTGAATCCATATTTTCAGAGGAAATTACAGTAACGTGATAATTTCTTATCACTGCAAACTTAGCGCTGTGGTGCGTTTTAGCTCCTTTCAGCTCGTCGTTTCGGTTTCTCCACCCACAAACTTCAGATTCTGCTTCACTCTCACTGATCTGAAGTCAGCGTTTGGTTTGCTGTTTGTTCGCCAAGGTAACGACAAACATTAAATTAATTTCTGCCCAAAAAATAAAAGCCCTTAATCTTAATTAAATGTTGATCAAAGAAGCAGCAGATCAGAAAAATTTCAGACTAGTTTTTGGAACCGAGCGGCGCTGACAGACAATTTTATTCAAAGGTGAGATAAAAAATAATGATAAAGTAGATATGTGTGATAAAATGGTGACAAAGAAACAGAGCACGCAAAGCAGGAAATCACATGTCGTACATCACGTGACATCTGAAATAAACAAGACAAAAAGTGTGAGTGTGTGTGCTGCCGGTGTCGGCGCTGCATTTAATTAGGAGTCAAACATGTGGTGTTTAAATGCTAAATTAGCGGCGCTGTGAATTGGCCGTGTTGGTCCAAGCTGTGGCAGAGAGCACATGTAGCAGCTGCAGGGATGTCCACACATGCACACACACACACACACACACACACACACACACACAAAACCACACACCCCAGTGAGCAAAGCCATAACAGCACACACTTAATTATACTCTTAATTAAGCCCGGAACTCAAAAGGCCAACAACACGGACCGCATGGACGACCGCACGGCAAGTCAAGTGTGTGTGTGTGTGTCTGTGTGTGTCTGTGTACATGAATGTTTCTGATTGGCTAGTGTGTGTGCATGTGTGTTTCAGAGCAAATTAATGTCCATGTTCCATTTACTGCAGAATTTCACATTTCTGACTCGTAATTTAAAGCGTGTGTGTTGTAGCTCCAGTGAAAACTGCTCACTTCAAGGCCTTCAAGGATTATGTAGGCGCCTGGAAAAGTCCATTCGGTCATTGTACAGCAGAAAACTTGGATTTCATGCGACCCTTTAAACATGTTTCCTGTGCTGTGTGCAGTTTCCTGCGAGGTGCACGCCATATTGCGGCGTCCGTCCGTCCGTCCATCCGTCAGCCTGCCGCAGCGAACATGTGTTGTGATGCAAATGAAGCCGGCTGCCGAGCTGCAACACCACTTTTTAATTGAACCTTTTGATCTGTGGCTAATTCCACTAATTAGCGGCACTATTCTCTCCCAACAGGATGTTTTCTGTCATGCAAGTGTGTGTGTGTGTGTGTGTGTGTGTGTGTGTGTGTGTGTGTGTCAGTCCTTCCTTTTGCTAACTACCCACGGAGCCGATCGCCGGCTGGCATTTAAAAGGGCTTCCAGAAAAAGCGAATCTCAGTTCTTTATCTGAGGCACAACAGACAGGTGCGCTGTTAAAGGTATAACGTTACATAAAAATAAAAAAAAGCACAGATGCTCATTATGGAGGCACACACGGGGAAACGAGCAGCGAGTGTTTTATGCTCCTGTATAGTTTTATATCGACGTACTCGGAGTGTGGAAGCGACTGAACGAGCGGCGTCTTCAGTCCGTGTTAATGTGACGATTACTTTTCATTTGCGTCCTCCATGCATGTGTGTGATGTATGCATGCACGAACACAAACACATCATCATTTACATAAAAGGGGCCAAGCTACTGCAAAGAAGATGAACCGATAAAATGTTTTTCTTCAAACTAATCAGGTGCCTTCATATTCAGTCATTAGGCGCTCGCTTTTAAAGCCGAGCAGCTGAAAGGCTCCGAAGAGCCAATCCACAGAATTAACAACCAGCGGAGACGCAGAAATGACCCCTGCAGTAAACCTCTGCTGCACCGCTGTACCAAGCACTTCTCTGCACGCCATTGTCTCTGCATGACTCTGAGCCGAGCTGCCACGATCAAAGTGAAAGCAGAAATACCCTCGTCCACTTGAGGCTGGCTCCAGAAGTGAGTCAGTCTCCATAAGTCCCTATGTTAGACAGCAGAAATAAACATGTTTACAGCCTGGTACAAAAAAACTGGGATGAATTTATATACAACTCACCTGTTCAGGTTATATTAAGGCTTAAAGTTATGCAGGATTAAGAGCGTGGACGCTTTGATTGACAGGTGGGTGCAGTTGCAGGTGGCTTGTTTGAGCAACCAGATCAACATCTTTGCTGATTTTTGGATTAGACGGAGGTGGAGGAAGAACCAGGACTTCCTCAGGACTTCCTCCACCCTGCAGCAAAGCTGTGGGTGACGTCACGGATACGACATCCATGTTTTGTACTCTCTATGACTGGAACACGGCGAACATTCAGATCAGAGGAGATCGAATATTCCTCCTTTTATTTATCGCTTTTCTTTTATCGTTGAATATATCTGGACAAAATGTCTGCAGACAGTTTTCTGATTTCTTCCAGATGAAACAAATCAGTTAATCGAGAAAATAAGCAGCAGATGAATCAATGTTTGATGTATTGTGACGTCTTCGCTGCCATTTCAATCCAAGATTTCAGAGTGGTCCCTTCATGTGCTTCATCTTCTGCGCCTTCCACGCCGTTAAACAAATTTCCACCTAATAAATCAGCCTTTCATAAAAAAAAACACAAAAATGAACTTTTCCATTTGTTAGTCGGAAGCAGCGCCTGAAGAAAACTAAGTGCACAGTTTCTGCTCATTTTTACACTCGGTGAAAGCTCTTAAAACGTTTTTCTGTCTCTGAAGGGGAAAAAAAAAAAAAAAAAAGCAGCTTTCATTACTGAAAAATTAACTTTGATTTCATCTACCAAAAAAAACCTGACGCACTGTGAGCAAACACGGCGCGTCAAAATAATTAATTGCTTTATTTCTTCTCCCGCAGGAGCAATCACTTTGAAACAAGAGAGGGAAGAAGTTTGAAAATGGAGGTTATCTCACTTTTACACACACACACACACACACACACACACACACACCTTCTCCTCCATTGTTGCAGCTCCTCTCTGTATCTCCAGAGCTGTCTTGATAACTAGGGACCCCCTGCTGCCTCGCTCCCCTAGATAGCCGATTACCGCAGCCCTCCCACTGATAAAACTGGGGCCTTGCATCACTTCCCCTCCTTCACCGAGCTTTGTTAGCACTTCCCTCCTCCTCCTCCTCCTCCTCTTCCTCCTTCCCTTTCCATTACAGTTACCTTCAGGACAGTGATAGCGGACCCGCTCCAGAGACCAGAAACTCTGGAGGAAGTTGCTTCTTGTGCAGGAATGTAAATCAGAGGGGAAGAAAACAAACGGCCTTCATTAAGTTCAAGTGTTGAACAGCTCGGATGTGCGGCGGAACTTTACCTCCCTCGTAATGTTTCCCCTCTGAGCGCTGACATGGTCTCATGTGGCACGTTTGTATGTTTGATGTCACACAATAAAAGACTCTCCCTCCCTCTCTTCTCTCGCTCGCGTTTGACTCATGCCACTCAAAAACTTCCAGGCTGGGGAGACGCAGGAGTTGATATCAGTCAGGAGACAGGAGGAGGTGGGACGCGCTGACAGCTTCCAGTCATGTCCGTCCCACGCCAGCTCCACTGGACGGGACTGCGTCCCCCCTCTGCTGTCACTCCATCCTGAACACTCGGATCACTCCTCCAAAGCTGCTGCAGAGGCATGATTACAATCTCAAAAAAAAAAGTGGCAGCAACACTCGAGGCAACAATTGATTATGTCTGCTTTGCTCGCTGCACTTGAGAAATCACTCGAGCGCGGCCGAGACGACTGTTTGGCAACTCGCGATGCAAATATGCACCGTGGTTCGAGGACGGGAACCCGACTGGGAGCGACAATCAACGCACAATGAGCAGTGTGATGTCAGACACATGCACACTCATTTACATAATCACCATAAAGCACGCAGGCCTTTATTAATGATTACGACATCACATCTTATTGTACTGAATGAGTTAGGAACCTTTTTCTCCACACACAGTTACATAAAAACAGTCACACACTCTGTCGGCACAGACATATTGGTTTGCCATTTCATCTGGCAGACACTGGCCTTTTATTAAATATCAGATATCAGCCAGTCAGTGTCCTCTAACGCAGATATGATGGATGCTCCGCCCGACCACAGCTGCATTAAAAAACGCCTGTGAAAGCTGCAGTGCGGGTTTATGTTCATCGCCGTTCTGCTTTAGTTTAGTTAAGTCTTCATTTAAAGAGCTGCGGGTCACCTTGACTGAAGGAACGGCAAAGCTCGCTAATAGAAATTCATTAACTCAGGTTTGAATGAATGCACGACGTTGTTTCAGAGAGAGACCACACGAAGGCTGAGTCCACGAGAGTGCATGAATTATGAAAACTGAGCCGCCCGTTACCTTCAGCTGTCGTTCAGTCCGCTTCCATCTGCAGATCGTGCTTTTGTCATTTCACTCATACCGACTTGATTTATTCAAACTGATGGAGTTTCCTCGGATAAACGCTCAGCCAGGGTCGCTGTCAGCAGACGGGATGTGATCGGGAAACATCTGTATCACTAAACAAATGTGGAAATGTGGAATCAGTCAGAGTGATCATGTGCACAGGCTTCGACAAAGGAGACAAGGAGAAGTGTACATGAACACCCAGATATTATACCCATACCTCAACATTAATCTGCTGGCATAAGGTGGAGAGCAGCTCCTCTCCTGTGGTTCTGGTTCCCCTTCTCCACACGTCTAAGCAGCTGAACTGGCACCTCTCCGTACTTTGGTCCATGCTGGACTTGAACCATCCCTGCAGACTGAGCTAACTGGTCTTGAACCTTCTCTCAGTTATGCTGCTATAGGTCTAGACTGTCAGCGGACTTCCCACTGATCCCCGACCATTGAGCCGGATTCTGCTCGAGTTTCTGCCTCTTAAAGGACGTTCTTCCTTGCTCATGGTGGGTACTGTTGGGTCTCTGTGCGGTCGTGATCTGCTCTGTATTTCAGCTGAGGGGGATCAGTGACCTGTTGGACCTGAACGCTTCATTCTAATGGTGAGTTAGCCTCTGTTAACGTTTCCTAAAACATGACGGTGTTGTCTTCACTGTTTCATCTCTGTGTTAAACGTACTTCCTCATCAGGATGATTAATAATGAAAACAGAGATGAAGCTGCAGGTCAGCGCTCATTTCCTTTTTTCTTCACATCACCAGATTGTGTTTATGAACGCCGGCGCTACAGTCACCTGCTCTCTGCATTCTGAACAAGACCAGCCCGAGGTTAGCCCTGCACACACACACACACACACACACACACACACACACACACACACACACACACACACAGTCATGCACTCGCAGCTGACAGCGTTTGGGGAGCGGCGGCCTTGAGACGCAGCACTCTAATTAAGTAAATGAGAGAATGGCAGAGGCAGATGGTGGGAGAGGAAGAGGAGGCAAATAGCCACACTTCCTCCTCCTCCTCCTCCTCCTCCTCCTCCTCCTCTTCTCTGTCTGGGTCGCCCACGGGGCTGCAACTGTTTCCTTCCCTCTCACCTCTGCCTCCTCTTTAACTTCTCCTGCCTGCTCGCCTCCTTCTGCTAATTCACTCTGGAGGAACGCCGCTCGCTTTCTTGTTGCCGACGTCTCTTTGTTATTCATGTTATCTCTGTGTGTGTGTGTGTGTGTGTGTGTGTGCGCTTACTGTACGCCCATGTCACACACACCCTGCAGGTAGCTATCACATCTCCTGAAAGGAAATGGAAGCTGGAAATGAAATATGACTGCCTGCGTTAGAGTCCGTGTATCTAATATGTTCGTATGTGGGACAAAGCGCACACCTTCCCCCGTCACATCGTTCATGTCAGTGTAATTTCTGTGCTGCTTAGCCTGGTGGTGTGTGTCTGACGGTGTGTGTGTGTGTGTGTGTGCAGATTCTTCGTCTGGCACTACAACAACTCTCCGTCTCCGTCTTATCTTCACTTAAAGGAAATAAAAAATGTTCCTGCACCGACTCTCTGCCTGCTCGCTCCGAGTCAAAGCGTGACGTTCTGCTGCGATAGGAATGACTCGGGAATCCTGATGAGTGAAAAAAAAGAATCAGTTTGATTATAATCATGAAGATTTTCATGAAATCAAACCCCTTTTTGATGCTTTCATGGTCCATTTATTTATATTGTGCACGTTTCTCAGCCAGTCGGTGAATTAACATACAGTTAGTGGCGGGGTCTGCCGTCACGAGCATGCGGGAGCCCCATGAACTCATATAACCACGTGATACTGTTGGTAAAATGACCTTAATGATATCAGCTGAATATATTTTTTCAAGTTGAACATTTCCCGCTTCACATTAAAAGAGTTTGACAGGCTTTTATTGTGAAAAAATGACAGGAAACAATATGTTTTTGTCGCCAAACATTCATTTCTCCTGCAGTAATCATCCACATCTGTATTAAGTTACTTATCAAGTAACTACTAATTCAAGCTCAATGTGTCCTGCCGCTGCTGTTTCACGTTAAAAGCAGCTTTTATTGTGAAGAAATGACAGGAAACAGGATGCATTTGATGTGGAACATTCATTTTCTGCATTAGCCAGGACTGAAATCTTTGTTTGTTGGTTTTTCCAACTTCTTTCATGATGCTTCATCTCTCAGACTTTAAAATATTTGAGTTCTGCAGATCTCTCGCTTTACAATCACTGACTGATGAGCAGGGTCTTATTTTTCCCCTCACCTGTAGAAACCTCTAAAGCGTCTGTAATCCGGCACAAAAAGCCACAACGGACCAAGGAGCAATGAGTTTTGTGAGTGAACCCGTTTAGTCGGCCCGTCAAAGACTTTTTAGATTTTCATTTTGGAGCGGACGGCAGCAGCGTGACCGCACGGAGCGCCGTCCGGACGATGAAACCACGTGCGCCTTGGACTCGATCAGCTGCTGAATTTATCTCCGGCTTTCCAAACGTCTCTCTGTCTGTCGTTCATACTCGCTCTGCATTCTCTCACAGCGCTTATCAGCAGGAAAACACACGAAGACCAGCAGCCACTCTGGAACTGAACGGACTTGGATTGAACCTGGGAAGCGGCAACATGTTTTCATATCAACTTAGTTTGATTTGAACGAAGCTGCCTTCATTGGTATTTTAGATTTGCTCTCATGACTCAGCTGCTAAGACACAGTCCAGAATGATGAGTCATCAACAATTATGATAACGGAAAGAACAAAAATAAAAAAGTTGTTCCAGCTTCACAAACGTGAGATCATTTCTGATCCATTAGAGTCTGGGTCCTGAGTCCTGATTCGTTTGGTTACAGTTATGGAAAGGTGGTTTTGGTTAAAGATTTAAAAAGTCAGCAGCACTAAAAGAACTTTGAGCTGAAAATCAGAAAGTTGGCCACGATACTTCTTTCGTACGGACTAAAATGTGTCTGCAGCAGCCAAAATAAAAATAAAAAACCACATGAATCAACTTTGCTTCAACAGATTTTTGCATTTTAACCATTTGACTAATGGGACAACTCAAATCTGTAATATTTCTATGCATCATCCGATCATATAGATCACCATTTAAATAATACATGAGCTCATCTTTGTGTTTGAAGAAGAAGGAGAACTTTTATATATTATTCTATTGACGCCCCAGTTCTCCACTCAAGGTTTAACACATATCGGCCTGAAGTACAACCAGAGGGCCTTTAAACATGCAGATGTGGAGTGATGGGCTGATGGCAGCGGGCCCCTGGGTGCAGTATCGTGCTCAAGGGCACCGCGAAGGTGCCCAGGAGGTGAACGGACACCTACACAGTCCACCTGTCATACTCCAAGCAGCCCCTGCAGACTGAGCTCCTGCTGCCATGAGAGGAACTTTTACATTTGAAAGTGTGAGAAGTTTATTTTGATGTTTCTGTGAGTGCTCAGGTCTCGTACTGCTGCATATGTCAGGAGACGAGTGTGTGTTTTAGAGAAATTAATGAATGTTCTGACAGTGAACAGTTTGTAGATCTGTGTGTGTGTGTGCCAATTAAAATGTGATTTCATTCGAGGACGCGCCGTAGTAAACAAACACACACACACACACACACACACACACATTATTTGTCCTCCATCTTCATCTTCAGGTACAACCAACACGTGTGTGACCCCATTAGCATTATCCATGGAGACAAGACAAAACAAGGCTGTGTGTGTGTGTGTGTGTGTGTGTGATGATGATGCATCACACTGATGCAAATATAGATCCTGACACACTTCACAATCACACAATAGACACTTGACAAACACACAACTGCGCACACACACACACACTGAGCGCCTGTGTGGCCCGGGCTGATTAATTGGAGCGTTCAGCAGCCGTGATAGCTGTACTCCTCAGAGACAACACACCGTCTCTCTCACTCCACCTTAACCTCTGCTGGACACACACACACATACATATACAGTAACCACACACACACACACACACACGCACGTCATCTCTTCCCTTCCTCAGCTGAAATTAGTCCACCTCTCTCTCTCTCCGTCTCTGTCTCCCATCTTGCAAATGACCCGCCATCAGCTCGCGTTCACCTTGCCGTCAGCAATGGCTTTTTTTTTTTTTTTTTTTTGCCGCTGAGCAACCGGTTAAGGTGCGATGACGCAGGGGAGCGCTCAGGTGTGTGAGTGTGTGTGTGTGGAAAGAGTGTGTGTTTTCGCCTCACACAAATTAATGAGCCGACGCACAAAAAACCCATAGAAATGCACAAACAGATTCTTACAAGTGCACTCCAACCGGCTCGCTCTCTCATCTTTCTTCCCCGCTGAAGGTGACTCACCTTCACGCACACACACACACACACACACACACACACACACACACACACACAATTACAGCGAAAGCCCAGCCAAGGTTTTCTCCTCCACGAGTTTTATGTAGCTTTAAACCAGCCGAAGGAGCGGCCATATTTCTGCTGGACCGCAAGGTGACTTGAGAGACAAAACAGGGGGAGGTGGAGGTAACGAGGAGAACAAGTGGAGGCAGAGGAAGTGTCTCCACCTCGGGTCGACGTATTGTTCCACGCCGAGCGACCCACGATCCCTCACGATCGCCCTCTCCATTGTCTTCCCCTCATCCTCTCATGCTCTCTCCTTATCTATCCTCAGAGACTTTCCATCTCTTTGTCTCGCTTTGTCTTCGCCCGCTCTCTAACACACACACACACACACACACACACACACACACACAGACACACACCCACTTCCACCTTTTCTCTCTCTATTCCCTCCCTCCCCAGTCAGCTGTCACGGCTGCCACTTTCTCGCGCCCACTCATTTATTACAGGTCACCATCGCGGAAGGGGCCGTTTAAAAAAAGGACAACGTGCCCCATCTGAACACACACACACACACACACACACACACACAGTATACATGGATTTGCAAATACTGTACAGACAAATGAAAGGCACCTGTTCACATTATATTAAGGCTTACAGTTATGCAGGATTAAGGGATTATGCATTCAAAAAGGGAAGAGATCTGCCAGTTTGACGCGTAAAAGCTTCACAGAGTCAAATTCAAACGAAGCCTCAGTCTCTAAAAACAAACTTGCATGTCTGAACTTGTCTTCTCAGGCGGGACGTGTCCAGGGACCAGCAGGGGCCCTTCAGCAGAGCTGTGTGCGATCTCAAGTCAAAGTTTTTAGCACATTTTGTTGGAAAGTTGGAACAAAAACGAAAGGTTAACCACTTTTATCTTTCCTATTTTAAAATACAATTCGAAACTCAAAATGATTCATTAAGACCAAATCCTCTCAGACTGGAGCTCTATGATCCGCCGTGTGCTGTGTGACTCTAAACGAGCTCCTCTGAGGCGTCATCTTTCCTCCGTTCAAAAACTTCAAACTATTTGGTTTATTGAGCTCGCTGATCCATGAAAGCAGCAGAGTTCCCTCATAGAGAAGATGTAGAGAGGTATTCAACTTTCCTTCCCCTTCCTCGGGTCCTGGGAGACTCCTGAACTCATTCTCTCTCTAATTTGAACTTATTACATCAATAAGTTCTTAAAGGTGGCACGATTTCTTACAGCGAGCGTGACACGGTTGAATATTACGACAGTTTATCAAAAGATAACAGAGGAATGGTTGAAAATAATTGTATTTTCTTGAATAAAGCAGCAAAAATATGAGGCCGTAAAGAGCTGCTGAGTAACAAACAGAGACACTGCAGCCAGTTTCTGATCTGGGTTTGTGTCCTTTAAACACTCCTAACACCATCTCACTGACATCACACTTGAATCATGGGAAACGTTGTCTTTCTTCTAAAAAAAAAAAAACACAATTATCTGTTTCTTTTCTTTCGTCGCGGGCAAATATTCAGAAAGGAAAGAGATATTACAGACAGAATCTGGCAGAAATCACCCGATAGACACCAAGGCACACATGCCTCAGCATACAGAGCATCAATCACACACACACTCATGCTCACACACACAGTAATACACACTCGCACACAGTGCCAGACAGATTAAGGCCCTGATTAAGGCGGGTGTTGCATAAAAGTCTTGGAACAGTAAATATCCTTAATTTGTAGTGTAATTAAACAGATTAGCTGCCGTGAATATCTTAACAGGGATTAGTTCACACACAATACAGCAGGCGGGCTCGACTACACACACACACACACACACACACACACACACAGAGGAAGTATAACTCATGAAAAACATCCAAAATATCTTGTTTTTAACAACCGCAAGATGCAACTGTGAGTCAAACAAATGGGTGTGTAAAGGTGTGTGTGTGTGTGTGTGTGTGTGTATAGAGACAGGTATAAAGCTCAGGTAAAGACACAAATCTACAAATGGGGTTGAATTGCAGGATCGACACGCGCAGCGATGAAGGATTACAAAGCAGTGATCATTTCTCCTCTCACCGGCTTTCATTAAAACGCCGGCCTTTGTCAAGGTTACGGAGGGGGGGGGGTTCTTTTGTGATTTTAATGCCCTGCATTGTGCCGCGCTGAGAGGCAGAACAGAAAGCAAGGGAAGCGAGTGAAAGACGGCAAAGGAACGGAGAAGAAAAAGCCCAGACTCGCTGTAAGAAAAGAGTGGATGGCACTTGATCGTGCCTCGCCAAAGAAGCACTGCCAATCAAAAAAAAAAAAAAAGGAAGCTGAACGCTGTCCCACTTCCTGTGCTGGCCTCGTGCCTGAGCACGGCTGCAAATGTAAATCCAAAGCCAACGCTCGTACACACAAGAAGAGACGCAGACAAACATGCACACATACGTTTGTGTCTACAAGGCGGATTAAGCCCAATCCTAACCTAAACCTCGCGCTAATCCTAATGCTCGCGTAAAAAAGCTGCACTAATGAATATTTCTGGATTCATAATTGATCACATGACTAAATGTACCGTTTTCACCTCGCTGCTTCAAAACCTCAGCAAAACTTTCAAAAAACAAACCAAAACTTTCCTAAACCCACGAGCAACACATTGTCTTCATTTGGAGTTGGTGGAGACCAAAACAGTGAGATTAGTAGACCTGTAGCAGAGATGTGACCCCCCAAATGAATGCTACGACTCTCAGTGTCTCTGGATATAGTGATATTTATTAACATTAGCATCATCTATAAGAATTGAAGTCATTATTGTGCTTCCAGCTTGTTTCGCTGCCTCATGTGATCAAAAAAGTCTTTTTGGAGTTAATATGGTGCCAAAGTCTGTACTGAGAAGAGACATTTTAATAATAGACGTTTCTGATCTTTTCTAAGGACAAACTTTTAAAAATCAGGTTCAGGGTTCAAACAGCTGCTGTCCTATATTAATATTTGTAGATGCAGCATTGCCAGAAGAGTTTAAGCTGACAGAAAATGAATTTAAATGACACGTATTAATTATTATCCATCTTTGTTAACTCCGGCGTCACACGTGAAGCTCAACACAGACTCCCACGTCATGTTTCAGGTGCAGCTGCCAACTGTAGTAATTCAATTAAAAGTTAATGAGTAATTAGTTTTTGGATATGCGACTGAAGCAGATCACAAATCACGCATGTTGAAAAATGAAGCGGCAAAGGAGACGATGAGTCACCAAAAGTTGATCCACGTGGATAAAAAAAAAAACACGACACACACACACACACACACACACAGCATGCAGATAACAGACAGCTCGAGCGGTGTACGGAGCCGCAGACAGCGTGTCGTCCATGAAACAAATTGGGTGTCGTAATTAGAAAAAGAAAAAAAAACACACGAGCTGTTTTCCCATTCTCCCTGTGTGTCAGTGACAGCCTCACACACAAGGCTAATGAAAGACAGAGGGAGGTGTGTGTGTGTGTGTGTGTGTGTGTGTGTGTGTGTGTGAGAGAGAGAGAGGGAGGAAGGAAAGAAGAGAGGGAAGGACAAAGGCGAGGAGGGAAGCTGTTAAAAAGCAGAGGCAGTGAAAGATGAAGCGGGGGAATAAAACTGAAACGCAACGGACATGTTAATGGATGAGAAAGTGGGGAGGGGAGGGGGAGGTAAGGTGAGAGAGAGAGAGAGAGAGAGAGAGAGAGAGAGAGAGATGAGGAAGTAGATAAAGAAAAGAGATGACAAATGTGTGAGGACGAAAGCGGCGAGGTAATGAAATAAAAGTCAAAGTAAAAGAAGGCTTCTTATACGAGAAGAGAAGTGATGTGAGCCAGTGCGTACTGCAAGGAAGTGTGTGTGTGTGTGTGTGTGTGTGTGTGTGGGAAGCCCCTCAGATGCAGGATGGAGGCATTTGTCTCTGAGTGGAATTACAAGTGGCAGGCCGAACAAACCCTCCAGTGGTCTCGAAGAAACAGAAGAGGAAGAAGGAAAGAAAAAAAGAAAAGATTCCTCTGTCTTCTCCGTCTTTTCTTTTCCTCGGACATGCCTCGTTCACAATGCATGTGTGTGTGTGTGTGCATGTGTGTGTGTGTGTGTGTGTCTGAAAACTTAAAACCCACCAAACAAGCTTCCGCTGCCTTCTCACCCATGAACTCTGAGTGCGACGAGAGCGAAATGAATGTGCGTGCACGTAGAACCGAGTGTGTTTAAAGTAAATCCCCGTGCATGGGTGGACTGTTTTTTTTTCTGTGTGGGAGTGAGATCTCAGTCCTCCTGAAAGGGGACATCTGTGCCAGGCTTCCAAGCCTCCGACTGGCCAATCTAAGTCTCACTAGGAGCTGGCACCGGACGCCTCGGCACGACTAAAGCCAACCCTGCTCATCATTAGGCAGCGAAGGCACGGGAGGGTTCAAAAAGTCCGTCCTGCCAAGCACACAAACACAGCCAGAGACGGAGAGGGACTGAGAAGCTTCGGGGATGATTACAGAGGCCAATAAAAGCTGCTATTCTGCACCCAGAGGCCTTGGATGTTTTCCCTCCCCATGCTGTGCAGTTGTGATTCCGCATGTAAATATTTGGGTGGTGGTGCAAACTCAGAACAGAGGAGAACAGAAGCCCCTCTGTACAGCCGGCGGCAAACAAAATGTCAGCAAACAGACCCGTGACGTCGCCGGATCGCTTTGGAACGCCTGGGAAGAGAAAAGTGGGAGAGCGCTTCCATCCACCCCCCGAGGAGGGAACAGCGTCATCTTTGTTCCACCCAACATGTGGATGATAATCTGAGCGTCCACGAGAGGAGGCTCAGGCCGTCCACGTCCCACACCTCCATGTCACCATCATTGTTTTTCTTTTGTGCCGTGTTTTACCGTCTGCTGTCAGCCCTCCACGTCTCCATCAGCTCGTCACAGCATATTTGACTAACATCCAGCCGCAGCCTGGCAGGGGTTACAGCCTGGCAGATATCGAGTTATGATAGCAATGTTGACTAATTTAGAGCGAGATTGAATTCCTTCAGCGCCCCCCCCCTCCCCTCCTCATCTCTCACGCTGTCAAATAAAGGGCTCGCGGTCTAGACTGATGCTATCAAAAAAAGCTTAATTAGCTTGTAATAAATTCTCATTTCCGTCAGTCTCGTACAAAAAGCCTCGGCCGGCTCCGTGTGTGCCAGCTGACAGACGCCCGGTAATTTGATACTGGCATTCAGCGGGTTTCCTCTCCCGCCGCCTCCCCGTCTTCTTCTCTCTCTCTCCCCCCCCCCGGCCATTTCACAGGAGAGCACGTCTTTAAATGTCACACACACACACACACACACACACACACACACACACACTCCAAAGCGGTGGCGATTGAATTGTTTGAGGTGTTTGTTTCAGACAGACAGCTGCACACAGGAGGTAAAATCAACGGTGTGAGCTTGGTTTAAACGTGGCCAGCGCTGAGAAGAGGATCGCGTCCTCACGAGTTAAACACCGAAACATTCAGCCCATCGAGCGCCGCAGAGGAATCACTCATTCAACAGGATATCATCTTTGATTTGGCATTTTGCTGAAAGCAAATCAAACAGCTGGAAGCAAACGCAGCTGGATTCAACCGAAGATTCATTCAAGACTTTGGAAACACGCTGAGAGTGTTTTCCAGATCTTTCAAACCGACAAAGGAGCAGCTTCAAAACTCCAAAATGACCTCTTGACCCCCAACAGCTACAGAAACTACATGATTCATCAATGAACAGATGAGAAATAAAAATTCTCTTTAAAACACCAAAGACATGAAATTTGGGACGGAGTAACCACAACAGCTACAAAGATTGGATGATTAATCGATTAGGCAATCAACAGCTAATTAAAATAGACTGTTTTTGTGGTTGATTGATTCTTTTTTAAGTAAAAATGGAAAACAATTTTAAAGTTTAAAGTTCATTATGTCATTTATGACAGTAAACTGAATATCTTTCAGATTTCTCCAAAATTTCCTCTTGGAAAAATTTGGGACGGAGTAACCACAACAGCTACAAAGATGAGATGATTAATCAACTAACCAGTCAACAAATAATTAAGATCAACGGTTCTGATGGTTGGTTTATAGTTTTTTTTTTGTAAAAATTGTGAAATTTGTGAGATTTTAAAGTTTCTTTTGTCATTTATGACGATAAACTCAGCGTCTTTCAGTTTAGGTGCCAGGGTTTGGGAAGGAGTGACCACAAACTGAACATCTTTGAGTTTCCTGCATCACCTCAGGGGCTGGGATGAACGATAACGGATTAACAGAGAAAATAATTGTCAGATTAATCAGCAATGATAATAATTAGAAGTTGCACCTCAAGCGGTCCAACCAATAAGTCATGGACGTCATCTTTTAGCTCCTCGGGCCTGAGTGAGCCGGTGAGATGACAGAGAAAAGTTTTTGCTTCATGATCAGCCCCTGAACGCATCACTGCTGTCACTGTGTGTGTTTTGTTGTTTGTGTTCTGGTGGCAGTGTGTGTGTGAAGATGCTTCATAACCAATCCAGTCCCTCGCAGTGTGAATACCACTGTGGCACACATGTTACATCCAACAAACACACACACACACACACACACTATAGTGTACACAGCAGAGCAGCTGACTGGCAGGAAAGCTGCAGACATTTGTCTCGCACTGACAGATTCAATCACCATGTTAAACACCACTGAGGTGAACATCTTCCAGCCTTGACTCACTCCGGCTCCGAGCGCGTTTGATATACGGCGCTGCCTGTGAATTTTCAGAACGACAATAAGGAGAGGGAGACTAAGTGAAAGAGTGGACAGAGCGCACAAATATCTGCTCACTACCCACTGACACCCACACGCACAATCAACTCCCCGAGAGGCATCGCTCGGATTCTTGGGCAGAATTTGCATCACAAATATCTTGGATGGGAGTGTATGCAGTGAGAATAAATAAAGCAGCGAGGGTGCCACTTTTTAAACCCCCCTCCCCATTCAGCCCGCCTGTCACACATCCATCCCTGCATCCATCCACTACTGTTTAATAGGCAGCATTCAGCGCCTTCCAGTCCAAGATCCACAGCCGGGAGGGGGGAGTGTGTGTGTGTGTGTGTGTGTGTGTGTGTGTTTGTTTCTCCAGCTCTGCCTGAGAACCACAAACCACCAGAGAGCCCGAGCCAAACCTCGACCTGTCCGTCCTTGGAGGAAGAAAAGGCGTCCTGGAAGCTCGCTGAGAGTTTCACCTCCTGAACATCAATCCACAAACTCTCCTGCGACCTCACTTCCTGCTTCCTACTTCCTTTTGCCAAAGATTGATTATATCAATTACGGAGGCAGACTCTGGCACCGTGAAGTGCTCACCGGCCCAAAAATATTACAGCACAAATAACTCGAGTGCATCTGATCTTACTCCAAAGGAGACATTACACCAAGCTGAACAGCAGACCACGTTATTGATCAGCCAACAAAAGTTCAGCATCAGAGCCTCTTAACAGTTATTTGCTTGGATGCAAAGGCGGTGAGACTTCTGTTACAAATATCCTCCAGGGGAGCCAAAAGGCAGGCAGACACATACATAAAAATATCATTAACTTCACTCCAAATTGACTATCGAGCACTGTGGACGCGTTACAAGTCTTTATAGGGATGTGTGCAGGAACATTAAAGTGATTTTCGTCCAGGGACTCACACCACAGGGGTCCCTCATGATGAAAGCGAGATGTTTTCCCACTGCCTGTGTAGCCCTGAGTAGATCTGCTACATCTAAATTATTCAAAAGACAGCAAGCGATGGAAAGAAAACTGTGCCACTGGTGCAGCCGAGCTCAATTCATATAAATCAACGCAAATAGCCTCGGTGCTCGGTCTGTATCAGCGTCCGCTTGGGGGAATTGAATTAAAACGACGGCGCATTCATTCATATTTAAGAGTGTGTGTGCGTGTGTGTGCGCAAACAGCAGATTCGCTGTTTTTTTGGAAACATTTGACGCCTGATTTCTCTTTTCCAAAAAGATTTATCGAGTCAGGCGCAGAGGCAAAGTGGATTCACGCGTTTGACGCGTAAATACGGTTGGAAAAGGAGTTTTACGCAGAGCTCGACACACACACACTTCACTGCAGGTGTGAGGATCGCGATCAACATCAGCGTGTTTGGATGTGAAGTTAAGTTTGCAGCAGTGACAGGTGTTGTGAAGAGTCGTGTCCAGTCCTCAAACAGTCGCACAGGTTGGGCTGATCTCTGTCAAAGTCGGACCCGACTGTTTGTTTGAGGAGGGGGAGACCCAGGACGCAAAGACAGACAGACGCGCATCCCACCCCCCAAAAAAAAAGCACTCACCTGACTGCGCCGCACTCGATCGGATCACCACCAAAGTGACGAGGACGCAAGCGGGGAACTTCATCTTCGGAGAAAAAGGGGCTGCTTGTCTTGTTAACTCCAGTAACTCACATGTCCAGTTCAGATATCCTGGTTTCTCACGCGCACACACGCAAAAATAAACAACCAAAAAAAATGAGAAAGGATGAAAAACCCAGCCGGACTCTTCTGGGCTTCTTGGACACACTGGCACAGTTTCCGTGCGCACCCGGAGCCCGCGCCGTGGAGAGCTTCTTTTACGCACAGCGCTTTGTTGTGTTTGTTTATCAGTTCCCACACCAGTGTTTAGGTCGGTTTCCACCGCGGATACTCTGAGCCATTTACTCCTCACACTGCCATAGCGCCGGTGGCTTGAGGGGGGAGGAGGAGGGAGGGAGGGAAGGAGGGAGGGAGGGGTGGAGTGTGTGTGGTGTGCTGGGATGGAAGGTTTGGGTGGTGGTGGTGGTGGTGGGGGTCCTGAACACGCCTCCTCGTCGTGACTGACACCTCCTCCAGCCTATTAAATCGCCTGTCCGACAGATTAGGAGCGTTTTGTCTTTTTTGGAAACCCGCCCCCCCTCACTGATCAGCTCTCCTGATTGGCTGCTCGTCTTCCTCGCTGCTGTCAGTACACCTGTCAGGAGACGGTTTGTTTTGGTTTCCCGCTCCGGTGCAGTGTGGAGTCCAAGCTGCTGTCACTGCAGACAACATGGAAATCCTATTTTTATGATCACATAATGATGTTCATTTAAAAGTCATATTCCATTAGTGGCTGCAATTAAAGAGCACTGTATTCATAATTGAAGAGATAAACTCCCATAATCTGAACATTAAAAACACAACAAACAAACATGAAGATAAACTATTCTAACATCTACAAATACAATGAGTTTTTAAACTTGCAGGAAAGTTTCCTGCCTGGCTGGCAGGGTCCGCCTCTGCAAACACCCTCACTGAAGGCACAGCCTATAAACTTTGATGATGCAAGTCAAACAGGGGGGTGCGGAGACGGGAAGGGCTCCGGCAGTATAACATTTTCAGGGCTGCTCATTTTACAAGCCAGCGTACCCGGTTCTGTGTGGACCGACGTGAAGAAATGAAACCGGCCGAGGACAAAAAGATCTTGATTTGTGATCCATGTAAGGAGAAAAACTCGGACATAAACCGGCTCCATTACCAAAAATGACTCCACAGCTTCAGGGCACGGGTGCAAAGAGGACCGGGCTGATCCCTCATGTGTCCCCGCAGACAGAGAGCCTCATTCAGCGTCCTCTGCTGCGCTCTAGGGGAATTCATGGAGAATTGCTCGAGCTGGAATCATAAAGCTCTGCGGGGGGATGAAATAACCTTTGGGCTTGTATTTATCACAAATGTTATCCTCATAACAAAAGGGATTCAGTCCAGGGGCCTCATGATTACTTTAAGCCTTCTTATCATCATTTGTGAGCTGAGGTGAGGGACTGTGGAGAAATAATTTTGGGGGGTTTCAGAAAAGCGAAAGATAAAGGGATGGTAGTGAAAAATAAAAGTCAAACTTGTTTGTTTGAGTCTGTTTTTATTTTATTCTTTCTCCACGAGATTTTCTGCTTTCACAGGAAAATAATCCTGTCACGATTTTGGCACCTGGTGCCTCTGCGAAAAGGATTGCTCCATTAAAGGTCCAGTGTGTAAGATTGATGGGTCTCTATTTACAAAACTCACACAGAATAAATGAATAACTCTGTTTCCATACGTGTATAATCACCTGAAAATAATAATCTTCATGTTTTTGTGACCTTAGAATGAGACTTTTTTATCAACAGACACTGTGGCTCCTCTTCTGTGGAGTCAAACTAAAAACTGACTCTAGACTTTCAGTTTATTATCGTTTCTCCTTCATGCTCGGAAGGAGAGGGTGAAAGAAGATGTTTGTAATCTCTCAATAATTTGCATACAGACCCTAAAAATCAGCATTGTGCGCTTTTGTTTCTGCAGACAAGTAAACCAATGCGTGTTTAAAAGGCTCTTTGGTATGTACAGAAAATAAACCAACAAACAGATCTATGAACCTGAGGGAAATATCGTAGACTGTCTGTCGGTCTGCACACATTAGAAGAGATACATGAAAGCGTTTATTTGAGCTGTGGGATTAGTCTCACACACAGCGGCCTCACTGGGTGGCAGCACAGCGCAGAGCAGCCTGGAGAATACTAATGAACGTCACTCTGCTCCTGTACGGGGGAGAGAAAATCTGCAGATAAAACATTCAATTAGTGAGCTGCATGAGATTCTGCACTGATACGAGTGTGACATGAAAATGGGAATTGTGTCTTTGTGCTCCCTGTGTGAGCTTTGATTGGACGGTTACACAGCAGTCCAAGTAATCTATTACAGAAACTACAGAAACTTCAGTCATGGGCATTGAATTAAACTTAGAATGAGCCTAATGATGTGTTATCCTGCAGTGGTAGTGTAAATTAGAGCAAACATTAATATGTTTTCCTAAATTGAAAGGCCTGTACCAGCTTTAATATTCCACATGGGACATTTGGTGTGACACTTTTACTACTTCCCCTTACTTCTGCAGCGTGCTTTGACATTTGCATGTGTTCATTAAGACTGGCCGACTAATTTTGGGCTCTGACTTTGTTTTGTCCCCTGTGAGCGGCTCCACGCTGGGATCAGATGACAGGCAGAGAGTCTATGATTAGGGCTGCGGTTTGAGGGGAAGGAGGCTGCCACCCACCGTGGAAGGTCAAGGGGCTTTTTTACGCACACTTCTCGTTGACCAGCTGCTTTCTGTTCATGTCTAACGTTGTGGTGTAGTTCCTGAATCAGTCTGCTTTGCCGTTGAGGACTGAAGTATGTGCAGCTGATCTCCAGGGAGCAGCACGGTGCGTGAAAACGTCTTGGAGTTCTCGGCATGGCTCTGGAGAGCGCGTCGCTCCTGAAAGCAGGGCTCGTGTTGTGGATGGCAGGTGAGTTTCAAACCCTGGAGTTCTTGTAAGCAGCTGAAACTTGAATTAGTCTGATCTATTGTTGAGGGGAGATGATTTTTGGATATAATGTGGGGTTCATGTTTGTGCATGTGTGTGCATAAAGGACTTAAAACATATGTGTGCATTGTTTTGTATCTTTTTATTGTTTGTTGTTTAAATTGTATTATATATTTTTATAAATTCATTCATCCACTTCAATATTACAAAGTAAAAATGAAAGTCTGAGGCAAGGTCAGACATGTAGGAAGTATTCAGGTTGTTTACGTGAGTAAAAATACAAATATCACAGCTAAAAGTTCTGCGTCCACTTTCACTTGAGTAGAATATTTGAATATTAAGACAGAAATGTGACTGTAAGTTCAATGTGACTGTCATATTGTTATTTATTCCAGGTGAATCTGTTGTAGTTGTATCTAATTATGTGTTTTTTATACTGTCGGCTTGTTAAATCTGTAATAATTCACCATAAATCATGAGATGAACATGTGTTGTATGTTCAACAGGTTACAAGCATCAAATTTAGCTGAAAGCACTTTATAACATTAATGTCAATCATTCTTACGAGGCATTATTATATGTGTGTGTGTGTGCTTATTTAATAACAACATAGAGACTAACATGAATCCACGCAGGGACCGTACACTCTCCTCTCTTCACAGGCTTTTGAAAATCCACCGGGCTTTTACTTTCACCCCGACATCAATGGGAGAATGTGAAAATGAGGCTCTCCTGCTGAGCAGCACAGCAGCTGACTAAACATGAGCGACATCTGAGCGAGATGGATCATGTCATTTTCATGAGCATCAATGTTTCAAAAATCCATAACTACCGAGAGTCCGAGAATGACAAGTGGAATCCACGATTCCAGCGAGGCTGATGGATGTTTCCTCTGCTCAAAACACGGGAAAGCTTGATGGCAGTCAGTCAACAGAGAGCTGCAGCATCTGTCACGGTTTGTCTTGATTTTCCTGGAAAAAGGAATGTGAATGCAACGCTGGTGAGCAGCCAAGTTGGAAGGCATCTTTGAAAGCTTGAATGTCAGATTTCCCTGTGAGCAGCTGCCAGCAAGCAGACAGGTGAAGCATCCTTACAATCCCGTGGGTGATAAACAAGCTAATAGATGCTTCAATCTTTGCAAAATTACCATTTCCATGCTGTGTTGCTGCTCGTTTGACGCCTTTCACCTCGCTTCTTTGGGGTTTTTTATTGAAGCGGCACCAGCGATGGGGTCCTGGCCATTTTTCACATTCTTCTTTCAGTGGCATCTCTTTTTGGAAATCCCCGTGTCAACACATTCAGTCTTCCTTTGAGTGTTTCGGAGCCTCGAGAGCCAGCTGAGACAGAGCAAACATAATGGGCACACAGTCGGCCCTTATCAGGCCGGCGCAGACCGAGAGATCCGCCATGTTTCTCCATCGTAACAACAACCTGTTCGTTCCACGCGGGCCTTCTCCGCCAGCTTAAGCTCCCTCTCCTGCTGCACTGTTCAGTGGTGTTACATTCAGCCTGGAGTCCTGCGGGACGGCGCGGCCTGCCTCCACGTTAAGAGGCTGTTTACACACATCTCTGAAGTAAACAAATGGGATTGGGACTCTGGCTGCAAATTAAAATCTTTTCTCAGTGAAAGTAACAGCCTAATAGGGAAGAAAATGGTCCGATAGGAATAACATTTGCCGGGACATGACCTTATTTATTGTATAAACATATTCCTAATTATCAGGAACTGAGCACAGCAGATAACCTCTTTGCTGCTTTGTAAAGTCTTTTGTATCTTTACAATGATGCAAAGTTTTGCTCCCCACTCGCTGAAATTAATTTGTCTCTCCTCCTCCTCAGCCCAAGTCTTTCCAACAGCGTCTGGCTGCAACAGAGGTTACTACGAAAGGGCGATCAATGATTTCTGCTTGGCCAAGTTCAAACTAGACATGGGAGGACTGGACCGAGGCCTGTACTGCAGCTGGACGGACACAATGGAGTGAGTTCACCTGGTGTGTCGTGAAAAAAGAGTCTGACCATTTGTGGCACAAGGATAGTTTTGGAGTTTTGGTTCTGTACTTTGAAGGAGATCTCAATGAACAGCCTTCTAATCAACACAGACAAGCTGAAGCCAGAAATACAGAATATTATCAGCTGGCGCCCAAACCGTTGATAAATGAGCCAGTGAAAGCATGAATGAATCAGCTGATGCCAGCGAGCGCTCGGCTTGAACTAATGCGTCTTTGGATTCTTATTCAGAACATGTAAATATAGACCGGGCGTCCATGTTGCACTGCAAAGTCTAGTAAAAGGTGAAATATTAATAAAGAAATGGCTAAATCATTTGTTCAGAGTGGAAACAGAATCTTTGAACTTTCGCCTTGTAGCATTTCCAAGGCGACGGCTGAAAAACTTCCTATTTGCTCCATGACGAGATGATCAGCACTTTACAAAACGGGTTAATTCCACTGACGGTATAATAGCGAACGCGTGACGTCACCCACAGGTTTCTGAAGAGACTCCTGGTTGCTCAAATAAGCCACCTGTGACCACATCCACCTGTCAGTCAAAGCGTCCACGCTCTTAATCCTGCATAACTTTAAGCCTTAATATAATGTGAACAGGTGAGTTGTATATAAATTCACCCTCAGTACAGTTGTCATGAACGGGGAAATTAGCTACAGAGACCAAAACTGTTTTTTGTACCAGGCTGTAAACATGTTTATTTCTGCTGTGAAACATGGGGACTTATGGAGACTGACTCACTTCTGGAGCCAGCCTCAAGTGGACGTTAGAGGAACTGCAGTACGGAGGTTGAGCACAAGTTAATGTTAATGTAGCTGATGGATTATAATACACTATTAATGGACTGAAAAACTTTTATAATTGGATGAAGAAGCAGGTGGGAGTGCATACTGTTCGTCTTTCGTCGGTTAACATCTTAGCTCAGTGTTTTAAATGCCTGACAGAGCATCAAATATAGTTTTTGCCCATTCTTCCCATCAGTCCGGTTATTTCTGGAGTAACGATGTTGTTCACTTTAACTTCTGCTGCCCACAATATGTTGCTCTAATAAGACATCTTCAACCTGCCTTCAAGGCTGCTCACCAACTCCAGTCTGTGTTTCCACTCACCACCACAACACTCGGTCACGACCTTTTACTGTATCTGTCGCACATTATTTTGTGTGTGTGTTACACGGTGTCTCCGAGCAGTCCTGGCAGTCAGAGGATGAGTCAGACAGGAGGCTGAGCAGAGCTGAGGGGCCCACAGGAGAAGCTACTGTCAAAACTGTGATTTCCCTCCTGGCTCGCTGTCCTCTCTTGGTCCAGCACATAATTGGTGGTGGTGCTCTTTGTGTGTGTGTGTGTGTGTGTGTGTGTGTGTGTGTGTGTGTGATTCGTGCTGTTGTAACCCATCAGAAAAGATTTGTACAGGCATATAGAGGGTTCACAGTTGCGTCATGAAACTCCTAGCAACAATACTTGACGCCTGCGCTGAGTTCCCCTGTAGAGTTGCCTATGTAACAAATAAATAGACAGAAAGTTCGAAACACTCGTATCAGCCTCTGACTTTGAAAACTAAAGTCTATACGTTGGATTTGTTTCAGAGTAACAAAATGGGCTCAAAGGCTGGATAACATTTTGCTCTTGGTAGTTGCTGCAAGAAGCCCAGCTCAGCTCGTCAGTCACAGTTTCTTCCTCCATCAACGTCCTCTTGGTGCTCTTAGCCTCTGCTGAGCCTGGCTATATTACCTGCTGGGCCAGCTCCTGTTCTGGCATGACACCAGCATTCCCCCTCACCGCCGGGCCTGCAAACCTCCAACTCCCAGTGGTTCAAATCTTCTTCTCTAGCAATGTAAACACCAGTTCCCAAACAGCCTCTCCAATCCGTGGAGTGCTTTGTTTTTGTAAATACATTTTTCCAACATATAATTTGTCCACTTTGTCATTCAGGTGAGATCCAAACATAACATACAGAGTGATGAATGACATCCAGCAGCAACACAGATCAGTTCCAAGTTCGTCAGAGTACAAACCACACCGTGTGCCAAGCGGACGAGTGGAAGAAAAAAATGATTATTTATGAAACTGAGCAGGCTCTGTCCTTGAAAGTGAAACTAAATGAATCCCAAAGTAGTTTCACGGCATAGTTATAAGAATAAAGATGTTTTATTCATTGAAGTAATTATTTATGAGCGGGTTAAATGAGGCTAATTATGATTAAAAATTAAGAGTTTGTTTCCTGCTGTTGCATTTCCTTGAAAAAACACCAGACTTAGATGATACAACAGCTTGTAATGAGACTCAAACACGCAGCAGGAACGAGTCCCAGCTTCATGTGGAAGAGTTTTTGTTATTCGGTTATTTTCACCAGCTGCTTCCCCACCAGTGTTCACATCCATCGATCTCTTCTCTCACCCCGCTCTGTGCACTCTGCTTATTCTGCTGATCATGTACTTCCTCCTCCACAAGACAATAAACAATCCCTGTGGGTTCACCTTAAAGACGACTGAGGAGACGATGCTTTGTGAAATAATGATAAGAGTTATTCTTTATTAGCTCTCCGGTGACTTTTTGTTGTCTGCTACGAGATGCAATGTGATTCATCGGGAGGGTCAGTCTATCGTGGTGGATGTATTTCCTAGAATAATGAACATGAACTTCTGTTGACGGATTTGACTTCCAGCACTCACGTTTGTATTAACAAGCCAGTGAGAATCCCTGAACCCGGACCTTGAACCTTTCCCCACTTCCAAATCTTAATCATGTCCACGAGCATGAGTCTTAATCCAAAACTATCATTAACTCTAACCCCCTACTTTTAAACGTAATCCTGATCCGAGTTCTTACAGCTGCAACGCCAGCTCCTCAAACGGCTCCTGAAGGTGATAGATGGCTTTAAAGTGGGGCGAAAATCCTCCAGCACTCTGAACAAACTGAACCACACGTACATATAATACCAGCACAAGTCGTGGGCAGTAAATCATACACAGCATATGCAATAAAACATCCTTATTCTGCTCTGTATTATAATTTATAAAACAGATTATCCCACTGGCACCAGAGACCACCCCACACTGTGTTCATTTTATTATTAAGTGGGTCTTTTATTTGGGTCTAACTCTGGAGTCAATTTGCCTTTAACAGCTGAAATCATGTTCAAATGAGGCTTTTTCTCTAATAAATATGTGTTTAACTCATCGTGAACTTATAATCAAATCAAGTGGGGGAACACGGGGAGCTCAATCACAGCCCACAGCTCGCTTTCTTTTGTGCATGCCAGAGAGAGCTCTTAGAAATGTTTGTGTGATTGATGCAGCCGTCATTTGAGAATTGCGGGAACCTCGTGTTGGAATAAAATAGAATAAAGGAAAATTTCACAAGGTTTTTCCTTCCGAGGGGCTTTCTGACCACCTGCCCACTCGGCCTGTAGCTTTACAGTTGAACACGGACGCCACCCGGAACAGAATCCGCCCCGGTATGGACGAGGGCGCTACCCTGTTGGTATGCATCTCCATTTCCTCTGCCCTCTACCACCTAACAGATATATTTAGCTCTGTTAAGCCCACTGGTAATTCTAGACAGTCCAACCAACAGGAATCCTTGCTCCGCTCCCCACTCTGAAAGGACGTTTCAAAGACATGACAATCAATCTGAAGAGTGTATAAGCAGAAATCTGTAACTGGAACAAAGTGATTACTTTAAGCACATCTTGGAAATATGGCTTCATTGACACTCAATGTAAGGATTCACTTCAGGAGGTCTGACTGTGTGTTGTTGCCCTCTGCAGGATCTACGAGGGACTGACAAACTGCACCTACCAGGTGGCCTTGAGGATGGACTGCTTCTGGCCGAATCAGATAGTCGACCGCTTCTTCATGAACATCCACCGGATCTACTTCCACGACTGTGCTGTGACCGGACGCCTCCTCCAAGAACCGCCGAACAGCATCCTCGCCCCGTTCATCGGCGTGCCTGTGCTGGTCACCCTGATCATGACTGCCCTGGTGGTGTGGAGGAGTAAACGCACAGAGGGAGTTTTGTAGAGACTTGTACATACATAAGGACTCAGAGCATGGGATTATACTGTTTGTCTTCAGATTGTGTTATATGAATATGAGTGTATGGACGGTGCAGTGAAACATGTCTCATGAAAGCTTGTCTGCAGCTGGTTGACCTAGAGTAATATGTAATAAATGCTGTATTTGGTATAAAAATAGAAGTTATCTGAGCGGAGAACATCACCAATCTGAGAGTGTCAAAGTGTTTGAGATTCAGGGGATTTGGAGGCCGTGCATGTTAATTACCATCTGTTCTCCTGGCCCTAAACAATCTGCGAACACATAAATAACAGGAGAGCGGACGTCACTGAGGGAGACACCGACGACTTCTGGTGGAGATGTGAAGAAAGAGAGCAAAGGAGAGCAGGCAGAAAGATGATTGAGGACAAAGAGGTCAGGGTCTTTATTATCTTCATGTCCTCTGCAGAGTGACATACATTTTTAAGAGGTAAACAAATGTTACATGGTGCAGTTCACGACTCTGGAAGGAAGTGGAGCTCGCTCACTAGTCCATCACTTTGTGACAGGGCTCCATCTAGTGGTCACTCCCGAGGTCAGTGTTCATGGGTTAAAGTTTGATTGCGTCATGTTCGGAGCAACAATAGATTTGTACACCTTGATTTACAAGTTTGTGTGACAACCTCCCAAAAACACAAATGAAGAGACTTTTGCCTTTCGAGTCATGGAAAACTGTTTGTTTTTATGGTTTAGCACCGTCACACCGGTGGAGACACAGTATGCTGACAAAGAGTCGGAATCATTGGACATTGGTTCTAGGTCACACGTCAAAAAACAGATTAGGAACCACCGGAGTCAGTCAGAATCGTCAAGGTTTGCACGCCAGCCAATAGAAATACTTGACAACCACTGTGACCTCGGCGTCCGGAGAAGACACCTTCATGGCAGACATCAACCTGAGACGGAAGACAAGAAGAGACAGTTTAAAATGAATGAATGGATGGATGTGTCTTGTTTAGTGAATGAATGATACAGACCACACAAGACAAAACGCAGAGACATGCAGCAGAAGTGTGTGTAAATCTCCCCAAACTGTGATAGTAATTAAATACAATGTCATACTTTTTTTTTTCATCCATGTAAAAGTTATGGCTCAGCACTTCCCCTCCATATATTTTGCTTGCTGGGCTATTCTGTCCTGTCGGTGGCAGGAGGGAATTAATGGTGGCTATATTATCAAAGCAGTAAAAGCCTTCAACAGTTAAGCTTAGTCAAGCAATGTTTGGCTTTTCTGATTAATGTTTAAAGACTGTGGCAGCTTTCAAAGACGAATTTCAGCAGTTTTTGATAATGATAAATGAATTTGGGTGGAGATTAGGAGATCAACGTTCAGCGGCAGGCGAGTGGAGGTGAGAGCTCAGGTCCAGAAAGTTAATGATTAGATTGTGAATGATTTGGAGGTTAGTATCTCACTTGTTCCTGGCTTCATTAGAAAGACGTTCAGCCTCAACGGGGTCCTTTTGTTGCAGTATCTGGAAGCTGGAGAAAGTCTCCACCATGCCGATGTACCCGTTGAGTGGCGTGATCCTTTTTACACGGAGACACTCATTCCTGGACACAAACAATGGTCACATATCATCTACACTGGATGTAATCTTCTGAATGATTGATGTTATTGTACGATAAATCAGAAACACAACATGCAACATGCTCGTGTAAGTATGAAACAATCACCACTCTTTGTCCGGGTATGGACAGGAGTCAAACATGTCCAAGTAGATCTTCACAGAGCTCGATCCTAGGTAGGGATTTCGGTAAGGAAGCAGGGCAGCGTAAAACTAATTTGAAAAAAAAAAGAAAAAATATATCAAGTTTTCATTCCCAACTAAATTCACGACGTACGTTTCCGTGTTTTAATTTGGAATGAACAATTGAAAGGATGTGAAATGATTCACAGCTTAACAAAATCTGTATTTATCTCATACTGGCTCTTTAGCAGACCCTCAGTTTATCCTCAGTCTGAAACAAGATGTTCTATCTCCTGTCTCCCACTTTCTTCTGACTCTCACCCAGTTCTTTTGAGGACCACAACTCAGGAACCCAGAAAAACTGTAAAGGCTGCACAGCGATATATTGGTTCCCTGACGAGGGCGGTGACCTGCAAAACTTTCTATTTTGGTTGTACCTCTTTACAGATGTCGTTGAGCGCGTTGGAGACGTCCCCATACTCCAGCTCCATGTCCATGGAGTAGCTCAGGAGAGCCAGGCAGCCTCCAGGCCTCAGCACCCTGTCGGCTTCAAGGAGGAACTTCTGGCGGTCGAACCAGTGAGCCGCCGTCATAGCTGTCACAAGGTCGACTCCACCAGAGGCAAACGGTAGCTCTTCTGCTGAACACTGTCTGGGGACGGAGCGGTCGGAAAAATGTAGCATTTACAGTCTCTGTGTTAGACATAGGAGTAAATGTGAATTTATAAATATCAAACCATAATGCTATAACACACAGAACATCACCGTGCACCTTGCATTTTTGCAACCTTGGTCATATCGAACTCTTCTCGCACACCTCACCTCCACCTCACCTGTACGATACATTTGGAGGGATGCTATTGGCCACCGCCATCTTCAGCTGGGCGGGGCTGACGTCTGTTCCGACAACCTTGGTGAAGTACGGAGCCAACAGGATCGTTCCTTGCCCTGAACCGCAGCCAACATCCACTGCAAGGTCGAACTGTTTTGGCATCTGAAAGCAACGACAGAAACCTTCAGCATGCTGACAGGTTTGATGAGAAATAGTGGTTCTGGAGCTCAGCTGACGCATGCACGTGGCACAATCAGTAAATTAGAGTTGTATTCATGTTTTAGAAAGCCGTTCTGAATGACTGGTATAAGTTGCAGGTACAAAGGTCAGACTTTGGCAGCAATCGTTAGGCTATAAACATGTTGCAGCCTGTTGAAATGATAAAAACTTAAACATACACACTTACCTTTGTCTCCATGTAGTCCATGATCCTGCAGATTAGCTCATGGGGTGAAACTCTGTACTGCAGGTAAGCAGCTGCATGATCTTTCCCCTCGAACAGACGCAGAGCCATGTTTCTGTGGCGAAGTGCTTGTCTTTATTTAACCACCAAGTTACACATTAACTCCCAGAACTAAAATCGCCCTGCCCTCCTGTGCTGCTGCCAATTAAAGATCATATTTTACTGCTTTAAATGAGAGTTTCTATCTTCAGTGTCTGATACATAAAATGTTTTAATTTATTTCTGTGGTTTACTTTGAGTTTTTGCTGAAGTTACATGAACAAAGCGGGAGCAAGTCTTTGATTTGATCGACTTTATGTAACTTTTCTGACTGTGCTGTGAGCAGGAAACTGCTTTAACGTCTAAAAGGATCTAAAAGGTAGACAATGAAACCAGTTGTGACTTCAGAAGAAGTTAGATAGATAGATAGATAGATAGATAGATAGATAGATAGATAGATAGATAGATAGATAGATAGATAGATAGATACGTTGTAGCCACTGAAAATGATGTTTCTTCCAAATATATAAAAGAAAAAAGATCATGTTGAGATTTTTCTACATGCATTTGCTTCCAAATAGCAGCAGATGGCAGTAAATGCACATATGTGTTCTTTACTTTACAAGAAAAGTGTTAAAAAGCAAAAGTCTTTTAGATTAAAGGCATTAAGAGGGCATGCAAGTTAATAATCATCATCACAATCATCTAAAGACTCTGTGAACACATAAATAACAGTGTTTATCACATAAAACAGTCAAATCACTTACTGAAACTTTGAACAGCTGCGTCTGTGCTCTCTACACCTGAGAGCTCATCTCACGTCACTTAGCTCATCGGGAAGGCTGGCTCAGTTCTGGGGGGTGGAGCTCGGTTCTTTTGGAGGTGGTGTAAAACAGGAGGACGCTGCACAAACTGCAGAGCATCATGGAAAATGACCGTCACCCTCTCCACGGTGTGCTGGCCACACACAGCAGCACCGACGTGAGCAGACCGTCATCACCACGGTGCAGCACAGAATCAAACTTGACAAGTCATGAACCTGTGCCAAGAGACGGACAGCAGGGACGGGGTGGTGATGATGTGGCTGCACCTTCATTCAGATCCATTTCTTTCTGGATTACAGAGTCTCTGTGGATTACACTAAAACTCTCGGATTTATGGGACATCACATGCGATATCATGGACACACATAATCATGAATATTAACCATATACACTTACCTGTACACATGCCACATTTCACGGTTATGGTCATTAGGTGAATTCTGAATTTCCCTCGGGATAAATAAAATCTAGTGTTATGTCATGCATTTCCCATCACATGCTGCCGTGGAGCTGAAGATGTTCAGTGGTGTCAGTTTTCACTGCAGTTTACTTCAAGATGTGGACGTCCTGGAAGCGGATTTCTCTCACCCTGGTTGAAAAGTAAGTTCATTTCATGAAGGTTCAGCACAAAGTGGACAATCCAACACTCAGCCGTCACATTATGTCAGGCCTCCATCTAACGGTAAGGCTTCGTATTCACCAATCTCTGATGGCGCCATCTGGTGTCGTCGGCAGATATCAGATATTCAGGCCTCTGCATAACTCAAAAGTTTGGTTGCAACCACTGCATGGTTTCCTGTTGAGTCCATTTAGCTTTTGGAGTCAATCTAGGTAAGGTAGGGAGATGAGACTTCTGGAGGAAACTTGTACAGCCACTGCTCCTTTGAGTCAAGAACATCTGGACTACCCTGTCTTGCCTCCTGCCACTGCAACCTGGTCTAAGTGGTAGAAAATGAATGCACGGAAGTAGTTGATGAATTATAATCAAACTTCAAACGACTCTCTGTCCTTCATTCAGACCACACACAGGTCAACTCTTTCCAGAGACATGCAGCAGAAGTGTGTGTAAATCTCCCCAAACTGTGATAGTAATTAAATACAATGTCATACTTTTTTTTTTCATCCATGTAAAAGTTATGGCTCAGCACTTCCCCTCCATATATTTTGCTTGCTGGGCTATTCTGTCCTGTCGGTGGCAGGAGGGAATTAATGGTGGCTATATTACGAAGGCAGGAAAAGCCTTCAACGCTTCAGCTTAGTCACGCAATGTTTGGCCTTTCTGATTAATGTTTAAAGACTGTGGCAGCTTTCAAAGACGAATTTCAGCAGTTACAGATTGGATGATCAACGTTCAGCGTTCAGGTGAGTAGAGGTGAGAGCTCAGGTCCAAGTCCTCAAGTTAAAGAGGACGTTTAGTGGACGTCCAATAAGGGTTGATGGTAAATATATTCAACTGAAGCAATAAAAAACTCGGTGTGTGTTATGTTGATCAAGAAATATCTGCAAAATCTGTTCTTCCAGCACCAGCACTGTCATCTGGACGTCAACTGCACACTATTTCAGCCTGAAGGTAACGATAGCTCTGTGTTGTGCTACAACATAGAACATTGTCAGCAGGTAAACTCTGTAAATCACAGAGAGTTGAGGCGGAGCAGCCGGAGGACATCAGAGGGAAAACCAGAAAACATTTCCTCCATAAAATATGATCCAGTTTCACCAGAATCAGTGAAATAGTCGGTGCTGTGTGACGTAGTGCCGTAAAGCAGTGTCCACCAGCTCCTCTTCTAAACCTCGAGTACATGCACTTGCTTGCAAAAAGCAGCAGATGGCAGTAAATGCACAGATTTGGTGTTTCCTGCTCAAAAGAGAAGAGATGCATGAGTGTGGGAATACTTTGGGAGTCGCACATTAGTAATTCCTCATCAGTAGATATTTGCACTGAGGTCATCGGTTCATTCTCTTATTTAATCTCCAACAGCACGGCGAAATTCAGCTGAGGGCTAAATCTCTGTGTGGATATCTCAAGAAAAGATGGTGCCAGTTCTTATAAACCCAAAGCGTTCAGCATCTTCTGCGTCGATCATGTAATAAAATCTGTTTTTAGCCAGTCACACAAATGATTTAAGGTGGAATCCCCTGAACAGTCCTGAATCTAGGCGGCCTTGTATTTTCTGCCCAATCAACAAACATTGATCCTTCCCGTTCACCTGATCAATATCCACTGTCAGATATGGTTTGCAATGGGGCCTGTGTTAACAAACAGGGGGCGGGTGGAGGGGGTGTAGCGTCCTCAGACGCCACAGAAGCCCCAACCCTTAACCCCGGCGTGTTGCTATGTGCAGCCCTGCCTTGTGTCGTCCAATCAATCAGCTTTGATCAAAACTGTCAGCTGCACTCAAGTCACACTGCTGTGTGTGTGTGTGTGTGTGTAGCTGAGGAATGATGAACACACTTTGGAGGACAATGTTGTCATCAACGTACATGACATAACCGTTTTATCACCACCAAAGTCCTATTACACATTTCCGCGCACACACACTGGGAAGCCATTAAAAACACAAAGTCAATGGACTCAGACAAGCGGCCTCATGTATCGCTTTAATATCTGCAGGCGTTCCCGACACAGGGAGAGCTTCCATGGACTGTGACGAGCAGCGTTGCTAATGCTGCGTGGGGAATTCTCCTGAAAGGCAATCGCACAGGTAATCCACACTCAGGGTGGAAAATATCAGAGATGCTGTATTTAAAGTGTTTTTATGAGGGAAGCTGCTGAGACTTTGATTATTTCTGGATTTCCAAAGAAGAATCTGGATGCAACTGAGAAAAAAGTAATAAAACCTACAGATTTGTGACATGATGCAGCGAGTGTGTACAGTATGCACGTTTACATTTCAGCCTGAAATAGACTTGCAGTCGTAAAAACCTGTGCATCAATTCCGTCTTTCTTCTGACAGTGAGTACGCAGACATGAGACAGGTGGGGGAGGGATGGATAGATGGGTACTGAGAATAAAATCCTACTTCCCTGCGGAAACCTCAGCAGGTAAAAGCAGATTGCAGCTGTTGGATTAAGAATTCAGAAAACTCTTGTTGCCACATTGACAGCCGTGCTTTTTTTTTTTTTTAAGCAGGAGGAGAGGGAGGGGTTGTCATGGGTTTTGAAAAGGTTTCCAGGCCCTTGGGTCCTTAAACACACATTTTATTTTTGAATGAGGTAGCAAGAAATCCTTCAAACATAAAAAACAAAAGGAAACTTCTACAGAAATCTGAGTTCTGAAGCTGCTTTCACAACTTCGTCTGAAAGCTGCTATGATCAATATTTTTATATTAATAATGCATCAAACTTCAAATGTGAGAACAATGTGTGAGAAGTGTCGCTCAGGCTAACGAAGCTGCAGAGATTCATCACCTGAACTTTCGCTTTACTCTGTCCGGCTCGCGGCTTTTGGTTAAAAAAACAACAACATGTTAGACATAGTGCAGCAATTTCAAGCCACATATTTCCCTCAGGAGTTGGTAGAGACCAAAAATGGAGATAAAAGAGACTGAATATTGAATAAGAAGAAGAATTAGAATTACTTCTTTAATCCCCGTGTGGGAAATTCAGCTTATCACTCTGGTCATAATCTTTTTTGCACAAACTGGGCACATACCATACATGAGGAGTTTGTCGTAAAAGCAGATAAACACCAAATTTGAGTGCATAGCACATAAATAATGCATAGACCCTTCATGTGTTGCAGGTTAAAGGTCAAACAAATCTAATTAAAATAAATTTACATCACTAATTCAAAATAGGATGCAACACATAAACTAGTTTTTACATAAAGAGTCACTGCTGACACATTTTATAGGATTTTTTTAATCAGATTGTTTTTGTTGCACACTGTTTTATCAGGTCTTTGGTTTTGTATTGTTACTTTTTGTTCAGTTTTTTATCTCTGTGCTACTTTGTTCTATAAATCAAACTGTTTCAAAAATAAAGTTTATTTGTATTATGATTAATATTATGCAGCAAAGACTCAAATCACCAAATAGCATTGGCTAGCTTGGCTTAATCAGTTATTTCACTCTTAACTACATGAAGTGCTGTTCGATCAGCACATATGTCTCAGAGCCTCAGGAGTTACAATTGTGCAGCCTAATTAAGTAAACACTAGTTGTAGAAAGGAATGAGAATTGCAACCCAGCTCTGAGGTTTTCTCTGCAATCTTTAAAGAGAAGGGAAAAGGGAGACTCCAATCCTCGCCTGTCTTTTTTTATCGTGGCACCGCGCATCGTGCCAAACAGCGTTTGCAATCTCGGGTAGGATATGAAGATCTTAAATCTTTACCCATTAAAACTTCACTTGAGACACTCTGTTTTCTCCACAGCCAGTTGTAAAGAACAAATATCGAGGAGATCTGAGTGACTCTGAGGCGGAGACGCTCGCTCGCTCGCTCGGCGATGCACTTGGACGACTAATCCCACTCTCCAAGGAGAGAGGCAGGTATTGGCTTTGATGATAGAAATGGATTAAACAGATTACATTAAAGGCCAGTCTAATTGAACCAATCTATCCTGATTCTGCCGCTGTAAGATAAATGATGAGAAGGCCAGATAGTATATATAGGTCGTGTGTGTGTGTGTGTGTGTGTGTGTGTGTGTGTGCGGACAGGCTTGCTTGAAAAATACAGCAAAAGCAGCTCGCAGACAAAGGTTCTTCTACATCGCGGAATACAAATTTGTTAATGTCTGTAGTTTTGCTTTTTGTTCTGCCAAGAAGCAAAGAACACTGTATTCAACCGGTATTGTCTCCGTGGTTAAACAGCTGATATCAGACTTTTAGGTGCATTCAGGTGCTCACGATGGAGACGGGCACTACCCAGGACAAGCCAGGACGCCGTGTTCTGGTAGCTTTCTCCATTTCTATCTTGAGATTGAAAGAAAACAGGGCACACTGTATTCAATCATCAAATCTGGTTAATCTATCAGGAGACGGCATGCACTCAACTCAACAGTCAGGATCTGAACACGCCACAGCACCGAGACTCTTCTTAAGGTCCTAAACGACATCCACCTAAACTGGTTTAGAACCTGTTACAAAAAATCTCACCATAACTATGCAGAAGACAGATTTATATAACAGATAAAACTGAAGTAAGATTGATTAAAACCCCACAAACCGAGCTGTGAATCTTGTTCTGTCTTGTCTGGTTTGTCTTTTCTCGTTAAATTCCCACGCTGTTGAAAGGTGCTATGCAAATAAACTTGCCTTACCTTGATGTCCATGTTTTCTTAATGATTTCCAGGTTTAGAAAACAAAACACTCTCAGATCTTCAATTAGAAATAGAGCAAGATGAGGAAGTATGCACGCTGAATCCATTTCCAGTCTCAATTAAAACTTTGCACGTTGGTTTTCACGATTGAAATGGATTTTAAAAAGCTAATTGTATGCTTTGCAAAACGGTTATGGGTAATGTAAATGTTAAGTTAATGGTGTGAAACATGCAAAACCACCCTTGAAGTGCTGCTAATGCACTAAATTAATTTCATTAGTCTGAGTTTCAGCAGAGAATTCAAGTCTGCCACGGTGGTCTAAACGCTGTTTCAAAGGATTAAAATTCAAAGGCATAAAAATTCAAAGGCAACGACAGAAAACGTGTAACATCACGGCAAAAAAAGATGAAACATGCAGCCACTGAACAGTGTGCTGTCGCTCTCGCTCTCTCTCCCGAGAGCGACGCTTCAAACTAATCAAATTCTGAAAGCTTATGTAAGATCGACCAGCACAAAAGAAGTCAATTCTGCACCAACACATCCTGCTTCATCTGTCTTTCTCAATACTGACGCATACGCTGCGAGTCCTTCTTTATTTTTTACATGATTACCGCAGTGTGTGTGTGTGTGTGTGTGTGTGTGTGTGTGTGTACCTGTCCTCCCAGGCAGGGTCATTATTGACGGTGTCCAGTTGAAGTGAGCGTGATAGGTTGACCTTTCTTCCCAGCCTTGTTATCAACGTGAACTCGTTAAGCAGGACTGTTTAATTAGCAGTGGATTGGCAATCAGGGAGGAGTTGGAGACCTCTGTGGTCATAGACACGGATCAATGGTCTTCAGGGAGCTTTTGCAGTCAGCAAAGGACTTTAATACACGAGTGTGCTGCTCTCAACATGTTGGTTTTGGCTTATTTTCTCGTGCATATTCAGGCTGAAGTCTGTTCCAGATAGATTCCTCTGCTACGTCAGATGCAAATGGGACGAAAGTTCAAGAATTACACCCATATCTAATTATTTAAATTCTCATTTCAGAAACTACGGGCGTTAATGTGCTTCAAAAACAAGATTTTGGAACATGGCTGCAGGGATTTCCTTCTATTCAACCATGAGAACATCAACAGGGTTGAGCCGGGATGTTTGGTGGCTCACGTCAGACTTCAAGTTCATCATAACGGTGTAAGATCAGGGGGTCTGTGCAGGCCAGACGGCTTTGTGCATGGGTAGTTTGTCGTGTCAAAACAAGACAGCATCGTCTGCAAACAGTCGGAGCCCCAAACCCAGAAGAACAAAGAAGTATGGTGTGTCTACATACTTTTGGCCTTGTGCTGTTGCAGGTTTTACAAACATGATGCCACCAACGAGCCTCTGCAATAAAAGCACCATAATAAACACAGCTGCAAGACTAATATCCCACTTTTATTAAAATCCGAGTGCGGTGGCAAACCGATAAAACAACCACAAAACGCGGCTGACGTGCACACACACACACGCACACACACACACGCTCTGAAAAGTGTGTGCAAACATGCGTGTGTTTAAACTCGCACAAACATTCAGGCAAAGAAAACGCGAGGTGGGAGCCAACAGCCGCCGCACCTGGTGAGATCCAAGTGAAAGTGAGAAGCATAAAAAAAAGAAAAAGAAAAAGAAAAAGAGCTGAACGCTCAGGTCTGTTGATCTATTTTTACTGCAGAGCAGGGGGCAGAGAGAGAGGGAGGCTTCCTGCATAATGCATGGCCCTGTAGAGCAGCAGTGGCTTTTATACTGCACCCTCTCTCCGGGCTTCCAGGTGTCTGTGCTGTCTGTCAAACAGCAGCGTATAGGAGAGCCAGGTGCTCTCACACGGAGCTCCGGTTGATCTCTCAGGACCACCAGCCCATCCAGCTGCTCCTTCTCTCTCCCCCAAACAGAACAACTCGCCTGTAGTTTCATTCAAATCTATCTGTGAAGTGGAGGAGCGGACACGTGCAGGTACATGCACATTACACATCGCTCCAGTCGGGACTGGAAAGCACTTAAAAAACCAGAGAGCTCCTGTACATCTAGGACAAACGCACACTATTGTTTCAAGAGTCCTGCAGCTCTCTTTTTATTTAGGCTCTGTGGCAACAACTCAATTCATGAGTTGCCACTTCACAGTTGTTTCGGAGACAGGGGAAATTAATTCCCCCTGTCTCTGAAACAATGCGACTACAGTTTGAATCCAAATTTAGCTCTGACAAATGTTTCTTTAGGGAGGTAAGCACAATGTACTGTCCGCAGTGTACTCTTCAGTTCTTCTCTTGTAAAATAGCAGATTTATGTATTGTAAGAGTCAGTTATTGGTTCTTTTTTGAGTCCCAAATGTCTTATTTTATAAAAGCAAGTGAAGCAAATCTCCCAGCTCAATGTTTCCAAGAGGACTGTCTCAAATCAGGTGAATTTTTCTGGATTCTTGTGTCATTTTGTCAAAGAAAGACGCAGACTTGTGATGAATTCACTATGGTAACTCCTGTTTCAGTCTGCCTCTGCAAAGAGTTGTTTGCAAGTGGTCCAAAAAAGCTGCTGCTAACCTTTTGACTGGTTTTCATGTGACACCAAATCCATTTCAAGGTTCCTGTGATCACGTAAGGTCAGATCTGCTGCAGGTCCTCTGATCGGGGTCTCCATACAGAGTCTGTGCTTTATTTTTTAGAGATCATTTCTCTCTGCTTCTTTTGCTGTTTCTTTGAACATACTGCGGAGATGGAATTTGCAAAAATAACTTTTAAAAGTTCTCCCACGCCGCTAAATAACTGGATTTGGTTTGGGAGCTGTCTGAGCATTCCTAAAGGGGGCTGGGTTGCTGCTGGGCATCACAAGGAGGCAGACTAATGAAAGCTTGATGAGGATGCTTCTCTGAATTCACCAGCGTGATTAGACTTTAATTACCGAGCGCTGCCTGGACATATTCCCTATAATTGGAAATACCGAAGCACGTGGCTGCTCACGGCACGAAACCAAAGAATCCGCGGTTCACAACCTTTCGCGGGACGAGCCGCGCGCTCGATACAGGTGCGGTTGTACTCTGTTTTCAGTCTGCGTGGGCACTGCAACAGGAGAGTCAGGCGTTTCAGATTGAAGCTGGTCTTTATGCAGATCAGCTGCTGAGTAGTTGCATGTAAGGAGTTCTTGTTATCACTGGAGCGAGGGAGTGGAGGGATGCAATGAGACGTTGTGAGGCAGGCTTTAAACTTGTAGCTCTGCTCTGGCATCTCCACGTTGCCAGATGTGACAATAACATCCCTATAATGCTGCCAAACGCCTTCGAGACACCCACAGCCGCTGGCAGCTCTCGCTGAAATCGTTTGCTGCCTTATGTTCAGCTGGTTAAGTGAATCACTGCTTTGCTTTCTTTCATTACAGCGGCTTCAATTCAGCACCGTCACACCTTTTATACGCAGTGGCGTAAGCTACGACTGAATCATTGTATGAGACAAAGACCAAATTTCTGAAATGTGCTCAGGTGTTTCGGCGTTGAATAGCCGAGCGGAGACAGCAGACGATTCAAGGGCGGGCTGATAACCCGGCAGGATGTCAGGACAGAAGCATTCAGCTTTTAAACCGAATTCAAGGTTGCAAAATAATCTTGGATTTAGTTTTCTGATATCTCCAGTAAATCAGAGCATATCTGTGCCCATGCATGGAAATAAACAGTGTGCGCACACAACAAGTTCTTTGAATAAAATCATGCTGAACAAGATAATATCAGGGGACGTTTTAATCCTGTTGTCCTACAAGATTTCCATAGATACTATCATCCGACGCAGGCGGCTGGAAACAACAGTGACTGAGGACGTGTAACCAAGCATTCAGCATCCGTGTTTATCAACCCGGCTTTTCTATTATTCAGATTATTCTGCTCGGGATCCCCCGGTGTAATTAGCTGGATAACAAATCAACCTCTTTCCACAGTGTGTCTGTGCATCGATTCACCAGCGCTCCATTAGAAGAGAAGAAAACGCCTGTCTGAATCTTTATTTTTCAATTATGACTGTGTGCAGCGGCTGGTTTCAGGGATGCATTAACTGACATCACTGTTGGTGTCTCGTCAGGTTCAGGTCGCGTGTTAGTGGCATGATCTGAAGCCAGACTAAGACTGGTGGTCTTCCAGGACGTCTGTGCTTTTGAGGGAAATGGCTCAACAACTGTTGGATGGATTGACACAAAATGTGGTGAAGACATTCACGCCCTCTCCAGGATTGATTGCAACAACTCTGTGATCCTTCAGGTTTTCTTCTAGCGCCATCGTCTGGTTAAGCTGGACGCAGAGTCGCCTGCAGATACACTGCACGATGCCGCGTCAGTCAATGTGTCCGTCTTTGACCTTTACGAAGCCGCGTTGACGTCAACGCGCTCCTCTCTCTGCTGAGACACATTAAGACCATTTAGCTTCTGCTGTGAACTCACACACAACCTCATTTCCATCACGCGGAAATGGAAATGACGATCGAAAGGCTCTCGCGGGACGCGCGACCTTTATTGAAAAATGACTCCCATCGTTTCTAATTTCATAACGTGTCTCTGGGATTGACGTAGTAGGTGTAGTTAGGTAGATAATACGGGGCTGTCTGTAATTACAGATAAAAGAACATTAAGTTCGACAGATACATGTAAGCTTCTTGATGAGGGTGCCCATTTCAATTAGGGAGCATTAAATGAAACAAAAAACCTTGTGGGAGTTTCTCACTGCCAGACCCAAAGAGAATTAATACACTGCATAGGGCCATTTACCAGGGAGTAATTACTCCCTAATTAGCCATTAGTTATTCGATTACCCTTTTATCAGCTAGTCATGGTCAAAAGGCAGGAATAGCGGATAAGTCATCACCTTGGTTGGTAACAGATGTAATTAACATGCCGTGGAGACAACGGAGAGAGTGCAGCGAGGCAGAGTGAAGGTATTCTGGCCCATTTCCTGTGTTTGATCAGAAGCAGCGATAAATCAGAGGCTTTTTTTATTCATCCATGGGTGGTTTGCTGCAAATAGCAGAGAGAAAGAAGAAAAAAGGAGGAGGAGGAGGGTGTAAATTCATTTTCCTGCCCACTTTAACCCAGTTTGGTTTGCAGCAAACCTAAAACCAGGCGGTCCGTTCAGAAGTTGTCCGGCCGGCGAGAATAAAGAGGGGTGGCGTGTGAATGTGCGCTGAGGGCTCTTTGTTAGCACGCTGAATGGCTCCGTGATTGAGACGGGATAAGAAATCAGGAAATATTCGACGAGAAGATGGATGATTAGGTGCATATTGTTGCCGGGATGAAACCGGCATTAACAGACCAGCCAAGAACCATGAATACTCCATGCCCAACTGCTTCTACCATTTATTACACATAATTACATTCTTAAATAAAAACGATTCACCGAACAGTTTCCTTGCATAGAGATATTACAATACCAATTTAAAAAAGGAATTATGAAACAAACCGGTAACAAAAATAAATCTTTCTCATTTTTCCATAATAAAGAACATTATCGTACTCATACATCATAATATACAAATGATAAATTTGAAACACTTTGTACAGCGAAAGAAAAGGAGAAAGACAACGGAGGAAAAAGGTGGAGAACGGGGGGAAGGAGTGGGACAGAGGAGAGGAGTTGAAAGGGATCATATCTGAGGAAATGGAGGTGGAAGGGGTGTGTGTGTGTGTGTGTGTGTGTGTGTGGGGTTGGCGGTGAGGGAATGCTGGTAGAAAAAGGGGGTGCGTTTGATTTGAAATTCAGACCTGGTGGAAACAGAGGTGGTGTGACACATAGTAATGCGTGTTTTCCCTCCCCGACCTCTCTCTGCTGAGAGCGAGAGCTGCAGTCTGGATGTCTGACTCTCACAAGGAGGCATGAAAAACAGTGTGTGTGTGTGTGTGTGTGTGTGTTTCCTGTGTGCAACTGTGTGTTCGTGTGGGAAGTGTCTGCATGCATGTCGGTGTGTTTGCATGTGTGTGTACATTTGTGGTTAAAAACAGCTACTATACAGACTTTGTGATCAGTGCTTCGTCACCCAGGAGCGTCATGTTGAAGTGTTAGTATACAAGCGGACAGAAAACATCAGATATGCAAGTGATTTCTCCCAAAAAATTCAGAGTGCAAATACAAACAGACGAAGAAGAACACACAGGCACAGCAGAATTGACAATCATTCATTAAGATGACACAGAACCGAACCGCATCCTCGGAGACACAACATGAAACGACCTTTCCGGGAAAACACATTCACATTTTTCAAATCCTCACTTTTCGACTTTTTCCTTTTTTGTTGAAGTCACGAGAAAGATCGAATTCTTTAAAACACGAAGAAACGACACATTCAGCGTTTGAGTCCAACGTCCTCGCTCGTCTGTGATTGGTACATCGGACAGAAACAAAGAAAAACTTCACATCCTCACACATTCACAACCAGTCAGTTCAAACGGGAGAGCGCCCCCCGCTGAGATACTGAAACACACAAGTAGAGCTGCCATTGATGAAACAATTTGAACCCGCGGGTTAAACTGCTATTCTTCTTTTTTATCTTCCACGTTAAGAGTCGGGGCCGAGCAGGAAAAACCACAAACCTGCTCTGACTGACTGACGTCTTCCTACAAACCAAATCTCAAATGTTTGGACCGGACCGGCAGCGCTGATCGTGTTGCAGCTCGACGGCCTGATAGCAGGTGAAACTTGTGTCAGCTGTGGTCACTCCCTCCCTCGCTCGCTCGCTAAGTGTTCAATATAAAAAGAGGAATCTTTTTTTATTTTTACGTTTAGACAGAAAGAGTTTGATATTTATGCAAAGCGGCCGCAGACAGATCACGGTGTGATTGAGGTGGGCTGCATTCATACCTGAAATTGAAATGCGCCTCTGGTTCACAGAGTGAAATCAATTTACTGTCTCCCTTGCCCAAACGCAGACTGCCTCGCTTTGCCTCAAAGTATTAAGTCAAATCAAAAACAAACCAAGACGCGTTTGTTCCCAATCAAGCTCCTAAGAATCCCGACAATCTCCTTCCGTCCCAGCTGCCTGTTTGATTTGTGTGCGCTTCGTTTTTAACGTGCACGTTGTAGACGCGTGTGATCTTTGTTCTATCGGGCGGGAGGCAGATCACCAAGGACAAATGTTAATTCCAGTTTTGCAGGAGAGTAGGCATGCGTCTGGTGTGTGTGTGTGTGTGTGTGTGGGTTTCACTCGGCTGCAGTTTCATGAGCTGATGGGGCAGTTATCATCGCTGACTGAGCAGATCTGTTCCTCCACTAACCCATTTTCAGCCACCCACTGGAAACCTGCACTCGTGACCTCCCGCTGGTCCAGCACCAACCAGTAAAATGTCAAGAGCTACCAGCCATGACTCGCTTGTTATTTCAAGTCCAACCATTCGTTTCTAATGCAGGAAAAAAGAGAAACTACTGGCACCATCCTTCTCCCATACACACACTCATGGGGCCCGGCAACATGTACAGACTCACAACAGATACATTCACATTGATCTGCTCGGAGACGAACCACCCAATTGATTGAATTTATCTTCCTATGAGTCCTTCCGTGTCCAGCAGGGCAAGAAATCTGCGTTCAGACAAACATGTGTGGTGAAGGAAGTCAGCAGGAATGTTCTTGGATATGCATAGGGCCCGGTTAAACTGGAAGAGATCTGCACGGGTGCTGTGAACGGGACAAAACCCTCCTCAACCCAGTGGCTAGCCGCGGTGCCAATCACTCTCGAAGGCAAAAGAGATCATTTCAGGCATCGGCAGGAGACACGTGTCTTTTTTTGGCTGCATCCGTTTCCAATGTGTTCTTCTAAAATGGTCTGTTTGAACAAATATCTGAGTCTTCTCTTAGAAACATTAGAGCCTCTATCATACATGGTGATCGGGTTCGTGTTTGTGTGCTATCGCAGTCAACGAGCTGCTTCGACTTGTGCATGTGGCCTCGTCCACACTTCGGCAGCGTTTGGTGAGTCTGGAAGTGTCTCCAGACGTTTTTTTACAAAAAGTTTGCAAAGAGTCAATTGTGCAACAGTTCCTGACGACACCTCGTGAGAGGGCAAAGATCCCGGAGAGGAAAAACCCTCTCAGGAGCCGCCTGGCATCTTTTTTTTTAGCTGACATTCTAGGAGATGAACAGTCTTTCCCAGAGTAGATTAGTTAGCCTCATCTAGAGCTAACCCTCAATGGATGATGTTCATAAAGCGAGCCAGTCCTCTGGATGACCTCCATCAGTCTTCACGGCACATCCCTGCAACACGCTCCCCGTCTTCAAGTCTTGGGGAAATCCAATCTAACTCTCCGTTCAAATGAGTGCTCCGATGCCATCGAACCACGAGGACTTATAAATGGATCCAGTTGGCAGATGTGACAGAGGGCAGATGAAAAATTGTCAAATTATTATCTGTCCTGTGTGCACGATAACAAACCCTTTGGCGAATTGTAAAGGCTCTGAGGGAGAGGAAGCCAGGACGCCGCTCAGCTACTGTTGGAAACGAACTGTTCTCCTCAGCTCAAGGTTCAGGGCGTCCTCAGGTGAGGACAATCTGGAATATACAAACAGCAGGTTCTGCTGCGAGCGAAAAAGTCAGCTGTACAACTGGTCCGGTTCGGCGTTGGTGAGAGCTCGCTGCTGCACGAACAGGGCTGACATTTTGGAAGCATTTCACCGGGGAGGAGGAGGAAGGGGGCGACTACAACAACAACAACAACAACAACAAGGAGCTGCCAACTACAGGCCCGTGGTCCAGCGTTCATCGCGTGACGGACACATACGAAGGGTGGGATGGAGCGTCTGTGTCGTCCAATGCGACAACACCGGGAGACATTTGCGAGGTGGCGACGTATCACTGTGGAATCATGGACCAACTGGTTGAGCACAGACTGACAGAGCCGCTCAGGGTCGGCCTGCATGCCTGTAGTCAGCGTCCCCCCGTGTGCTGCCTCTCCCTCCAGTCCAGAAGGGCCAAATCTGGTGTTTTCCGAGTCCATCCCTCTGTCTCTCCCCGCAGCATCCATGGTGTTACTTTCCTCCAGATGATGCTCCCACTCCGCCTCCCCCTCTCTCCTCCACTCCCGCTGACCTCTCTCGGATTCCTCAGATGTGCCTCTTCATGTGCAGCGCCAAGTGATCCGACCGCGAGAAACACCTGCAACCCAGAGACAGAGAGCAGCTCGTTACCAAAGCACGGCAAAGACGTTTGTTTTGTCGACTGAGCTGAGCGTTGCTGTTAGCTAGTGAGTGCTGAGCCACTAATGCACACGCAATTAATATATGTGTAACTAATTCATAATCAGCATTTTCAGCAGCACTCCTAATGACTTCAGCTGCGCCATGAATAACTAGAGAACCCCGCAGATGGATCTGTTGAAACAGTGTGTGTGCTGTGAGGGCGGAGGGAGGGTGGAGAGAGGAGGAACATGAAAAACATGTGCTGCAAAACCAAAACTAAACGAGATGAATCAAAGCCTCTCATCTGGAATCAGGCTCGCAGGAAGTACACCGGCCTATTTTTCTTTTTTTAAATGTTTGATTATTTCAACCTCATTGCCACAAATTGATATAATGCACGCTTTGAGCTGGCGTTTTGTTTATTCCGTGCATGCTCGCATAAAGACGCAGCCATTATAAGAGGCCTACTTTTCATCCCGGATCAACAGCGCGTGCACGCTCGGCTCGCTGAGCGAACACTGCAGCTTCATCCCCAGGAGAAGGCAGCTGCTCAAAAGGCAAGTGCTGCTTTCTTTCTAGGTAATTGGGAGCTGCGTGTTCGGATGATTAGTGCGCGAGGAAATATTTGAGATGTTTGAGAGTTTACTAAAGTGGCTCCACTTAATGATGTTAGGGAGAAACAAGGCACGGTGCATTCTTTTGAATGTTCTTTGAAAAAGAAGGACAGGAAATGTGTCGGAGTCCCTCGCGTACTCTAAACGTGGACACCTCCTCCACATGCTCAACCTTAATGCCTCCCCAGATGCTCATCCTAACCTGGACCACCCTCCATCTTACCTATGAATGTCCGATATCCTCGACTATCCTGACCCCAACCACTCCATGCCTTCCAGAACATCTGCCTTTGGACCTTAGATACTCCTCATTCTAACGCCTAGTCTTTGGCTGATCCTAACATCTCGTCCACATACCTGCTTTCATACGTTAGATATTGTCGAACATGACGCCTTCCTGGATGATCATCCTGACCTCCACCACTCTGGCTTCTTGCCTGAACCCTAACTGCAGAGTCTCTGGCCTAGAAGCGATGCAGGAAGATCGACCAACACCGACGGGAGCAGCATCGACTCGGCACACCTCACTCTTCTCTTCCTTCCTCCACCCTCTTCTCCTCTATAACGTGACGGCATACACTAACCACTAACCCTAACCCTAAAAAGAAAAACACGACGGCTCAAAGGTTTGTTTAGTTCTCGGTCCTCGCAGACGTTTTATCCCTCAGATGAAATCACATTTAAACACCAGATATTACGGGAAACAGATCATTTGAACCGGAATCCCCGGGCTGCCGTTCACAGTTGTGCAACTGTTGATTCTTATTTCTTTGACGCCGGTTTCAGATCGGCTCGCTCCACCGAGACAGAGGCGGCTGTCTGAGACGTCTACATGAATCAGTGTTTGGCCAAGAGGGGGAGTTACACCGTGATGAGCCACCAGTCATCTGTCTTACTGTCACACCTGTGTGTGTGTGTGTGTGTGTGTGTGTGTGCACGCTAACAAACACATGTGAGATTAATGAACGGCTCAGGAGACAGTTCAGGTTTGTGTGTGTGTGTGTGTGTGTGTGTGTGTCACTGTGAGAGTGTGTGTGTGTGCGCTCGGTGAGACAGATGGTAAAGTATGAGTCACGACTCGGGGGCACGACACCAGCTGGCACACCGTGGGTCTGTCTCCACCTCCCCCACATCCCCCCATCCTCAATCTTCCACCCCGTCTTCTGTCTCCCCTGTTTCCCCTCTTCCTTCATCTCAGCAGGGTGTGTGTGTGTGTGTGTGTGTGTGTGTTAGGCTGGAGGGGTTGGGCGCCTTGTGACACATGACAGAGGTGGGCCCGAATTAGGGATGTGCCTGCAGGGGGGTGGTGGTCTGGTGATGGGTGGAGGAGGGAGGGATACTGTATTTACTGTCTGTCCAGCTGAGACCTGATTAAGTTGACACCGCCTGGCCCTCTGCTCCGTCACACACACACACACACACACACACACACACACACACACACACTCTTTTTGTCCTTTCTTAATGAACCTATACATGATTCAGGAGGTATGTGTGATCTATTCTCACACTGTCACAGGCAAACACACACATCACGCTGACAACACACAGGCTGACGTCTCCTCACATTGTAATTTACAGACAAATGAGACTTTTTAAAGACTGATTAAAGAAATTAAAGAAATAAAGACCCGACAGTGATAAAACTGTGTGTGTGTGTGTGGTGAAACCTTCAAAGAAAATAAATAAAATAATGCAAACTGATAAATAAAATAATAAAAGAAAGTTTGTCCTTTTAATAGTGAAAAAAACTGAATGTAAAAAGTAAAAAAAACTTTTAAAATTTAAATAATACAATTTGATTCTTTCGATCCTGACAAACTGGATTATGTGGCACAAACTACAAAAAGAGAAAAGAAAGGAAAAAATTACAATAATAAAAGAAAGTTTGTCCTTTTAACTGAATGTATTTAAAAAAAAACTAAAATAAAAACTTTAAAAATTAAAATAATACAATTTGATTCTTTCGATCCTGACGAAACTGGATTTACGCAGCCGGAAATACTAAAAAAAAATATAAAATAAAATACAAATTTACCTTCTATAGTGATAAACCTGTCTCTGTGTGGCATAAAGAAACATAAAGAAATTAAAATAATTCACTTTTGGCTCTTTTAATCGTGAAAAACTGTCGACAAGTGGCGGAAAATACAAAGAAAATTTCAATGCGATCTCGCTCAGAGATCTCGGAGGTGTCAGCGATGGGCCGGATCACAGTGTAATTAAAACACGAGTAAAGATCCAACTGATCGGGGGCCTCACAAATTAACATTTTGCCGTGGTTCATAATTAATCAGGTTGCCGGGGCGACTAATTAAGAAAGCTCGTGTGAATTACATCAGATCCGAACTTCAAAGTGGAGTAAGATTTGTAAACAGGTTTCTTAAAAAAAACATGAAACCGTCTGAACGATTACATAATTAAGGCTTTCAAACTTGATATCGTGTGTGTGTGTGTGTGTGTGTGTGTGTGTGTGCTGAGCTCAAGGACACGGCGAGCTCGGGTCACAGGGATCAGGCCGGGAATGATCCGGTTTACAGGATGGTCTCTCCAAGCCTGCGGCTTTATTTACAGTAACACACACACACGCCTCTATTTTGGGTCAGAACTCCCTCCTAAAATGTCCGACACACCAGAGACCAGCACCTTTCTCTCTGCAGCTGATCGCTCCGTTAATGCTGAATATTGTTTGTTACAAAGAAAACTTCAGATTAATCTTCCATCCCGGTGATGTGAGACACACTAACGGCTTCTACAAGCGTTTTACACCTCTGTCCCGGTGTGGAAGGAGCCTCCAAATCAAGGTCAGTGTGCAGAGACGCTCCATTAATATGCTGCATACAGGAGCAGAATAAGCACCCTTTGGATCCCCATTGAAGGAGCGAGCGGGTCGGATCGCGTGCATGTTGCACATTAGTAATCCTGCCAGCACACTTTCAAACTGGGTCAGTACCAAACACATTGGGTTACCGGCGTCTTCTTCACTAAACCAAACTGTGTACAAAACACAACAGAGGCGCGCTGTGTGAGTGGAACTACTTCAAATGAGCCTTTTTGGAAAATGGAAGAAAAACACACAAGGCAGAGGAATGTGAGACGTGTTTTGACAGACCTGTCACAGTGGTTGCACTTAAAAGGCTTGGCGCCGGTGTGTTTGCGGTAGTGCCTCGTCAGCTCGTCACTCCGGGCGAATCGCCACTCGCAGCCCTCCCACGAGCACTTGTACGGCTTCTCACCTGGGGGACAAAAAAACACGCATAAGCACCAAGCACCTGTTTCCTCTCATCCACCATTCACACGCTTTATTTGTCGTGATTCTCAGATTTGAAGTTTTGCATCCCGTGTGTGTTGGATTCTTTTTCACTGACTTCCCTCTTTTCTCCTCTCTCTCTTTTTTTTTTTAAAGGGCCTGGAAAGAGAGCGAGGCGGTGTTTAACACGGAGATGGAGAAGCTCCCACTGGTCTCCAATCTTGCTGAACACGCAGAAGAGGAGAAGAGAGAAGTGGAGCGAGAGAAGAAGTGAAGAGGGAGAGGATGATGGAGGGAGGGAGGATTAGAGGCAAGGTGGATGAGAGAGTGAGAAGAGGAGGTGAGATGAGACCAGGAGAGCGAAAAAGTGGAGTAGCAGAGAGAAGTGCTGCAGAAGTGGATTAAGGCGGAGGAGGCTGCAGATATGCCGGCAGGGGGAGGTGGGCCGGCGATAATTAGGCCAGTCACACGGCGTAATGGCAAGGAAGCCACAATCTGCCAGCTGCGTCCAGCGCCGAAAAGATGTCACCTGCATCAGTCACATCCCATCTGGAGCGAGTACAGTCACACTGACACACTGACCAGATCTGCTCGAGTGGCTGCGAGGCCTAATCTGTTGAATGTGATTATCGAAACAGGGAGACACGGATCAATGGATCAGAGGAGTCCGGTGCCTTTATCTGTACCAGCTGTTGTGGAAATTCACTGATTCGGTCAGGTGGCAGCAGCTGAAAGGATCAATACTGCATCCAGTCTCAGTGTTCTCCGGTTTGAAATGAAGCTACGAAACCTTTTCTATCGAACCCGCTCGGCGAGTTAACGGGACCCGTGTGATGCCATGACAGCCATGATGAGGTGATCATGAGATGACACAGCTAATGAACGCAAACTACTAATCAATACTGATTTATTTGGATATTTTTTCACATTTTTAGCGTCCAAACTCGACGATTATTTATTTATTTTATTGTTATTTGCAGGTAAACACTGTTTTTTTTTTTTTTGTGCACGTCTCCATTGTGGACACTGATCCTGTCTCACAGAGCAGCAGGTCTGGGCCATCCCGCTCTGGCCAATGAAATTCCCGTGAGGCAGGGATGCCTGAATATGTTGCCTAGCAACCGAAGCAAGGGGGCGGGGTGTATATATATATATGTGTGTGTGTGTGTGTGTGCTGAAACATGAGGAGGCAGTAGTCAGTGCAGCTGGCTGGATCTGGCAACGGCACGCCGCCATGCCACCGGCCAATTACCGAGCACGCTGGCAGAGTACGGAGGCAGTTGCCTAGCGACGGTAACCGTAGAGCTGTACGGGGCAAGAGGGGGGGCGGTGGGAGGGATGGGGGTAGTGGTGGTGGTGGTGGTGGTGGTAGTAGTGGCGGTGGTGCAGGAGGAGGAGAGGGAAGAGAGAGAGGAGGGAGGGGGGCACTAAGAGACCAGAGCCTGCAGCAGAACAGAACCACTCAGCTACCGACTCCTCCAACGATATGCTGCCCCCGTCGCCTAGCAACAACCCCCCCCTCTCGCCTCTCTCCTCCTCCTCCTCCCTCAAGATGCCCTCGTACGAACAGGCGAGCGGAGCAGGTGCACGCCGCTCGCCTCCTCAGACAAACACTCGCGCACAGGAACGAGGTTACTTCTCAAAAAATGTCCGTCGTCTCCTTGACGGGCAGTTTTAATTTGACAATCAGGAACCTGATCCAACAGGATTAGCCCCAACTCAGCAGCATAATCTGATTACGCTCTGTTACTTTTGGATTACTTTGCCATGTTGAACGTATAATGTAGATTATGAAGCTAAGCGGATTATCTCTTGTGATTTACAGAGTCAGGACTGTTGTTTAAACTCGTCTCTTATTCTGGATTATTCAGTAAATTCACAATCCTTCTTCCATTTGACATGTTGGTAATCAAATCACACATTTCTCATCCGCACTCTGATAACCGGGTGTTTCCTGACTCTCTGTAATCCCGTTATGTGTAATCTATGACTTCCGAATGCTCTCACGTGCACGCGCTCGCTCCAGCCTCTCAGGTGCCGCCGTTGGACTTAATTGCATTCCCTCCATTAGCCGGAGCTGAAGCCGGGCGTCCGGGTCTCAGAGGTCGTTAGAGAGAGAGCGAGCGCTGCAGGCCGCGGGTCGAGTTAGAGAGAGGATGGAGGTGATGGAGGAGAGGATGGAGGAAGGACTCATACCTTTTATAATGAACTCTGGTTGTTGATTTTTACAGCTATAAGAACAACTGGTTACTCATCTGCAGCTAATCAACGATAATTGATGTCTTCATGTTAGTGTGTGCACAGTACTGACATGACTGTGTGTACTTTTATAAAAGTACTCTCCCCAGCTCGGGACTTTTTGTGGACTTAATTCAGACCCTGGTCTTTGTGGTAGAAGTTCCTCCAAAAGTTCCTCAGGAGAGTTCCTGTGGCGTTAACATGGTTAGATTATGATTATTACCACCACTGAATAATACTTGTTCTGTTAAGTATCCCACTGATATAATAAAGTATCTGGTATTTGGTTGCAATCTGCAATCTGCAACTTCTTAGGTGGCCCTAAATCCTGCACGCTGGACCTTTAAGTCACCGTCTTTCTGACTTGAACAAGCAGTTATTTTATTATTCATGTCTAATCAACACAGTGCTTGGCCCGTCTACGTGAACACGTGAACAAAGTGCGTCATGTAGTGAAGTTTCCTTTAAAGGAAAACACTGCAGTACAAACCGAGAGAGAGACAGGCGTGTTCTGAAAAGACTCTGCGACGGAGAGCCGGCAGACTATCGGAGCAGTCCTCGTGTTTTACCCCTCGCCTCACCCTTCCCAAAATCTAATTGTACCATTCCTTATCTGCCATAAGCCTATTCACAAAAAGCTCTACAGGGCACTGTCATTTCAACTCAGCCCATCTAATTCCAGATTAAATCGTAGCCTTTTCTCCGTCGGTAATTTATGGAAATAACAACTAAGAAAAAGAGGATTTGAGTAATGACATCTTTAAAGTCGTCAGGATAATGGCTCAGTGAATGGGGGAGCCTGTGGCACTGCTGTCTTTCTTCTGAAGAGGGTCGCTCTCTACTGTACCTCCCCCATCCCCGTCCTCCGTCTTCATCTACTCTTTGTTTCACTCCACGTCACTCTCTCCTCTTCCCTCTCTCTCTCTTTAGCTTTTGTGTTTCCTTTTGTCATCTTATGTCGACATTTCCTCCCTTTTATCATTCCACCTTCCCGGTTTGAATGACAAGACAGATGTTCTGTGGGCAGATGCTTTTATCTGAAGCACCTTAAGTGACGAGGATAAGCTCGTCGAGGCCGGGGGGGGAGGGTTCGTCCAGGAACTCAGCTCGTTATGGTATATGTTGTTATTTTAATAACATGCTGGATGGAGAAATAAAGTAGAAAGTTCAAGAAGACGGTGCATCTTGGTCGATCGATTGGTCGATCAGCCTTTTCTATCATTAATTAAAGTGACTAATGGCATATTTTATAGATATTTCATATTATAATCAAAGCATGACAATAACAGAAAAGATTAAAAAAGATAAATTAGCCCAATTAGTGAATGCAGTACCTGTAAACGAGCGATTTGATGGATTTTGTGCAGACAAATGAGTTTTTCTGATATTTTTAGGATCTTTTCATACAAGCCTCTGTCTTTATTAATTTAAAACATTGTTTTATCTCCTTCAGTCAAACCTTTCTAATGCAGGACAAGACTGTTTGTTGTTGTTTTCAGTCTTTACTTGTCCCATGAGATATTTTTTTAAGTTTATCTCTTACATCATAATCTAAACTCTTTTTTTTTTACATTTATATTTGGATATTGGTCGACTTTATTTATTTTTTTTACACCCTTAAAAAAGAAAGACCTCCGTGGGTGGAAACCAGTGAAAAAGGGTGATTAGTCAGAGAAAATGAATAAATGAAAAAGTCATTAAGCTTGAATAGCTAAACGTGTGCTGGTTTCATGTATCTGTTAAATTATTACAAGTTTCTTTAACTGCTGTTGGTCTCTGAGGACTCGTGACGTCCTGTCATTTGACAAAGGTTGAGCTAAATGCTGATTAATCGTTAGCAGGAATTTATCTGGATTGCAACATGATTTAATGTCCTGGTAATCTGTTCAATAGTTGTTCAGACTAACGAGCTGTATCAGCTTCTATCTGCTCTGCGAGAGGCTCGAACCTGGTCTCAGGATTCGATACAAGACGTTGCACACTGCATCAAACATCAGTGTGAAATCTGATTATGTGATACTCGAGTTTCTGATTCATTTCACTTCAGTGTATCCTCCCGTCTCTTTGCTTGTATGGATTTGTGACTGGGCAGCATCGCTGGCACTCGGCTCCCAGAGCTCTGGCCCAGTTGGCATGGAGCTTAAGCACAGGGGGCTGTAGACGCGCCACACTGGGGAAATCAATGATCGCATGTCTGTGCCCTTTGTTCCAGTCAGGCTGGTGCCTAAAACCTGTGGTGTGCGCCGCTGAGGGTGTGATCACACATATGGCGTCATTTCTTCAGTCTTAAGATAAACAGCGTTTGACAAGTTGATTTTATTTCTTCCCGGAAAACAAAAAAGGGGACCACACGAGGCATGTGATCCGTCAGCCGTTACGTTTAGTCATCTAGATGGAGGGTATCAAGAAAATCTCATTTGCGTCCCTGTAACTTGATTTATCATGATGGACGCTCTTTGCTGTACCTCCACACAAAGAACAGAGCAGACCGGAGTCCACCATACATTTAAATTGTTATTCTAAAGCTTCCACACAGGAGCTGCTCATCAGATGTCACACTCATCTCATTATACCCCTGAACGCCTCTCTTAGATGGGGGGTAGAGACTTATGTTTTCAGCCGGAACGGGCCAATTATTTCCAGCAGGATTCACACTGTTCACACCTTCTCCACAAAAGCAAGAGTTCAGATAAACACTCTTAATGTGTTTGGTGTGAGCTCGACCTGAAGGTAAAGACACGCTGAACCCTAAATCCTGCTAATTAATAACACCAAGCACACTCCATTCATCACCGGAGGTTCCCTCATGACCTGCAAACCATTACATATGAAAAATATTTTCCTAGAGATCCTATTACCTCCCCTCTCACGAAATCTCCAACCTCAGATTGAGAACCACTGACCTAGACTTACAGAGAACGCACAGAGGACGGGGAGGGCCTGAAAATAAACCCGGGGAAATGGCGGCCTATCCAGGTCAATCCATCCATCACCGTGCAGTTACTCAGACAGAGGACAGCTCCCCGACAGGGGTCTGAGTGGTTTGGGATTGAGATGGAAGAGCGGGAGAGTTATAGCTCCTGATACCCTCCCCCCACCTTCCTTCCTTCTTGAGAAGAACCTTGACAAGGAGGACCCGTCCTGGTTTGGCTCGGAGAAGTATTCACGTAAAGAAAGAGGCTTTTTTTAAATCATCAGTTCAGCCTTACATGATTTCATTTCCATGTGGTGCCAAGAGGACAAGGCTTTATTTCTAAAATCTGCATTTTCACGTTGCTTCCTCAATTATCTCAGAATTGAGGAAGCCGGCTGAAGGACGGATGCATGCAGTGTTCACATGGACCACAGAGATAGATGCGAACGCTGATATCTTGCAGAAAATGCAGACGGTTTATCTCCCTCATAGACTTAAAGAATCATCTAAAGTGTCTGATTGAGCTGCAGTGAGTCTGCACACCCCGACCTGATGGAAAGCGCTCTCAGTTCGGTTCCTGTGTCGAGTTCAGACCTGTGTTCTTCAGCGTGCAGCAGTCATTTAGCTTCACGACTGAGTCCTTTCAGCCCGTCACCAACAATGAGTGTCAATCAGTTTTATTACCAGCAGGTGTATCGAGTGGCCTCTGGTAGGAGAGCTGCTTTGTTGAAAGTCTCCGTTCTTTCTGCCACTATATCTGAAGTGCAGCGAGTAATTCACAAGCTATGTACAGATTATGTAACCCTGTGTCTCTGTCTACACACACTCACACAAATCAAGTATATTGAATCAACCTGAAGCCAGATGACCATGCGCACTGAAGAGGCCTTGCAGAAAAGCCTTGCAAACCCAAAATAGCTTCTCCTGTTTCTAATAATAGTTCAATCACTGCCAAAGCATGTTGCTACAAACCTGTGTGTGTCCTCTGATGGGCCTTTAGGTGGGAGCTCTTGGTGTACACCTTCCTGCAGCCGTTGAATTGACAGCGGTGGATCCTCTTCTTGTTCTCCGGTAGCTCCCCGACGCCGATCACGCACGCAGCCCCCTCCTCTTCGTCCTTCATCCGGACCGGGAGCGCGTGCGCCGCCACCAGCCGGGCCGCGCTGAGCCCCACCTTCCTGGCCACCAGCTTCAGGGTGAGCGTCCCGTCGGCCGAGGCGGTCAGCGTCTGGTTGGGTTTGATGAGGTGCCGGCCGAGTTCCGGGGACGACGGGGGCGTCAGGGAGGTGACGGCGCTCAGCTGGGCCTGGTGGACGCCCTCCATGCCTTCTACGTTTTCCAGCCCCTGACCTTTGGGTTTGAGGTCTCTTTTCATCGCGCCAGCAGAGGGGAAATTCTTCCGTGTTGGGCAGATCACTGCTGGTGGCGGGCTCGGGGGCTCAGGGATGCTGGGCAGGTTGGGGAGCTCCGTCAGCTCTTCTTCGCCGTCCTCCTTTAGGTACGCCGGAGTTAGTAGGCCATCCAGGTCTTGGTCAAAGAGCTCTGACAGACGTTTGGGCTCCGTCTGCAGATAACGCTCCAATTCAAGGCAGGTCTGCGAGAGAGAGAGAGAGAGAGAGAGAGAGAGAGAGAGAGAGACTCAATTTAGACTCAATTCAGGGAAGTTCACGGATTTGGGCATCTGCACTGAAAGTGCCCACCCTCACTTTCAAATCCCACTTGACAATTTCAACAGCCATCCAGTCATCCGATATGCCTCCACACACTGTGGAGAGCAAATCTGCATGGTGCCATCCGCTCACCCAGACAGGCAACCGAGCAGCTCTGCCAGCTGTCACATGCGCACGTGCACAGATAGCCACCAAGACAGCCAGGATTACCTGGCAGCTCCGGCAGGACGGCTGATTACACACTGATTGATTGCGACCGCTGTAGTGCGGAACGAAAGCGAGGCGAGCGGATGGCGGGAGGAGGAGGAAGTCCTAAACTGTACAGAACTCCTATCAAACAACATTTTATAGAGCTCTGACAAGCCGCGTGTGCACCGGCTTTCCACTGAGCCAAGATAGGAAGATTTATTCAGCTGTAGTTATGGTCCGCTTCATCCCTATTACTCCAAACACCTCTCCCCATGGAGGGCAAATAAAAGACTACACCCCCCCTCCACCTGATCTGTGTGAACTGGCATCCTGAGAAGTCTATTACTTTGCAACAAGCTGGCACGACTCTAAGAGGAGAGCCGGCATCCTCCGTGTCCAGGATGAAGCTATTATGTTTGAGCGGACGGCGCCGGTTTGATCCCGGGGATCGTTGCGTGTCGCTTGTAGCCGCTAACCTGTTTTGACAGCTGAGATGGAGGCGGGCAGCTCCGCCGGGCGCCGCGCTGCTCGCCACTTCATTTGTGTGTAAATGGGCGCTGACAGACGGAGCAGCTAGTTCCATTATCAGGAATAAGGCTGCACAGACTGAGCACATCAGAGACATTTACAATCTTTACAAGCCCCTCCACCCCCTTTCCTTGTTTGCACCTTCTAAAAATAAAACCTCCACTCTGTCTTTGGAGGGTGGTGTCTGTTGCTAAGGGAGCGTGCTTCCTCCTGTAAGTTTGTTTCAGTATTTGCACGCTGACGTGAAATTAAAAAGCTGCTCGAGGAGCGAAGGTAACACGCCTACATGATTTTATTTATCTTCCTGCGATGGCTTTGGAAAATAACTTCCATGCGAGAGGTCTGAACTGCTTCCTTCATGTCTGCGGCCAGTGAACTGAGAATTATTGGTATGTGATGAAGGGAATAACACGTGAGGGTGTAAAGGTGTAGAAAAAACACACCCACGCCCAAAAACACTCTCCCTCTCTCACTCATTTTCGCCTCACTCGCTATCGATCCACCCCAAAAAAGTCCCCGTTCTCCTTCTCCTTCCCATTGTTGTCTCCCCCCTCTCTCCCAAGGTGAGGACTAATTATCCACTAAAAAAACAGCCGGTTAAAGGCGACTTCATTCAGCAAAACGCTTAGGACTGCAAACCAAGGTGAGTGTGTGAGGTGGAGATAGTTCAAGGGAGCGGAAAAGAGGATAGAAACGGATAAGCGAGAGCGAGGAGGAGGAGGAGGAGGAGGGGAGTGATGGAAGGACAAGGTGAAGGAGGCGAAGAGTGGAGGAAGGAAGGCGTCGACTCGGCTTCCTCAGCGGGGGGTGAATCCTTTTTGGAAGTGTGACATTTGGCATAACAGGATCGTGTCAGCGGGCGAGCGGCGGACAGGAAAAAAGGGCCCGTGTGCAGTAAATGTTGGGTTATGACACGCGGTGATGTGCTCGGGTGTCGGCTGCGACAGGGCGCGAGGTGAAAGTGTGTGTGTGTGTGTGTGTGTGTGCATAGTGTACTTATAAGCGTGCGGGACGTTTGACAAGGTGGCGAAGACGGCGGAGCTTATCCCGCTGCTTCTTCTTCTTTCCATCCGTCTTTCACTCCGTCAAGACCCCCCACCTCCCCTTGCACCACCCTCCTCCCCCAGGTGGTGACATTAACATTGTACGAGAGAAGGTCATGCAGTTGTGTGTGTGTGTGTGTGTGTGTGTGTGTGTGTTCTGAACATAGCTGTATGGAATTATGCTACTTCGCATGTGCATAATTATGCGTTGCATAAACGCGTCTATTTGCTGATCTCGTGGCCTGAAGTGAATGTGTGTGTGTGTGTGTGTGTGTGTGTGTGTGTGTGTGAGTAGGCAAGGACTCAAGAGCCAAGAGCATCGCACAATAGCCAAGATAAAGGCGAGCTCATGGCCCGCTCCGGCTCTGTTGCTTTGGACAGGCGCCGATCTGCAGAGCCAACAACATCAACTGGCTCTGCACAAAGCCAGCGTCCATTTCCTGAAAGGCTTTCAGGATGATTCCTTCAAGCGAGGAGCCAAAATAAACCGAGACAATCCAACGGTTGTTTCAAAAGAAGACCCCCACCAACACCACCTCCACCTGAGAAAGGAGGGACGTCGCTGGGACAAACTGGGGCTCGAGCAAGGCGGCGGTCAGTCGACTTTAGGAGCAGCATGTCAAAGCGTCGACCTTTTCTTTTGTTCGTCACTCTCAGGTTATGTAACTTGTGTCTTTTCTGGTCGAGGAGTGAAACGTTTCCACTAATGAGGTGAAAGTGCGGCAGCAGGGCATGAAATCCTCACCCTGCATCTCTTCACGTCCCTGAATCAAAACGTATTCCTGCCAAACTCACACTGTCATTTCCACGACGGGTTGATGAACCAAGCACGGCGACGCTTAATTGCGCGGTCAATTACCTTAATCATTTTCAGTCAGGGCTTCAGTCACTGTCAGCTTTGGAGGATGTGGAAAAATACATGATCTGTAGTGGAAAGTAGCTCTGCAACAAGGGAAGGAAGTTTTTTCTGGATGCATTTGACATTAAAACCATTTTGCAGTGTTTGGTGTGAGTTGTGCATGTGCACAGACCTCTCTCTATCATCCTGCTCATAAATATCAAAGAATCCTGATGGAAAAACACCAAAGCGGCAAAACCACAAGACCCAGCAGCCAGTGAAGTGTGTGAAAGAGAAGTAACAGGGAGGTGAGGCTGGGTCCGGGGTCGGGTCAGTGCACAGTCAAACTTTCTCCTCCTCTCGTCTCCTCTCGTCTCGCCCTCTCCTCCCCGTCCATCAGGGCCCTTTGGCCTGGCAGCTGATCCTCTCTCTCTGCCATCGCCATCAAAGTGCAGGCTGCCGCCCAACTGTTAGCACCCCGCTACGTCTCTAATAAAAAGCCTGGGTTATAAATATGAACAGAGGAGCGTGCACAATGCCCTGAAGGAAGGCCCAAAACACCACTAAACAGATAAATGTAATGGGGTGGATACGGCTCATTAATTTTGGGATAACCGTGTTTGGCTTTTACAGATGCCGTGATGGAGACAAGGTGCTATGAATAATACTCAGGGTTGAAAAGGACAGGACGACGAGGGGGGCCCCGAGCTGGAGGAGGGGGGTGATGCAGCACTATTGTTGAATGTGGGTGGTGGTGGTGGTGGTGGTGAGGGAGGATGGGGGGTGCTGTCACTTCTTTTCAAAGATGACCCATGATTCCCTGCAGCACCGTCAGATGAATATCACGAAAATGACGTTTATTAAAGCAGGGGGGTTACAGTTAGCCTAGCTTAGCATAAAGACTGGAAACGGGGGGAAACTGCTAGCCTCTCATTTCTCTCTGAAATCTTGTCTGGCGTCGTCGACACCGTTTTGTCTTCGCCATCTTCCCCAAATTGGAAAAAAGATTCCTCTTCACATTTTGATGACTTGGTTTGGGACATTTGATTTATTTTTTTTATATCTCGCTGCAGGTTTTGATTACTCATTTTCAAAGTGAGTAACATTCAAGTCATGGATGGATTAACATCGGCTCCTTTTGTCTGTCTGACCAGCCTGTTTATTGCTTTTCCTTTAAATGGCACGTTGTCATCTGAGAATAAAAAAAGGGGCTTTGCTCTGTGAGTGAAAAACTCTGATTAAAACCCTTCAGAGGAATGAATCAGCCTTCAGCCTCCAGGTGAGGCTGCACATCGATAAGACGAGCCGGCCTGCGATGAACCCAAGGAGCCAAATTGTCTTATCCTTTTTTTTTTTCGTGATCTTTTGATTTGATTTTTATGTCTCCGCTTTGTTTACAGCCGTCTGTGTTATTGCCGTTTGTAATTCAGCGACACACTTGGCACTTTTATGAAGGAAAAGTTTGGGCAGGCACTTAATCCACGCGGCACACATGTTTCATCCCACCCCGCCGTGCTGTGTTACAGCGCCCGTGTCTCACATTGATCCGGCGAGCCTGGGCCAGGCCATCACTTTGAGGTGACAGCTAAATGACCAGTGGCCCAGGGCACAGGCCATCTCGCCAACAGCCTTTGTGTGTTTGCGTCGCAGGGGCCTAATCGATACCAAATGATACCGTGCAGGAGCTCATCAGCGGTGGCCGTCGCAACTGACAGAGACGGTAATCTATAGCTTCACTGAGCAATACTTACACAGCCCAACCCCCCAAACTGTGCACAAACCTCCCTGATAAGCTGCCCTTTGGGGGGTTTGATGCTCCTTCCCTGCACTCACTAAGAGCCCCGAGACTTCAGACTCCTTAGAGAGCGGCATGGCGTCATCAGCGGATCCCAGTTGAACCGGGGGAGCCTGCCTACAGGGTCTAGAGGAGGAGGGTCTGAATAGCAGAGAGCTTCACCCCGTTACTCTCAACGGGGAAAGCAGCAGGGGGTCACGCCGGCGTTTGGCCAGGAGGGGATCCGAGAGCTCCGACGAAGCAAAAGAGGAGAGAGAGAGAGACGGAGGGAGCAGAGACACAAAGAGGACAGAGCCAGAGGGCAGAGACAGCTGTCTGTCTTTGGACGGAGACGGACAGGTGAGAAATGAAGAAACAGTCTGTAAAAGCAAAAAGGGAAGTTTGAGGAGTGAATCCACAGCATCTTCCCACGTAAGCAAAAAAAAAAAAAAATGCAGCTCAGAAGAGAAAAAGAAAGATATGAAGCTGGAGAGCGTCCTCCTCCTCCTCCTCCTCCTCCTCCTCCTCATTGACTAACAGCTCCATCTCTCCAGGCAGCCCAGCCTCACCTAGCTTCAGATAAGGCGCCACGGAAACAGCTTAATTACACACACGGCCTTATCAGACGACATTAGCCTCACAGTAATAATCAGACCCGCCGTCAAAGCTTTGGCAACGCAGCACGTCCAGGCGCTTTACACAGCGCGGGCTTCAAGCTGATAACACACACCGGCAGTTGTTAAATCACGATTTGCTGACGGAGTTTGAGGAATAATGCAGGTTTGGTTGTAAACCTGACACCTCCTTTTGCACGCAGTCGGTTTGTGTTTGGATGGATGCGCTCACAGACACTTGAAGCAGTATTCAGGCAGCAAATTCAATTTTGTTAAATGCTTAGATTTACATTTTGGGCGCTCGAGCTTCACTTTCTGAACCACGCGTCTCCCCGCACGGCGGGCTGGAGGTCCGGGCGACACGTGGCCGTGTGCGATCTTCAAAGCAGCTTTCATCCTGCAGGAAAGCAACAATGATGGAGCACTCAGAGCAGAGAAACCTGGTGACCTCTGCCTAATGGAGCAGAAAGACATTTCCTATCGCAGACACAACAGAACGCACACATCCACATCAAACCCCCCCTGACACGAGGGACCTCCCTCTGTTTCCCCACAACACAACACGCACGTCGATATGAAGAACTCTGCAACATGAAGCCTTTAAAGAAACGCTGGAGCCTGAAGCCGCTCAGGAGACGACAGATTTATTCATTCAGAGCTTCCTCCAGCTTCGCATGTTGGTCGGACAAAATCAGAAGAAAACTGAAGACGTCGTTTTTTGAACAATGATTTCAAATATAAATAACTACAAATGAGAATAAACTGCAGCTCTGTGTCTTTGACATCTAAACTTACAGGTTTAAAGGAACAGGACAGACATTTTTGGGAAATATTCAAAACTGCAGTTCCTCTAACGTCCACTTGAGGCTGGCTCCAGAAGTGAGTCAGTCTCCATAAGTCCCCATGTTTCACAGCAGAAATAAACATGTTTACAGCCTGGTACAAAAAACAGTTTTGGTCTCTGTAGCTAATTTCCCCGTTCATGACAACTGTACTGAGAAGTGAATTTATATACAACTCACCTGTTCACATTATATTAAGGCTTAAAGTTATGCAGGATTAAGGTGTTAAAGGTCCGATACAGGTGGCTTCGTCTCAGCTCTGAGTTTATTACCCAAAATGTGAATCTATTGACTGAAGTAGATTTATTTTACAGCCTCCAAACATGTCTGTCTATGTGCGTGTTTCAGTATTTTGCCGTCACATTAGAATAATTCATCTCTTCCACACGGACAAAGCAACTCGACGAGTAAACAGGCCCGAACTTGTTAAGATCTGCCGACCTTGAGCGCGATACAGACATTATTAAGAGGTCTTAGGCTCGGGATACAACAAGTGCACGGCGTATAAAGACCTCTGGAGCTCCATCTAAATAGCTTGTGACAAAGTGTGGAAAACGTCTTTGTTCTGGTATTAAGTCGAGGACGGGGAGAGGTGAGGGTGAAACGGGATGGAAAAGAGAGAAGAGGAGACGCATCTTGAGACAGAAGGGAGATGAGTGATGGAGAGGAGGATGAGAAGAGGAGAATAGCAGGGCATGGAGGAGAGGGTGAGGAGGGTGGTGGGGGGGTATAATCCTGAGGACTGGAGCTGTGCTGCGCTCGCCGGGGAGGGGAACTCTGTCTCTCTTTAACTGGATTTGGTTGAGCTGCTGTTTATCGGGCGTATGAGTCGCAAAGCGCTCCCTCTCAGCTGTCAGAAGCATCCTAATCTAATCAGGAGACATTTCAGCCGCTCGCTTTCAACACGGCAGAGTGCAGAGAGCATGCTGGACGGACCAGAGGATGATGGTGTGTGTGCGTGGATAGAGGAGGGTCGGCGACAAAACAGTGGTTTTACACCGAGGGGTTAGAGGCTTGCAGCAGGATTTAGGGGGGAGTCTGTGCTCCGGATGCGGGGACCCCCATTGTGTGCGGCAGGCTGGCTAATCTTCATTACCGCACACAATGACGGGGCAAGAGAATGAGGCCTCGGCTGGAAAAAGGCAAAACAAAAGAGTGGCGAGCAGCGAAAAGAGAAAGAGAGGGAGAGAGAGAGAGAGAGAGGGGAGGAGGGCCGAAAATAACAGAGGGGGAGATAAAGGGAACAGTGAAGCGGAAAAACTCTGCTTCCTCCTCATACAGTGCCAGTCAGAAAAAAGGCCGCTCGGCACCCCGATCACGTCCACAAACCGTGAAGTGCAACTGTGGCGCCGTGCCCGCACTGATAAGCAGCGGGATGGTTCATTCTTGCGCGCTGAATAAGAAGCCACCTCAGTCTTTGAGCCCGTCTGTGTTGTTGTTGTGCGACACTTGAACTTCGCGTCTCCGTGCACTCATTACAACACCAAACCTCGGGGTGAGCCACGAAAAGCAAAAAGCAGAAAAGGGAAGAGGAGCGTTCTGCAGCACGGGCGGGTCAGTGGCACAGTCCTGCAAAGGCCGAGGTGGATCAGCTCAGGGCCGCAGACGCGATGGGAGTCTGTGACTCCGTGAGCGTGCACATCCCGGTGACCAGGAAGCGAGGGCGCGCTGTAGCTCCGCCTTTATTCCCACGCCGATGCTTTTGAAACAAACCTGAGAGACAAAGATTAGCACAAGCTGCTTAAAATATTGTCTCATCGCCGCCGCCGCCGCCTCTCCCTGTGTGTGAGTGCAGGTCGGACGGGGATGGGAGTGGGCTGAACCTGTGCACCCCTCTGTGCCGAGCGGCTGGCTTTTCAGCGGGGAAGCGTGAGCGCAGTGCGAGGACTTTTCACCCCAATTTCATCTGCACAATGTTCAGCCGCTCGGCGGAGAGGAGGAGGAGGAGGAGGAGGAGGAAAGGTGTCAGGAACTCACGGACTTCCAGCTTCGAGCTCGGCGTGTCGGCGTGTGTCGGCGTGTGTGTGGTTTTGAAAAGCAGGTGAAGAGCTGGTGAAGATTTCGGGGTCAAAGGTCGGCAAATAAACATGTTTTTAATGAATCATGTGCAACATGAGAAGAAGTGTGCGTGCATGACGGCACGCCGCCCTGTCGGCTGAATATTCCAGAGAAAACTGACACACACACACATAAACCCAATAAACTCTGCCTGCGACGCTCTCTATGTCTCTCCACACACACACACACGCATACACCAATGAAAATTATTGATGTGCTCTCTTATAAAACAGTGGCTGCTCCCTGAAGTATTCCTGGCAACATCACAGGCTGAAAATAGCTGCCGACCCAAATAACTTTCCCCGCCGGAACGACGAAGGAGCCAGACCACAGCCACCGGCGACTGGCTTTACTAATTGGCGTCATTTTACAATGAAATAATATCTGGGGCAAAAGACTGAATAACACACAGCAGTAAACTGCAGAGAGCGGGACGACGTGCCGTCTAGACGCACCGAGAGAGAGAGAGCGATTCGAAGAAGGAGCAGGACGGGGGATGCCTTCGCTCTCGTTAGCATAAGTTATCAAATTCACATCTCTGGAAATACACAAGGGGGGAATCGGCTGAAACATTTATGTGACACCGTCAGTTTAGTTAAAAGACAGGAGAGACATCGACAGCATGTTTTTAACTTGTAGATCACAGATCCCCAAACAGAGAGTTTGTTTCTCATTGATTTGGCTTTAAAGAATTGAATTTATTGCATTTAACGTCTTACTAGGATGCAAAAAAATACAGATATTTCTCTCTGCAGTCATATTCAGTTCAAACATCACCATATCAGATCATTATTGACTGTAAATGAGTGATTAAAGGTGCAGTGTGTAAGATTTAGGCAAATCTAATATTCATAACTATGTTTTCATGCATGTATAATCACCTGAAAATAAGGGCGAGGGTGATGTGAGGAGGATGCAATGCAGATTCTACACACTGGACCTTTAAGGTCTAAATTTAAGCTCAAATCAACTTTAAAGTTTCATTAGCGTGCAAGAAATACAGATGTATGAGTCTCTGCAGTCATTATTAAGTCACAATAAGTCATTTTTGCTTATAAATGAGTGATTAAAGTCTAAATTTAAGCTCATAACGTCTCACTGGCATGCTAAAAATACAGATATTTGAGTCTCTGCAGTCAGATTTAATGTAAGGATTTCTCTATCAGGTCATTTTGATAAATGAATGATTAAAGTCTAAATATTAACTTTCAGATTAGGCTTTTTCTGAAAATCAAATTAAAATTTCCTCATTTTCTCAGATTGTTTGATTTAAATGGGAATTTGTTTTTTCCTGGCAGATTTTTTCCCCTTTTCAATAATTGCATCCAAAACTCCCCGTTTAGACCAACACATCATCCGGTGCACGTACTGTACATAAGACAGGAAGGAAGCCATAAACACAGATGTCTTTTGGCAGTCCAAATCTTAATTAGCACCAGGAGATTCATCTAATCAAAGGGTTGCCAGCCCATCATTAAGGCTAAAACACACACTGCTCTCCTCACATACCAGAGCAGAACAATGGGAAACAGAGGTACGCTGTCACGCTGATGAATGGCTCTACCCACAGGTCTCATTAAATCACAGAAGGGCACTTCCCAGGCCGTTCGAGGAGTCAAGCAGGGTGCAAAATCTCCTCACCCCCTCTGTCTGTCTACTTTGACACTTAAACAGCCACAAACTAGTATTCTTCCTCGTGAATTCAAGCTTTGAGGGCACCGAGTCGTATCTTATTCAGACAACTCGGACCGAAACTACACGACGTACCGGAGGTGCCGCGCTGTCTTCGGGGTAATCTGGGACCCGCTTTAATCTTCCAGTGAATTTAGCATCAGATGCTGACAATGGAAAACATCCGCTATCTGTTTTTGGGGGCACCCATCTGAGTGTTCAAATAGATTTACAATGAGATCAAGATTATATTTTGTCAGTCCGAGGCTGGATTACCAGAGGGGCAAAGTGGGTACCTGCCCCGAGGCTGCAGACCTCCAAGGCCCGCAAAAAAACTAAAAGAAGAAGAATTAAAGTGTTTTATTGACTACAGGTTAATGACCTTCTTCTATGTCCTTGTACTGGACAAAATCTAGTTTCAATACCTTGAATATTTCGGTTGTGTTTTGCTCAGATTGTCCTCATTCCGAGAGGATATTGAACATTTTTGCCTTTTGTGCAACAACAAATTAAAAGCAGAGGAAAGAAAATGAGAGATGGAGGCAGGAAAAAGGGAGAGAAGACAGATAGAGGGATGGATGGAGGAAAAAAAAGGTCCTGACACGCCGACCAGGTGGAAAAACACCACCGGATTTGCATGTTGGACAACCGTGGCTGAGTGTGTGGAGGCTGGCATGCAAAGCGTGCACACACACACACACATGTGACTGCGTGGACCAAACTTGATGCCGCTTACGTAACACAGCTGAAACTCTGCGTGGACCCTGGACTGAGAAAGTCGGCGAGGCCTCCGCTGGAGACACTTGTCTTGCTTTTTAAACTATCCGCCTGGTTTCAGAGGCGGCGCGTCCTTGCGGCTGTCACCACCGAGAGCTCAGGCCCGTGATTGATGAGCGGCTTGGATGACAACAACAAGCAGCGGTGTTTACTCAGGGCAAATTGCCCTTGTCTCTCTCCGCCTTCCATCTCCCCCCCCTCTTTCCTCTCGCTCAGTCTTTGGAGAGAGACGGTCCACATGGCTGGATCTCTGGTTTCTGGATGGCTAGGAGTCCCTCGGGGTGGGATTAGCCTCCCAGACTGACAGCTAAACAAACAAATAGGCCAAAGCTGGTCTTCCTGCTTGCCAAGGCTGCCTAGCAACAGGTAGGCAGTAAGATGGCATGGACTGCTTGGTATGTCGCAGCCAGCCGTGGCTGGAAAATGCCGGGACACGCGGCGGCGGCGGATGTGTGGCCGGCGTCAAAGCCAGCGGATTTACAAATATGTGAGCAGGCTGGAAGATTAAACACACTGTGGTCCAAGTGAGGAGACAGGGATGAAGTAACCACGGCAACCAGCTATCTGATGCCTATCATATCATATCGATGCCTTTACATACTCGAGGCGCACACGCAGGAGAAAGTCTCAGCTGAGTTTCTGCAGCACACAAATCAAACGGAGTGAAAATATATGAAGTTCAGAGGTGTTAACGGACAGAACCAGGCTAGCTGTTTCCCCCTGCTTCCAGTCTTTGTGCTAAGCTACGCTAACTGTAACACCTCCTAAAATGTTGAACTGTCCCTTTAAGCCTGTTAATGTAAAGAAAAGTGCTAAGAGCTTTAAAGATTTGCACTTTTTTGGTGCTTGGCGCCGTTTATTTGAGCTTCTTTATTCAGCATTGTGCCAAATTTTTGATTGCATAACTCTCCAGAGTCAGATTTATTTTTTAAAATCAGGGTTAGAGCAGGGCAAATCAAACCAGGCTGCTGTGACTCCGTCTTCTCAGAATTTGTCAAAGAGAAACAGAAAGCAGAGAGGAGTCATGAGATGAAGACAGCCCCGCGATTCCAAAGACTTCCTCTTCCTTTCTCTTCCCTCCCTGCGGTTGCCAAGCCGGATGGCAGCAGCGAGGCATGTCGGATCACTGTAAGGTGTAACGGCTTCCCGATTTCGCCTCAAATGATGTGAAAGTCATTGCCAAGCCATGTGTGCCGGTGTGAGGCGAAAAAAATGACTGGCTCCTCTCCTCACTGTTAATCAAAGCTGGGGTGGCAGAGCGTTTTGCAGACGGAGGACATACATAAAGATGTGCTTGTTCGCCTCCCTCTCCCTTCCTTCCAACCCTCTCCCTTCTATCCCCGACGTGGCCGGTCACCGGAGCGTCAGACAAATGAATACTTCCTCTGCCGTAGCCTCTTTCATCAGCGCTTCCCCGAGCTTTTCATCAACGCCCATAAAGCAGTAGCAGGCACCTATCACCGGCAATCGCCTCTCAGCTGCCTGAGTGATGAGACAGAGGTGACAGAGTTCACCGAGCGCTCTTATGGCAAGAATGGATGTTACTGGGTCACGGGGTCGCTCGCACATCTCATTACACAACATACACAAACCCCGTGCACCTGGAGGCGTCTGTACATTCAAGGTAAGACAGCCAAAATCCCGTGCACCTGCGCCGTGCATCTCCAATCCATGAACTGAGAAACAACCTCGTGGCTGGAAACACTCGGACGGCTCCAGCAGAGATGCTGCATTGTGCACCGGCGCACAAAGGCTTCCTTTCATGCCTCGCTGCGTCACGGAGGCCAGGCCATGTCAAATAGATTCTACTTGGCATCCATCTTTCGAGATCTTCTGACTGCTATCGGGGGTTTAGAGAGGCGAGCAAAACAACACTGCGGGAAATCAATTTCATATTCGACATCTGAGCGTCATGAGGTAGCACGGGCTCGCTCTGAGGATGTCTGGGAATTAAGTGCAGCTGGAAAAGGTTGCTGCTGTGTCACACGAGTCGAACGAACTCTGCTGTCCCGTCTGTTCTTTTCTGAGACGAGTCTTTCTTTGGAGAGCCTCCAAACTTGATTTCAGGAATTTCCTCGTCTCGTAGACTCACACTCGATGTGACATTTTAATAAAGCCACAGGCGTGGATACGAAGACGCCACCAGGAGCTCTTTTTGGGCCAAATAAGATTTAGTCCCAGCTTGTCCTTCCTCCTCCTGCTCGCAGGATACTGAACTGTGCCCGTTACAGGATTGATTTAATTTTAATTTGCATAAAATTACATCAAACGGCAGCGAGCTAAAGGTCACGGAGAAGATGTGAGGTGTGTGTTTTTAGCTCCAGCGTCTAAACTCGTTTACAGCCGCCGCTCTGCAAAGTCTGGACGTCGTTACCTGGCAGCCACCGTGCAGTGTGTGTGTGTGCGAGGCCCGAGCTTACACAACAGCCCTGCAGAGATCAAAAATCCATACGGTGCTAATTCTATAAGAGGAAAGCGGGAAAAAAAGAAAGAGATAGAGAGAACGGAGGAACGAGGGATGGAGGAAGAGGGCGACAGGAAGGAGGGGGCCGGCTGGCTGCGCTCCCCGGCCTGCCTGCTGTGTGAGAAAGCAGCTGTGGCCTGCTGAGGATTACATAACATGCTGAGACACATGCGTGTGCGTACGTGCACGCCGGCGTATGGATGCATATGGACGTCGATGCTTCGTCTGTCCTCGTCACCGTGGCGATGCATCTCACCGGAGGCCTCCCTCTGCACCTTCTTCTTCTTCTCTGACTGCGTACATGTCGCGTGGGGGAGTTGGAGCCCACCGGACTGTGAAATGTGAAACTCTGCAGCAGCAGCAGCAGCAGCAGCAGCAGCAGCAGCAGCAGCGGCGGCGGAGGTGGCGGAGGTGGAGGTGGCGGAGGTGGCGGTGGAGAATGTGCGTGCTCTGCAACTTCCTCCACCTTTACGCTCCTCGCTGCCACCGCCGCCGCTTCGTGTTGTCGAGTGGATGCATCCGAGCACGCGAACGTGGAGGTCGCTACACCTTCCATATTTAGAAACCACGTGCAGTCTGTCCACATCCACATATAGAAGCCCCATAATGCACCCTGCTAACGTACAGACATTTCGCTTGAGTAGGCATCAGGCACTCTAGTCTACGTGTGTGTGTGTGTGTGTGTGTGTGTTGAAGCCCTGAGGGATAATATATGTGTTGCAGGGTATGGAGTGTGTCCCGGGGTCAATGACAGCCAGCCATTTGTGGTGTCCTATTACGTCCTACCCATCAGGGTCAAGTGCTGCGGATGAGGGCGCTCAGAGAGATCTATCACGTCAGCGTGAAACTCAATCCAGATGTTTTTATATTTCAGCATCTGGATGCTACAAAACGTTCCGACACGTGAAGCTAAAGGCGGACGTAACGATGCATCGTGAGGATCCAGCTTGTTTGCTCCGACTGTGCTGGGATTTGGAGGCGAGACAGCGCCGCTTCAGTCCGGCTCAATAACGGAACAAACAGCAGCCTCAGATGGAGACCTCCAAAACACTTTTCTCCTTTTTCCCCTACTGCTCCCCATCCCCCTATAACCACCTGAATCATGCCTCACAGACACCAACAGGGGACACAGTCATCACTCTTGCCATCGCATCTCAGGGAGCCATTTAGGGGCCGACTACAACGGCCTCCTATCTCACCATCAGACCCCATAAAAGCATCAAATTCTAAATTGTGCCCGGAATACAGAGGGGAGCCTGGGCTGGAGACGGAGCCTTTTAAGGGGAGCAACAACTCATAAATTCATGTATTCGGGAAGGCTCGGTGGCATCTTCATGTCGTACAATGAACACAAGGATCGCTTTGCCAAGAACGAGCCAGAGACGGAGGGGAGGGGGTTTCAAAGTGTGTGTGGGGCAAGTCATAATCCTCGTGCTCACACGGACACAGTGCAATCTTCTTATCCCGAATAAAGCTTGTTTTCCAAATTAGGGGGGAAAAAAAAAACCTTTTTGATTCGACTCCAGTGATTCGTGATGGGACGCGAGGCGCCGAATGCTTCAAACTGGAAGAAAAAGTGTTTTTAGGGGTGTAAAAATGCGTCTTTATCTTTATGTTGAGCAGCAGAAAAAGGACGAGGACGAGAGCTGTGACATTTCATCCTTTTTTAGAACATCGACCACTGACGCCGGGCTCCGACAGGAGGGTTCGTCTCAAATATCAGACGTGAAAATGGCATTTTAGAATCCAAAATAAGAAAACAGTGCACAGGGGAGTGAGAGCAGGTAGCTGTTAAAATTCATGATTTTTTTTCTTTTTAAAATGGACGAATGAGCCGCAGACTGAGGGAAAACTGACATTTCCAGTCTGCACAGATAAGAGCTTTCCCAGCCACATGCAGCTCTCTGTCTGTCTGTCTGTCTGTCTTCCATTTGCATTAGGTATTGATTTTTGATATGCAGGCTGTGGGTGAGAAACATGGAGCTGCATTGGCTACACTCAGCCCCCCCATGCAATTTAAAAAAAGGAAAAAAGGAATCCACTGACAGTGAGGCAGGGAGTTTGGAGACTTGTTATGAAAAGATGCGTCGGTGGCTAACAGTAGGATGCCAATTAGGCTGCTTGGCCACAACGAATGTATCCGCGGTCACGCATCGGTTTCTCTATCTGTCACTCCCCCTCCTCCCCTCTCCCTCTCTCTCTTACGCATGGAGCAGAGAAGTGGGGAAAAGCTGAAGCTCCTATTGCATGAACAATACCGGCATCAAATTTCCATGCAATGATTTTTTTTTTTTTTTCCTGGTCAGTCAAGTGCAGCATGGAAAAGCATCATCACAACCAGCAGCAGCAGCAGCAGAGGCAGCAGAGGCAGCACATGCAGGTGGGCTGTCTGCCTGCATGGCCTTTATTCAGGCTCAGATACAGAAAATAAAAAGGTTGTTTGAGCTCAAATGCAACATGAGACTGTGCGAGGGAAAAAAAGAGATCAAGCTGAAAAACGCGCATGGATTATTAAAAAAGTGCAAATTTAAAAAGAGACAAACACACACACTCCTGTCATGATACACTCCACACTGTGGCTGATACAAACAGAGAAAAGAAAAGTGTGTGAGGGGATCAGAGCAGTAATGGCCGTGTAAAGTGCACTCTCCTCCCACACACACACACACACACGCATCTATCACCATGTGGCCGCGTGGATCCCGTGTATCGCACCATGTTCATCCACTGAACTTGGATGGAAGAAGTGTGTGTGTGTGTGTGTGTGTGTGTGTGTGTGTGTGTGTGTGCCTGCATTTAAAGATGAGCCAGACATGTTAGGAAATCTATTATGAATAAGAGAGGGGACTTTCGGTGATCTGAGGGATGCAGATGTTTTATTCACGAGCGGTTCAGTCCCCATCATCAGATCCGGATCTTCATCTTCCCCAAATCGCGTTTGACGGCTTTATTACGCGCCGGCGCGTCTCACCCACTTTGCCATCTCTCGCAGAAACTGTCAGATATCTGAGTGATATGAAGCATCAACTACACACACACACACACACACACACACACACACACACACACACACACACACACACACATGCACGTTTCGGGGAAAAGTTGACGCCTGCATCCTCGAGCTCATCCTCGAGCGAGCGGACGGGCGTGCTGCGCGTGTAAAAAACCAAGCACACACACACACACACACACACACACACACACACACACACAAAGTTGACACACGTACCTGCTGCCAGTTCTCCTCCAGAGAGGGCATGGCAGAGAAGTAGCCGGTGTCGTGGACGAGCTGAAGTTCCTGGAAGATGCTGTGGTTCGCCAACACATCCATGCTGCCGCTCGGTGATGGAAACACAAGAACGATCCACAAGAAACGCGCCTCCTGTCTTGGCTGTGTCAGACCTCTACATCCACTTCTTTCATATTAGTCCATAAAGAGACAGGATCAGTGGCTCGGTGTGGCGGCTGGAGCCCCGGTACCTGCGCGCATTATCGGACTCGGTGCGTAAAAAGAGACTGGAGGTGATGGAGGCTCCATGCGTAATCCGTGTTGCCAAACTAGACACTGATAGGGGAGCCGGAGGAGGGGGAGGGGCTTGCTAAACGAAGGGGCGGTGTTTAGTTTGTCAATCAACTCCTCGGCTCGGCTATTTAAGGCGAACGGGGCGGTGGTGGAGGCTCGTTTGAGCGGCGGAGGAGCGCGGAGAGGCGGGGTTACGGCGGGTTCCGGGGGCCGGATTGGCTCCGGCGGCACGTCGCTCACGCTGAATATGGGCTCGATAGGTGAGCTATTTATGGATGGGTATATTAGATTTGGAAGAAGGTCTAAAAGGCTAGTCTGAGAGGAGAAGCCGTGCTGTAAACATCATGTGCGCACAAACAGCTCCACTGTATAAATATTTAATTGTAATGAGATGCAGGATGAGGCATATAGGAACTATACTCCTGCACAGGGACTCACCATATGCTTTAATCGTGAGTTTATCACGCCTAATGATACTTTAATATCGCCGTAATGCTGCTGGGATGCTCCTGTGGAGGCCGGGCATTAAACATGGCGTCTGTAATAAAGATTTACTGTGTTTATTGTATTTTTTTACTGTCACCATGTGATCCAACTGAGACTTCCTCACAAGTTGTAGGTTCAAAGTTATGAGAAATGCTGATTAGACTGACGGACAGAAATCAGCCTCTGCTTTAATGTGGCGGTAAGTAAAGAGAGGTGAAAGGAAGTGTGTGTGTGTGTGTGTGTGTGTGTGTGTGTGTGTGTGAGCAGTGATAAATAAGTAGGCAAATCTTCCTCGATACGTCTTGTTTGCCGGTGTGAGTAATGCCGCTTACTCTAAGCCATCCAAATTGTAACTTCCACGCAGGCTCCATGGTATTCTTCCTCTCTCTGCCTCTCACACACACACACACACACAGTGTTGTACAGGGCTGTAATCTCATTACTCTGCTCTGGGGAAGGCTGGCCGAGGGCCCCGGCTACACGCGGCATTCTGGGAGGGAGAGCTGAGCTCAGACGGACGACGAAGCTCACGCTGACATTTATCCGTTTGACTCGCTCTCCCTGCTTCTTGTTCCTGCCCCTCACATTTTACATCTGCCCCCCCCTCCTCCTTTTTATGCCTCATATTTCTTTCTGCCACTCTCCATGCAGCCCCTCACTCCTTCCCCCATAATCCTGCTCCACATTCTGGGTTTCGCTTTCGGCGTTTTCAGCAGGGACGGATGCGAGCGCAGATTTCGGTCACCTGACACCGAAAAACTGAATCAAAACGCGTCGGACTGAGGAGGAAAAGTGTTCCGCAGATATTTCAATGTGTTGTTTCTGCCTCAAAACAAACTCCAGTCGTCTGAAATCATCTCCGTAGCGGTGGCTGAACTCGTGCCGAACTTTCAAAGATGTTAACATCGCAGCAGAGCGGCCAGGATTTTTCAGCGTTGGAGTCAGAGTTGGCTGCATCAGCGAGGACTTGACGCTGAAACAAAGAGCGGCAGAAGCTGAATGTTGTCTCCCGATTGTCTAAACGCTCTTTCAGAAACCTCCCCCGCGACGGAGAAGGAATACGATGCTGGCAAAGAAACGTGAAATCCTTTTAATTCAACATGGCCTGAAACCGTCACATTTAAGAACACAAAGAGTCTTTAAAAGACACCGAGGGCATGACCTCGCTCAGCTAAACCTTATTGTTGCATGGAAAGACATTGTGTACGTGATAAAACGATGCACTGGCAGGTCTTTATTTGGTGTTTTATCACAGGGTAACACACAGAAAATGAAATATTACACTGGATTTCTACTTTTAAAGTGAAAAAACGTCTAAATTCGCCTCCTGGAGTCCCCAAAAAAAATATGATCTACAGCGTATATGTTTGCGGCAGCTTGTAAATGTCAGATCTAATTGAAAAAAGAGATGAAATCGACGATAAAACGTGACGATACAACGCTAAATAATATCCCTGAGTTTATGACACTTTATATGTTCCTGTGTAGCCGTATTCTCCCTCATTCTGCGCCGTAATCTTCCAATTTAATTTAATCTTCCTTTTTATTCTAGCAGCCCGTCTCGAGGACGACAGTCCCTGAAACTTATTATCATCTCACTCTTCCAGTCGCTCAGATTGTTTGTTTTGCCGGGAATTAGCAGAAGTGAACGCCCCCCCACGTCTTAGTGCCCGCTCTGAGCCGAGCACCTTCCCACCCTCCTCCTCCTCCTCCTCCTCCTCCTCCTCCTCGGCCTGAAGCCCATGCATATCATAGATAAAAATAAGTGCTCACCATTATCCGTGGGCACACAGCGTTATATTGTGGATGCTGACATTGCTCTTACCTGGCAGTTGGTGCTTTTACTATATTAATAATGGAGCAGGCGCCATCCATCATGGGGATATGAGGCTGCTAATCATGTCAGTTCCCTGCATATTCACTCCTTTCATCAAAAAGAGGGAGGAGAGGTAGCGGGAGAGAGAGAGAGAGAGAGAGGCAGAGGAGGAGAGGAGGAAGAGTGACGGCGAGGTGCAGAGATAAACAAAGAGAGGGGGAGACGATGGAGAGGAAGAGAGGGAGACAGAGGGAGACAGAGGGGACAATATCAACGTGCTGAACACATGACAGATGCCCTTGGCCTTTTGCTGAATGGCCTCCCTGTTGGCAGGAGTTAACCAGTGTATTTAAACAGGACAAGACGAATGGGACCTGGAGTCCCTGCTCACTGAACCAGCCCATTTCTATTCCAACTCACAGCCTGCCCCCATGTGGGAATGCTAATATGGTTAGCTGACATTGGCAGGGTTAAAACTTCATAACAGCATTTTTCATTGTAACGTTCACTTTACTCAAACTTTTTTTTTTTTCTTTCCAAACCTCGTCCCGGGAACTTCTGCCGAGCATGTGAGGAGTGTTCAGCGTTCGTGCTGCTCGGCACTGACTCAGAAATAAGTTGGAAACTTTCCACGGGCATTAACAGGAATTTACAAAAACTGAACGTTGGCCCTTTAACGGTGGATGCTGGAGAGTCAAAGAGACGGAAACAAGACAAATCACGGACAGGTAAGGAAACACAGGAAGCAGGACACCAGGTGAAACCAATCAGGGCGGGAAAATAAGACAGGAAGTAGAATTAGACAAGACACAGACAGGGTAGAACTACAAAATAAAACAGGAAACACAGAATATAGGACTAGGACTACTGAGGCCACGCCCCCGTACCTGCACAGGTGAGTCCAGAGTTCACAGACTATATATTTTTTTTTTTTAAGATTATTTTTTTGGCCTTTCTATGCCTTTAATGATAGAACAGCTGAAGATAGACAGGAAGCCGGGGGCAGAGAGAGGGGGAGTGACACGCAGTAAATGGTCGTCCGATGCGGGATTCAAACCTGGGCCAGCTGCAGCGAGGACTATAGCCTCCACACACGGGGCGGCCGCTTAACCCACTACACTACCGACCGCCCCCAGAGTTCACAGACTATTGAAGACACACGTTTGAGCTGGTGGACTACAAGATAGTCTTCAATAAAATAATTCAAACTTGATAAAGTTCTACTTAGAAATAAACAAAATGTTTGGATTTGATACAGTTTGTTTAAATTACCCCTGATTTACAGTTAATTCCAATAAATTTCCATAATTCAGATTTGGTATAATTCCAAACTTCCCATGGAAGGTTTATGGAAATGTACTGGGAACTTTCCACCCCTTTGCAACCCTAGTCAAAAATCAAGAAGCTGAAGAGCCCTGTGTCTTTCCTGCCAGGATTATTTCACCTGTTTTCACTCTATAATCTGCCCGAGCTTCCACAAACAGTCGCTCTGCATCGAGGACGGCGTGTTGAGCTCGCCTCTGTCCATTAGTCTCCTGCAGCCGAGGGACCTCGAGTGTCGGCGCTTTGCTTTGCTTCATTTTGTCTCATTTGCTGTAATGTGACATCCACATGGCCTGATGTGTTTGAACATAACATTTTCTTCCCGTTCAGATTGCTTCAGCGGAGCATAATGATAACCTTTATGTTTATTGAAAATAAAAATACACAAATTTGCCTCCGACGTCTGTCCTCCAACGCGCCGTGCGCGCAGGAAAAAAAAGGAAATTTGCCGGTGATTGATGGGCCTGCTTAAATAAAGATAAGATTTTGAAAACGTGGCCATATGTCGGCTCTCTTCTGGCTCTGAGCCTGGATGCAGAACATCTTCAATATCCTGATGTCTTCGTCATGCTGCTCTTCCATAGGGGGAGAGCCAGGGGAGACGGTGGAGGTGCGGTGGGCAACGGGTAAAGGGGGGTGAGGGGTGGATATAAGAGCGACAGGCCGACTGAGAGAAGCGATAATGAGCGCTGTGGGCTGTCTGGGGTGCAAACTGCTTCCCGCGTGAGATAGCTGGAAGGGAAAGGAAGGGAACGGAGGAGGGAGGGAGGGAGTGAAGGGAGTAAAGGGTGCAGGAGAAAGTGCCCTCTCAGCTGGGTGATGTTTGATGCGGCGCTGCTGCTTCCTACGCTGGGAAAAGCGAGCGGAAACACAGCCAGCGAGGAGGCCGTGAGGGGCAGCTGTTAAGTGCCAATTAGGCGATGATGAGTGGGAGACGGAAATACCCATTTGCACACACACACTCCTGCGAGCAGGCAGGGAGGAGTAGTCAAAAAGTGAAACAAATAGGGCCTAATCCCTGTCAGTTTCCTCCGAGTCGCTCTCCTCCTTCGCCCTTTATCTCGCCTCCCGCCTGTTAGGTAACGTCACGTCAGTGTCGGCTGAAAATGTGGGTTATGATTCGCCGTTCCATTTAGTTCTGTCTCTCCCGTCTGGCCTCAGCCTCCTCTGAAGGCCGCTGAAAGCAACGTTTTGTAAGAGAGCCTGTCACATTATGCCAAAGGACAATGCCCCGTGTCAGGCGTCCAATTAGTGAGCGGATCCACTCACGTATTTAGTCCGTGACACGGAAAACGATAAGGTGGGATGAGAAATGTGTTTTTTTTTTTGGGAGTTGTAGATTAGCTTTTCAAAGGGAAGCCTTTGTCAGTGCACACATGTGGGTATGCATACGCTTTGTTCATGTTTACATGTGTGTGCACCCACATTTGTACCGTACACATGGGTGAAGAAGTCAGATTACTCAGGTGGTGAACTGAAGCTTGGATTGGACCAAAATGAAAAAACAAAGAAAAAGAAAGAAAGAATACCACCATGCCGTGCCAAACAGTGCCAAACCGTGCCAAACAGTGCCAGAACAGTGCTGTCCTTACAAGTGGGTCAGTTTTTCACCTACCAGCTCACAAATGTGAGTTAATGAACCGTAAATGCCCAAATTCTGGGCAGTTATTGTAACTACATACAGGGTTAACTCTTTAAATCAGGGGTCCCCAAACTTTTTTCGGTGCGTGCCACATCAACTTGCCTTACTGTGATGGGGGCCGGGGTCAGTCTATAACCGGAAATGCCTGATGCTGCAAGAGGTTTTCAAAAGAATTGCAGTTAAAGTTGCGGTGCTTTTTACATTTTTTTGCGATTTTGTTGCGGGAGCAAGTAAAAGTTGCGATGAATTCCAATTCGACAGTCGTGGAGTCCACGGCCCCGGGAAGCGGTGAGGTCCGGGCAGGAGGGCGCTGTAAAGCTCGTGGCCGGAGCCGTGAGCCACCTTCGCCCCCGAGCATTTCCAAGCCGACCCAGAGCCGGTCGCGGCGCACCACAGCGGAGGAAATGCGCCCGCAGAGACCAGCCAGCGCCGGGGAGAGGTCCCACGAGAGGATCCTCCCGCACCGTGCGGCCGTCCCTGACCCGCGAGTTGAATCGCTGGGCAGACTGCGCGGAAGTTGATCACGAGCAAAGTCACGTCGGAATATACCATTGTGTGAGGGGATGGAATAGTTCGTAAATAAAGTAGATTTTAATCAGAATGCCAAGCTTAATCATGAAGTGTGGATATTTTATAATAGGAAAATGCAATTTTGAAAAACAGGCCATGTTTAGAGGGATTGTTTGGGAACGTTAAGTGGGCCACCAATTGTTTAGGCGGGCCCGATGTGGCCCGCGGGCCGTAGTTTGGAGACCCCTGCATTAAATCATTGAGAAAATGTGGGGCAAAAACCTTTTTCTCCCCTGCAGAGTGTTCTGCAGAGAGAAAAAGCTAAATTATGGAAACGCACTTGGCACCAGAGCCACGCATTAAACTTTGTGTGTTTGAGGAGGTGACTCGGCATAAAACAGGAGCTGCGAGGTCAGGAACAACACACTTCTTCTACAGGGAGCTATGGCAACGGTCGCTATAGTAAAGCGGCTGACCTTGTTTGCATTTACATGATCTGAATTCAGCGCCCACAGGTTCCTGTGTCATAGAAACACTTTCCTCTATCCTCTCACACTTTGTTCTCATGAAACCGTACGACGGTCCAAATCACCTTGATACATTCACGGCGGCGTCATCGGGGTCACCGACAGTGAATGAGTCTTTTCATGTCCGAGCCTCCGAGTCAATCTGTGCACGCCGCACATCTGAGGCCGCCCGCGCCATACTGCGCTTTGTATATTCATGTGTGTACCTTCCTGTCTTAATCCTAGCTATTACTCGCATGGCTGGCCATGTCAAGGGGAGATTTGCTCACTCACAGTGAATGGGCCAATATTGACAGCACGCCCACCGCATCAGCGATCAGTGTTAGGGCTTAGCGCGCACTAGATTCACAGGTCTGAAGCTGAATTCAATGAGGAGGGCGGCGTGTTGGAAAACAATCCTCGCAGGGAATCTATGCAAATGCTAAATGTTACTCTTCGCCTGTCAGGGCCGATAATTTAACAGAGGCTGCTGTTAATGTGCGCGATGTCAACGTCCTAACGGTAATGCAGCGGATTGGATTCAGTATTTTTCTGGTTTTGCATGCCAGAGCATCGACCTTAATCCGTCATGGCCAGGTTACAAAGCTAATCTCTGTGTAGATTTGAAATGCTGCTAATAAATAACTAAAAGATCCTTTGATCGGATGCTTCTCCATTGATTTTCTTGGGTATCCAATGCCAGAATCAGCCAGAATCAAACCTCAAATCCTAAATTTGCAGCCTTACACGAGCTCTAATTGACCTTTTACTCGGTTCTTTTGGCTCGACTCACTTGAACTGAACCCGACACGTAAAAACAAAGCAGTTGAGTCCATTTGAATCCCACTTTTTCAACATCTGCTACACCAGGAGCATTAACACAGAGAAGATGACCAGGTGGGCAGCTCTTGCGCCGTGTCATAGATCTGCAGCTTAGCGCTCGACCCCTGCTCTCCAATAAAGCCCACTTCAGATGAGTTGCAGTCCATACTGACAGCTGTTAGAGGTCAACAAGGGTTAGGTCACTTCAAGGAGGAGCAGGGTCAGCTGTCCTGCATCCTTGAAGCCTTAATCCACTTTGTTGAAGTGTCCTTGAGCAAGATAAACCCTTTTTGGATGCTGCTCTAAACCCTAACCCGCGCCACGACCCGGCGGAGATGAACAACTCGTTCGCCGGTAAATGGATTTTTGTCCTGATGTGATTCGGTTCAGTTCATTTTGGTTCATTTTAAGTCACTTTACTTTTGCTTTTCTCTGCAGTTCAATTCAATAAGGTTTGGATCGTCTATCAAAGGCAGCAGCAGCGTCTGCAGCAGCAGCAGCAGCTGGTCCAAACCCAACTGATCTCTCACATATAGAGGTCAAAAGTTGACAAGAAGCTGACTCCTCTTTCATCCCACAACCCGGGAAGCTTCTCGCTACGTTTTCCAGAGGCATGTCACCACTTCAAAGGTGTTAGCGAAATGATTTTCAGACGAAGGCGCCGTCGTCGCCGCCGCTCGCTCTCTCTCGGCTGGTTCACAGTTGTCGCTGTCGCACTTTGTTTTGCTTAAATGAAATGATTGAGTCCCGGCTCTGTGACGCCGTTTCAAGGTAGAAAAAAAAAAAAGCCTCACATCATTACCGGTGACATTAGCGGGTGACAGCAGCAGCAGCGGCAGCCGATGCGCCGAGGTTCAAAGCACCACGGCGGCGTAAACAGATGAGACGGAAAGGAAAGTCAGAGAGGGAGGGGAAGGAAGTCAGAGGCGGCTCAAAGATGTCCAGATTTCTGTTCAAAATGTTGTTCAAAGCTCTTTAGCCTCCACAGAGCAGACCGGCATACATTTAGTTTTGTCCTGTTTTAAAGCTCTGCATGCGCTGATCAATACCGTATAAAAAAAACATGTAGGGTTGCATTTCCTCTGTACTTCTCCAATCTCCCAAGTGCAGAGGCCGTGTAGTCAGATACTTTAAATTCCCTTAAGACTATCGATTCAGGTCACAGAGTCCGGCGGCTTCAGCAACAGAGAAAACTGACCCCGGGGTCAGGCGGTAAAGTTTTGTAACAGTGAAGTGCTTTAAATAGTTACATTCAGAGTAATTTGATTTGACGGGGCCGGTGTCGCCATATGACGGTCACATGATGGCGAGGGATAGTACCTCTTTGTGTGTTGAATGCAGCATCCTTTGTGTGACGTGGTGTGTGCAAACCGCTCTGATGACGAGGACGGCGCGACGCGAGCGCGATGAATTCATCATCATCTTTTTTTTGTGGGGCTGATCCGGCGTCGCCGTCCAAACAGTAAACAAACTCCTCGTTCTGAGAGCGGGGCGTCGATTTATTTAGCAGAAAAGCGTTCCCCCATTAGCGTCTAAATTGCTGTCGGAAATAGAGGCAGTCCACATTAACAACCTCGCCCTCTGTGCATAATGCTCTCGGCGTCGGAGCGCCTTGTCATTACGACCGTTTCTGCTCCATTATTTCAACGCCCGAATCACCAAATCCTCCTTTTTGATGCGTCCCCTCCTCCTCCCCCGTCCCTCCCCCGTCCTCCCGTTTGCCTCAGTGCGGTCGGGGGTTCGCACTTCAAACCGCTCTGAAATGAGCTTGCTTTGCCAGGACCGGCAGCTAGCCAGACCAATCATCCATCTGCAATAATAGAAATCTTCTGGCTGATGATAGACTGAGGCAATCACTGGGCAGGCTGAGTGGGCTCTTCAGTCTGGCCTCTCCACCCCTGCTGCTGGTTGATAGCAGGGGAGGGTTCGGGGGGGAAGGCTGGCACGGGGATCTGGTAGGTCGGCCTCTGAGCGGCCTGGCTGGCAGGATGGATCGACACGGAGGGTAACGGGTGCAAAAACAATGATTAAAAAATAGAAAAGGGCTGCGAGGATGGAGCAGCATATGTTTATCAGTTAAAGGGTTTGTTTGGGGGATAAATTTCCAAATTGTCAGATAGTTTTATTTCTTTTTAAATAACTTAGCTGGATGCACTGGAAGTGCAGCAGAGGCCCAGCTGCTCTGACTTTCAGTCCCACAGTGTGTCAAGCTTCAAAAAAACAAATTTTTTCAAGAGGGGTTAAATCTGGGGCAACTGGACTTGGCTGGAGATCCAAGATCTACACCCAAGTCCAGTTGCCCCAGATTTAACCCTGCTTGATGAAAGATGACCTGGATGACTGAGAACCTCCACAGACTACAGACAGACTACAATTCCCACAATGCAGCTATAAACAGCATCCTTTGTGGAGTTCCCCATGTGGAGCAGCACTCCTCATGACATATACACTGATTCTAATGTGTAAAATCAATGTTGTGCTCCTTCAAGCTTGAATTAAATCCAGCGTTTTCACTGTGATGACAGGAAAATAAAGTTTCTGGCATTTAGAAATTCACTTTAAGCTAATCTTTCTCCAAATTTCCACCCAACTCAGTATCAAACTAACCTTTTTTCAACTCGATCCCGGCCTGAAGTCAATATTTCAACATCAGAACTCTGCCTGCTTTCCATTTCTCGCCCTACGTCTCGCCTTCTTTCCAACCCGAACGCCCGGGACACAGGACAGGAGGCCAAACCTCTGCAATGAGAAACACAGGATGCATGTGTCATCATGTAGAATCAGATCATTTATAATAAATTACGAGTGTGTTTTCTTGCAGAATTATAAAAATATAGATGCTACAGTCGCTCCAGAGCACGAGCCGCGACCCGACTGGTTAACATGCCTGCAAATGTGTGAACCCTGCACAAGTGTGTGAAGCCCGTTATCCTTTGAGTCTGTTTAACATGCAGCATATTTCTGAAGCATTGCATAAAAAGAAAAGACATTGTCTCCATTTGAAATGTAAATGCATGTTTATGTGCAGGCACAAAGAGACATTTCATCACGTTAATGTACAAGTGTTTATTCATGACCGGACGGCCGGGCGGCTTCTTTAGATTTTACCTTCTCCTCTTTCATCCGCTCATTATTTCTCTCTCGACCCGCCCGTGAGCACCTCGCCCCCCTCAATCATCTCTCCACACCTCCACTTCGACCCCGCCACCATCCCTCCCTCCATCCATCCTTTCCACCTCTCTCCATCGCGTCTATCTGCATGGAGAGCGTCTCGTTCTAGCCCGGGCTAATTGGCTCTAATTAGAGTCATTCAGCAGGGGTTAATCAAGGATGACTTACGCAGATTATGAGTGCTGGGGGGAGGAATCGGAGGCAACACACCGGCAGGCACGTATCTCTCCACCCAACGCGGCCTGGGGACTCAGCCTAGATAAATGTGTTTAAAGCTACGCCCGACAAATGATGTTTTAGGACGTGTGCACCCACGACCTCTGCAGCAAGTCTGCAAAACTTTATTTCACTCAGATTCAGACAATACGTTCAAATGAAGCAGATCGTTTCATTACCACGAGAAATACGTGATCTGCATCAGTAATACGACGTTATCTCTCCTTCCCGAAAGTTAGAAAAGACTCTCGGATGTAAGACCGTCATGTTTCCTGTGAGAGATGAGTTTTTTAAAACATCTGGTATCGCCTTGACAGCTGGACAGTTTTATCAGGAGATGAGACATCCAAAAGAAAAGTGATCAGCGGCTGAGGGCTCCCAGAATTTTTAAGATCAGCGAGCAATAATTTCATCCGGATCTTTGGATCTTATCCAGCCGTGTGTGATTAGCGTTTAAAGTCTGTGTAAAGTAAGAATAAATGTGTGACCAAAGAAGGAAGTGTTTTAACTATCTCAGGGTGGCCTCAGCGTGTCATCGAGCCACCCTTTAAGGACCGCCCACAAAATCCTGGACTGACTTTTTACGTGTTTTCAGCAACTATTTTAACATACTTAATGTGTTTTGAAGGAGCTGTTTTAACCTGTGTCGAATCAACAAATTCAAGCAGCCAAAAAAAACTTTGTACAAATATTCAGTAAGTTGTTTTAATCAGGAGGAATTAGAGTTGCTGTGGATTAACAGATACTCTGTGCTCGGTGCGACAGCTGATGTCTGTCGTACTGTACGATTATTTAAAGATTTCAGGGAGTAGAAAGTCAAAATTAATTAGACTGAATTTAATTAAGCGGCTTTAGTTTCAGGGTCCTTGTATGGCAGGTTCACGGTGACTCAATGTCAGGCCGCCATGGTTTACGGGGACGCTTGAATCCTTGTTAAAGTCATTAGTAACACGATAATTGATAACTGTGTCCAGTGTGAAGATCTGCTGCATGTCTTCATCTTTTCTTCTCTTTCTGTATATTTTACAGAAGGATGAGCTGATATATAAATAAAGCATAAACACGATGAAGGTATAAACCGAACAGGTGCACAAAAATACGCAGAGACGTCAATCAAGCTGCAGAGAGTCTGTACACGCCCACGCAGTTCAGAGAGGAGGTCTAATCGACACGTGACCGTGTTAACATCATTTAAAGAAAGCCGGGAATTAATATCGGAAAAACTCTCTCAGACTAAGTTGGTTCCAAACCCAACAAGTACAAATCGATGTCGTTGGCGCCTGAAGAGGTAAAACTGAAAAAATTTGAGGATTTATGGAATATACAGAAACACTGCAGTGACAAATGAAGCCTGGTTGCACAAAGAAGCCGTCCACCTGTCAATCAAAGCGTCCACGCTCTTAACCCTGCATAACTTTAAGCCTTAATATAATGTGAACAGGTGAGTTGTATATAAATTCACCCTCAGTACAGTTGTCATGAACGGGGAAATTAGCTACAGAGACCAAAACTGTTTTTTGTACCAGGCTGTAAACATGTTTATTTATGCTGTGAAACATGGGGACTTATGGAGACTGACTCACTCACAGTTTTGTGTTTGTATCAAATAAACAAAACACTTTTACTCTGATTTTATGGCTGTTCTCAAATCTTCTGAAGAATTGAACGCTCGATCACGAGTTTGAAGCATCACCGGCCTGAAGCCGAGCAGTCGGCTGACACACCTGCAGCTGCTGTCACGGCGACCCCCGTCACTCCTCCTGATGCTTCTTGTTGCTTGGAAACAAACAAACGCGCCTCTGATCTTCACGGCAACTGTGATGTAAACACAGCATCGTCTCTCCTCCTCGAGTGTGGACCCAGGAATATAGAAAACACTAATTTCTAACGACGGTTGCAGGTCTGTGAAGTCGTCTTCACACTCTTCATTATGCACAGTGCAATATCGCAGGTCTCTTTATTGCTCTCCCTTCTTCTTATATAAAGAGACCTGTGGTAATTATTTAGGAGGGCAGTACTGTACTGAGACCCCTCTGGGACCAGAAACATTATGGCCGGGCCTCACACACACACACACACACACACACTGGCATGCTGGACAGAGAGTAATGGTCCAGCCTGTGCTGATAATGGCTTCTCTTTCTTTGTGCGAGAGTGTGTGTGTGTGTGTGTGCGCGGTGGCATACGTGTATTCGTCTGAGCATGCTCCTACCGAGTCTATTTGATGTGACTAGTCCATTAGATTTTCAATGGGCTCCTACACCATAATCCTGAATACACTGAGGCTTTTTTTTCCTCCCATGGTCTCTTCATTGGAGCTGCCCCACAGTACAGATTGCTCCTGTCACTATTGAAGCAGACAAATTCCCCCTCATATCCTCCTGCATATGGGATGGGATTGTCTCGTTATGGCCCTGTTACATTCCCCCATGGCAACATTAGCCGGCGGCTGTAAAAAGACTATTAGGATCCAAATCATTCTGGACCGAAGACGGCGACGCTGAGAGAAGTTAGCGAGGAGGAGGAGGAGGAGGAGGAGGAGGAGGGCGATGATGGGGAGAGAGAAGAGAAGAAGACGTAGAAGGAGATAAAGTAAGAGGGCGGTGGATTATTGGAGAGAGACCTCCAGCATGGCTCCATGTGAACTCTGTATATAAATATATACGTTTGCACAGTCTCTGCAGCAACGTAGCCGTCCTAATCCACTGCAGCCAATCAATAAGCACTTGACAGGTACTGAAATACAATATAGAGAACAGCACTAGCCTGCTGGTTCTTCTGCTCCATTTAAACTGCAGTCTGACAGCTAAGGAGGGAAGCAAGAGGAGGGGGAGCTGTGTTTGGAGATGGGCACAGAGAGAGGGCTCCTATAGAGGAGCATCAAATCTGGCTGCACATGCACTGTTCAAAAACAGCATGTTTTATCAAGTTATTTTTGTTCTTTTTCCATTAAAAAAACAACTTTCAGTGCATTAATTAGTCAGATTTCAAGCTGGAGTCAGTTTATTTGAGAATGCACGAGCGCAACGAGCCGTGCCGTCTGACCTATAGGCGTTTTGACTCGTCATAGCCGGAGAAGCGCCGCGATATTAATGACATTAATGACGTCTCGGCTCCGTTCGAGTGTCGCAGCGAGCCGTGACGACGCCGCGTCGCACAAATGCCAGGACCCCCGAAAGTGACGCAGCTAAATGGAATATTCGGTTTTAATTAATTGCATCACTTACACCTGTGTTTTCCCGACTGTGACGTGTCCAAATGTCAGCCATGGAAAAAGGCCCAATGCATGCCCTGCTGCTCGGTGAGCAAGCTTTTCACTGAGGACTAAAAATGTGAAGTTCATGCAAATCAAACGTCATTTTGAATCATTCAAAACATCGGCAGAGTCACCTGTGTAGACACCTGGTTACCAGCTATTTGGTTTATTTCTGTCCAAAGGAAGAAAAAGGCAGAAAGCATCCTTAATTGTTTTTTTTTTTGCACCCTTTCTTTGCCTCTGTCTTCAGTGGCAGATGAGGATTGGGTTCCTAATGTCCCTCTTCCATCACGGCGCCTCTCCAGCTGCAAAACGCTGATTGGAGCTGGAACCGCCTCATGATTGCACTCTCTCTTATTGGCAGCAACAAAAAAAAAAACACAGAAAGAAATCATTTAATTCATTCTGCCTATCTCTCCCTCCCCATCTTCAAGTGTTTTGCGAGGTGGAAATTGGAAACGCCCCGCTACAAATGCCGATCCCAAACCGAATCGAGGTGCCATTACCCCGGCGGGTAAAAAGCAGCACAGTGGGGCTGAGAAATCTCCGGCTCGCTCTCTCTCGCTCAATGATTGTCTCATCAGCAGGAGTAATTTGGGTTTCTGGTTATCGCGTCATTTCTGATGCCGACGAGGGGGAGAAACGGGCAGAGGCGTAATTACTTCTCTCGGCAGACGGAGAACAGATGAGGAATTGGGGAGTAATTAATAACTGGATGGTACCCTACTGGAGTAGATGCTACCTCCCAGCGCCGCCGCCGCCTCCTCCGAGACAGACTTTACTCACTGTGAGAAACGAGTGGGAACGTACTCTAGTAGCAGCCTGATGGATCAGCAACAGGCGTTTCAAAGAGAGGGGGGAAGAAATGAGATAGCAAGGTGAGAGCGAGAAGACGGAGTAAAGATGGGGGATGAAGTGGATGGATGGCGAGAGGTTGGCGAGATTGGCCTCGGCTTTAGCACACCTGAGAGGCAGGAGGGATGGGATGGGAGAGGGGATCCAGGTGAGGAGGAGGGGGAGATGCTACATGCATTAACCAGGAGTCTTTTTGATAAGAGGCTGTCAGAGTGAGGCGCTCCCAGCTCGTGTGGAATAAATCAAGAATATATTACAAAAGGATGCACTCCTTCTTTCCTCACTGACCGTTTTCATTTCCTCACCTATGTTTGAATAATGTTTGGCTCTTCCTCTCCCGTCTCCACCACGTATACATTATTTCTGTGCAGCTCCCTGGCGGCGGCGTTGCCAGGGAGCTTCCTATCTTATCTTTCAGTCGCTTCAGCCTTGACAACACATTAGGCTGCACTTTGCCGTCGCACGCAGCCTCTCCTTCTCTCGTGCTTTTTGAGCAACTCTCCGAAACGCCGGCCCCCGCTGCGATCTTTCTTTTTATTCCTGTAGAAGTTCACGTTGTCATTCTGCGCCGCCTCCGCCTCCTCTCCTGTTTAATAAGATGTCGGCGGAGGCGGCGTCATGTCTGGCGTCGGTTGCCAGGAACGGGAGCGAGCGGGATGATCGGCGCTTGTCAAAATGCAAATCTGCAGGCTTAGGGTGAAGTCGAGATGAGAGACGGTATCTGAGCGGAGTGGAGGAAGGCCTCGGCGATGATGTTTACATGTTTACCTGTAACACACACATAAACACACACACACACACACAGCGATAGAGATCTACCGAACCGGGAGCGCAAACACAAACTGATACTATCGCACAATCGTGTGCAATAAAGTGTACACACTGGACATGCATATCCATTTTGCACACACAGCGATGGTTATCGTCACCACAAACAAACTGATAGCAATCCCATGTAAACACACACACACACACACTCTGCTATGATTGACCGTTTTCACAGGAGTGACTCTTCTTCAGGACTCCATCGCCGCTCTAATATTCAGAGACGATGCTTACTGAGGAGATAAAGCCGCAGTCGGACAAAGAGGAAGTGGAAGGCAGAGCCGGCTGAAAGGTAAATTACTTTGAGTGCACTGAAGAGGCTCGCTTTGTTGCAGGGCCCGTACCAATCAATCACGCTCATCAGGGTTCACTCAGAGGCTTTATTAACAATTCAGGAAGCAGCCGAGCCTCATTTTGACCATTAGCTGATTCCTCAGCACCGTCTCTATCAACATCTATTTTCCTACGACGTCTCGTTAGCCTCCGTTTGTCCTTCCTCTCCGGTCAGAGCGCTGTTCTCCTGAACGACTTCTCTATTTTCATACACTTCAGAGGAATGATGCTGAGAAAGCTTCATCACTTATGTCACAGATCTTATATAGCACAGCGGCCTCCTGAAGAGGATGCCAGGCGCGGTTGCTAGGCGATTCGTGACGCAGCAGAAGCCTGTAAAAGTCGACAAGTCTGAGGAGGAAATAAGAGCCGCGCTCCATCATTTCTCTGCCCTCCTCCACCTCTCGCCTCCTCGCTCTGTTGACAACACCTGTGGAAAGCATCTGGCCCGGGTAGCAGGGTGCTCTGCAGGCGGAGGAGGGGGGGCGGTTAAACCCCCGCTGGGGGTTACAGGGATGTTTCACACCATGACAACAGTCAGAGGCCTCGCTGCTGATGCAACTGCCCACATGGGACGCGGAGACGGAGACGAGGAGGCGGCGGGTGAAGGTGTTTGCATGTGTTGAGGAGGTGTTTCTGTTTGTTAGTGTGCCGTGGAGGAGGAGGTGTGTGTGTGTGTGTGTGGGTGAGATACCTGCATCTGTTTAATACTGTCCAAAGCAAATTATCATTTTGAATAACAACATCTATAAGAGCTGAATCTGGGTGAATATTGGATTTTAAAATGACTACTTACAAATTTAAACGACCGTCTGTAGCAGTTTCTCTCAGTGTGATTACTCCGAGGGTCTCAGACGTATAATCAGCAGCTAATTTGAAAAAAAAAAAAGAAATCTTTGACTTTCAATTACCGGAAAAACATTTTCTGAGCTGTTAACTTGGCGAGAGCACCTCGTTCGCTATAAACCGCAGCGATCGGCGTCTCCCCTGCAGCTGGAAAACAAGGTTTGGGTAATTGGGGGACTGTTAAACCCGTGTGTGTGTAGATTGGCTTCTTTTTTAGAAGAAGCATTATTGTTGCAGAACATTAATAAACGGGCTCGTCCTCCATAATCTTGCACGCTCACCGCCGCCATTAGCCTGCAGATTTAGCAGTGGATTCGAGCGGAGCCGAGCCAGAGCCGATGTCTTTGGCAGGTAAATCAAAGGCTGCGGGTCGCTATCGGGTTTCATATGCAGCTTGAGGATCAGCGGTATGTAATGTAATAAAACAGGTGCTCAGCGGGAGAGCTGTGATAGTATTACTGCTGGTGCGTTGGGTCGGACGTGAGACTCCCTGGCTCAGACGCATAACTCGCTGGCATGCATGCATGTAATAATATAGAGGCGGGCATAAATTCACTGCACGTGGATGCTCGTCGGACACATGCACGGGTGGAAAGGTGACACATGCTTTAGATTTTCTGGACAGAAAATATTTAATTCATGAAGATTTAGGAAAGTCTGGAAACAATCATGGCGACTCTTATCGCAGCGTCGTGCTGAAGTATTGCTCAATCCGCTCCTCCACCTCCTCCCTCCTGCCCCCGACACAACAAATCCCCCCTGGCCGGAAATCCAATCCCGCCTCTGTGTGATCGGGGAGGTACCGTGACGGATGGCTTGTAAGCATCCCACCATGTTTCATCAAGCCTTCTTCTCTCTTTGTCAGGAGGAGCCGGAGACTGAAGACTTCCATGCGGCGTCTCACCTTAGGGACGCGGTGGTGTTCAATAATTCAGTGGCTGTTGCTCCAGTCCTGTGGAGAGCGCTCATCAGTGACCGATGAACATCCCTGGTGAGCCCCGGCTCCATCCGGGAAGGAGTTTTATTTTATTGTGTAACTGTAAATCCAACCGCTAATCATCTCCTGACATCCCGCTCTCTGTCTCCTTCATTTCGATGCACGTTACACCTTTACGGTACTTATTCGCTGCAGGTTTCTCTTGCAGGAAAGAGTTTATATTCCCTGCATCACTCCGTGCACAGCTCTAATTGCCCGAGTCTTGTGGAGAGCGCTCATCGGTGACCGATGAACATCCCTAATGAGCCCGAGCTTCATCCCGGGAAGGACTTTTCTGTTTTTTTTTAACTGTAGGCAGGACAGTTAACGATAAATCCAACTGCTAATTATCTTATTTGTTTTAGTTCGTTTGTTAATTACTGAATTTACCTTGAGTGACTTTCCTCTCTCTGTCTTTTTGATGCATGCATACACCTTCACCTTCCTCTTGTAGAAAAAGACTCCCTGCATCGCTCGACCTGAGCCGAGGTCTGATCAGCCGAAACTGAAAGCACCTGTGCAGAGGATGTAGGAGACATTTTAAGGTGTCGTGCGAGTGGAAACAAAGCACAGGTGGTGTAAAATAAAAGTGATGACGGCTGAATTCGCTTCTGTTGTTGCGCGCCGGCTCGCGGTCACGCTGCCGTGATTTTCTGGGACACTTGAATAAAAGGGAGCCGTCGTTAATGTTATTAGCAGCTCCTGTGCTTCGTTTGTGTTTTAACATTTCAGAGGAGTTGTGTGAGTTTTTGGACTTGGGATGGGATTAAGATACAATTAAGGCACTCCGTGCTGTTTTGACCTTCAACATGACAAATCTTCCATGAAGCCAGGAACTGTACATTGGTTTTGGTGACTTCAGCTGAAGAACAGCTCTGATACTAAAGATTTGTTCCTTCTTGTTTCTCAGTCAGGTCACATACTCTCCTTTCAGGCTCTCAGGAGCCAATCTGGGGACCACAGATAGATTTTCTTCAAGTGTTTGCACTTGAAAACCTCTTTTTGGCTTCGCTATCATCTCGACTGTCCGGACTGATGACTCTCTCTTTAAAACAGTCTATCCAAAAACACGTGCTGCAAGAGAGACAGTTGTCTTTTAATCAGAGTTAAGTTTATCTGTTTGCGATCGAAAAGGTATTCCTTCAGCGAGCGTCGATTGATCGCCGCGCCTCCTCTTGGAGGTTTTCTCTTGAAGAGTTGCCAAACTCAACACAACGGCAAAGTTCATCCCCCATCTCTTCTTCTCTCTGAACCCCCCGGTGTCTGATCCTCAAGCTCCAGGATTTGTGTTTTGCTGGAGAAGGGGGAAGGCATCAGTTGGTGGAGACAGATGGAAGAAGACAAATAGAGAACCGGCTGTGCAGACTGGCAGAGGCAGGACGACATAAAGGTTGACCAATTAATCGTCACCGCTGAGGTTTGAGTGCTCTGGGGGGTTTCGGAGTGTTTCAAAGAGAGTTGGAGGTTAATGTGCATCTGTGGTGAACACAACAGATAAAACCACCTCCACCGGGTACATCCTGAAAATCAATGCTCTGCTTGGCTCACCTTCACTTTGAGTCTTTTTTCTTTGCCGAGCTGTTTGACTGGCAAGGTGCTGAAAAATTCTTTTAGTCATACTGCCAGTAAAGTTTGCTGTATATTACGCCTCAGTCCCACAGCGGTGATACTGAACTCGTGTTACGTTTGGGATGGGAATTGTTGGCCGCTTTGACTTATATATATTTTATAAGTCTATCGGGTGGTGTGTTTCCGCTCCCAAGTCTTGAAAACGGCCACAGTGGGAATAATGTTAATTCTTAATGATCATGTCTGCACATACACACATTTTGTAGCCTTAGCAATCAGGACTCCTACCTCCCATTCTCCTCACTGTCCTGTGGGGAATTTGGACAGCCATAACTTCTTCTTCTCCCTGCCACATTTATGTGCCATCTCTTTAACAAGGCCAGTGGCCAGGGGGAAACAGCCAGCGAGGGAACCTGGCAGGAGTCCTGGGTGACATGTCGGCCTGCTCTGCTTCAGGCATCGTTAGCACAGTCTGGATGGAAGAAGACAGGAAGGCGCGATGGAAAATGAGAAAGAAGGGAGGCGAGAAGACATAAAGGAGGTGAGGGAGGGATGGTAGAAGGAGGAATGATGGTAGTTTTTAAGGCGGTAACAAACCCGGGGTGAGACTCCACCTAATGACCGCAATGGTCATTACGACTTGGACTCAAATCACGGTTCAGTGCTATAAATGCCAACAAGAAAGAATAGATTGGAAACCATGTGGAATATTTCACTGCTCACGACTCGCTTAAGAAAATAAGACTTCACACACTTCACAATCCTGATCATCTAACGGGAGTTTGTAGATGCTTCGTTTTCACCGCACGGCGTCGAAGACCAGATCCAAATAACGTGGCAGCCGGAGCAACCCGACTTTTAAAAAACAGGCTTTGTTCTCACATTACTGACCAGAAATAGGGCTGCGACCCATGTCAAGCCTTCGCGGCGAACAATGCGAGTACACTTGCACACGCATGGTAACCATTTTCACGGCTTTGTTCTTCTCTCCTCCTTTGTAGATCTATAGGAGACACATAAAACACATAAAACACACACTCGCGGGGGCTCTTTCCTCTCTAGTCCAGCAGTGTTTTCACAGTAAAGAGCAGAGGAAACAGCATGATCTAAATAGCTCATTAACTTTTGATGACTGGGTCCTTTGGCTGTAGATCTTGAAAGCAAACGGGAGCCAGATTCCTTATGGCTATTGATTCAGCAACACCCCCCTCTGCGCGTCCCGAGGAGGGACTTCAAATTATTCATGCAGAGATCCGTGCGTTTGTTAATGACAGATAGGAACAATGCGTGTCCTGCACCACAAACAGCTGTAACATATTATTTGTGCAATAACAAACAACAAATATTACTGAAGAATTTACCACCACTAATGCAAATATTGATCTGTGCTTTATATGCAGCTGCATTAAACGCTCGTATTAGCATTTCCATCCAGCCTTAAATCATAGATCATATTGCTGCTCGGGCAGGTTGTCAATGAACTCTCAGTAGAGATGGAGTGGTGATCCTTTTCTGTAACAATTTAGGAGCTTTACAATCTGTTCTTTTACCCATAAAATGAACCTGGAGCTGCCTGCATCAAGAAGAAAAAAGTACCAGAAGAGACCAGAAGGTTCAGCAGAACGCTCAAAGCAGAACACAAAGAAACATCTTCAAGCAAAGTCAGACTCTTATATTTTACTTCATCACAAAGGTTTTAATGGCAGTCTTGTCGTAAACACCTACTGTAGGTGGTGACATCTGTTTTTGCTTCAGTGGAGACAGTCCTCTACTTCAGAGGCACGATGACATTTTGTTTGAAGACATGAACAAGGCCAGAAGACCTGAGTGACCGACTTGTGATATGAAGGTGCCTGACAATGCAAGGCTCCTGCAGATGAAGCAGATACAATGGGTGTGATGGAGGGTGTATGTCAGCTATCCTATCCAGTATTTTCTAAAGGATACCGTCCTCCTTCTACATTTGACTTGCAGCAGCTTCAGCTATTGGACCTTTGGTCCAAACTGTCTGGCACGGAAAGCTCCGCCAGTCTCAGTCTGGACAATGAGCCCAATGTTACGGGCCATTTGCATGGAGCAGGGAGGGGGCTAATGCTTTTGTTGGAATACCAAACGGAAGTGGTGTATGTAAATTTGGATTAGGCGGATAAGGCACCTCTCAGCTTCAATAAGCATTGTTGCCATTGTGTGTGTGTGTGTGTGTGCTTGCATGTGTGTCTGCCAGTGGCTTTAGGCTGCAGAAATGCATATAAATGAGCTCTTTACCTGCAACTACCACTTCAATTAAAGGCTCCAGCTCATAACCGCGTGTGTTTGTGCATGAACATATGTCTATGCACGCCCAAGGGAGAGACTCAAACCGCACTTTTTCAAATCACACCTTGATGCTCGATGGCCGCGGGCTCCGTGTCCGGAGACGATAGTGCCGCTCTGTGGCGTTATGTTTCCGGCGTCTCGGTGCCGGGGGAGAAAGACTGAGGGACTGAGAGGAAGGCGCTGATAAGGCGTGGAGCTCGTGGTGTAGAGGGTCAGTGCAGCGGAGAGATAGGACAGCTACATGGCAAAAGGAAGCCGAGCGTGACCACTTTCTCACTCTTTCACTCATCCGCCTTTCCTTTTTCCTCCCCGTCTCTCCACCCCTCCGGTCATCCTCAGTGTGGTCTTGTTATCTCACGCAGCACTGATGGCTGGCTCATGTGTGCGTGTGCGAGGGAGACAGTGTGTGTCTTTGCTTGTGTTTGTGTATGAACGAGCACACGTCGGCCTTTTTGCCATTTTGTCATCTGCGTGTTCAATTCCCCCTCAACATCATCGGGCGAGCGCTGAGCCGTCTTTTCAGCACGAACAAAAAGTAAGGATGAGACGAGGTAAAGCCCCCGCATCGATTTTATACCCGCGCTGCTCGGCCTCAGCCGTCCTTGAATATAAATGACGTTTCAACCCCAGCTCTGCTCTGCAAAAGGCTCCCAGAATTCTTTGTGGCTATCATTGCAAGGATCTGCTTCATTTTCTGAGCTTACCCCAAAAAACCTGCTCCTCTCACATCCCCACAGCAACCGGGAGGATAGACCTCGACATCTGCCTCATCGCCGAAACTCATTTTGAGAATTTGATCTCAGGGAGCGAGTTCTCTAATCTTTCCCTCGCCAATCCGACGGGGCAGGGACACTTACTGTACAACTCGCTTTGATTCTCTCGCTCCTCTCCTCTCTGCTGATTTCACATAATCACGCGGTAATGAGTCGCCGGCGTGCCGAGACGAGGTTCTAGTTAAGACGGAGGAGGAGTTGGATGGAGTTGGGTGGAGGGAGAAGAAAAGGTCTGGAGCTCGGCACATTTGTTGGAAACACAATTACACGGGCGCACGGAAGCGTCCCGGGCTTCACAATGATTTCTCCATCCTCCAGCTGGTGGAGCGCCTAATTTCCTTAGCAGCTAAGTACTTATAGATAGCTCTGGAACAGAAGCTCGCGACAATGACGGAGCCGAGCCCGACGGATGAGGGCAACGTGTCGCATGATTGTTTCTGCCTCATATCGAAGCTTGGACTCCACGTTACCGTGTTACACAGCGATCAGGCTGTTTGTTGCTGTTTTCACTGCAGGTCACATGACGGTGTGATATTATGTCATCCAGCACAACCAGGCACTTTGCAGATTAAGATTTTACATATAAAACATGTGACAAACTGAATCATGAAGCCTTTTAATAGATTAAACGTCATTCAAACTAGGACTAGGACTCAACTTGGAGCAGTAACAATCCAATGACGATCCAGTAATGTAAAAATAATAATTATTTATGAAATGACTTTGACTTGAAGTAGCGGCAGTGTGTTATTCTCTCAGATTTAAGGGGCTCTATTTAGAGAATTTAATATTCAGTTTCTAATAAGTATTTAGTGATTGTTATGTGAAGGCGCTCATGTTTCTACAGCAGCTCAGAGCAGACAAACTAAAGATCGGCTCTGCCTCCATTATAAAACAGGGGGTTGGCTTCTGATCACCAAATTGTGACCTCATTAGGAATGATTAAATTAATAACCGGATGCTGTTCTGTGGCTGCACACCTCCACAGTTTGTCGTGGTATCTGTCCAGCTCAGTTACACACTGCCACACTGTGAATTGTTTCTTGCCACTTGTTTTATTGTTGGTGATTGAAATCCTTTCTGTGAGTGTGTTCATAGACTATGAATAAAACCCCAGTCCAGAAGATGAATGATGAAGAATAAAGTCCCGGTACGACTGCAGCTGGAGAAAAGTCCAAAATTGTTGCTGTCTGTCGATTAAGAGGCTGATAATTGGTGACATGTCATTGGACAAAGCCACAGACTGCACACGGTGGTCGACCTTCTGAACAGCCATAGTTTCTCCAACACGATTGGAGGATGAGTGACGGGGTTGCAAACAGCAACTACACCGCTCTAACGTCTGCATGCAAACGCTATTAAAACAAAAAAGAGTGACGCGTTAAGTGAAAGTCAGCCGGGACCGTGATGAGGTGAAGCAGTTCCAGATAATAAATGATGAGGTTACCTCTTCCTGCTGCACGACAAACACACACACGTAACTTTTCAAACTGAGAGCAGCAGGGCGCTGTGGTGTTTGAGCAAACGAGGATAACTTGTGGATTTGTTGGGGACTATTTTCAGCTGTGGATTAATACGGGTTTAGTGCTCTGCGGCGCATGTGGCACGGACTGAAACTGCAGAGAACACGAGGACGGAGGAGTGACGCTTCGGATGCACGTGCAATAATTCAATTCATTGTTTTTGTGTCAGGAAGAAGACGTCCCACACACGCAGACAGAAAGCCACATCTGCACTTTGGAAAGCACGGTGATGTATTTATTGTTTGATTAAAGCGACATGCTGCAAATGATGTTACAGCCCATACGCTGTTATTACAGTCAGTCCCAGGGTAGCTCATAAATAAGTATTACCTTCACGCCAGCATTTATTTAGTCAGTGTCCTATTTTCCAGGCGGCGGCTTCTCTTATTTCATCAACTTTCCTCCGCTGCGCTCAGATCAGCATGTTTTTTTTTTTATGTGCATATCCTGTAACATCACAAGAGCCGGGCGCCACGCTGAGAGTGGACACGAGGTGACGGACCGCTGCGAGCTGCTGTCAGACTCCGCGGGGGGCCTCGTTTACCCATCATGCAGCGTTCCGGAAAGCGAGACATCACCAGTCGTGCCATTAACCCTTTACATGTGGCTGCGTTTACACACACACACACACACAAACACACACACGTGGAGCCGCATATGATTTTGGAGGTAGCTGTACCAATTTGTTGTGGCGGTTCGCTGAACTTCTGTGGTTGGATGAGCGGGGACAGCTGATTGGTTTAAAGTGTCACAATTGGAGCCGATTTCTGAGTTTGAATTCACCTCGATGTTCTGAAGCTTCAGCTTCTCTGTGCAGAATAATGTCAACGCAAAGAAACCATCTGCAGCTTCCTTTGTGCTTCCTCTGAAGATTTTATTTTCAGAATAAGGGAAACATGGAATATAACGTTCATAACTATGATGTCATGCATGTAAAATCACCATAAAATCTTTTTATTTTTCGAGCGTGATGTGAGTCGACTGCAGTGCAGCAATTAGACCACTAGATGCAACAATGCTCCTCACACTGGACCTTTAAAACGCGCTCACGAGCTGCATTTTGTGACATCACAACTCGTATTTACATATTCCTAGATCCTGGATTTGAATGATTTAATTTTTGTTTATTTATTAAGATATTTTTTGGCCTTTTCAACCTTTATTTTGACAGTGACAGGAAGACCAACCTCCACCAACCAAGCTAAGCAGCGCCCTGACAATCTGTCGGAGCAAGCTGTCTTTTCATTGGTCGATAAGATTTTAAATTATATGGACATTTCATACAGAGAGAAGAGTCAAAATCATCAAACGTGAAGATGAATTTATTATTTTTACGGTTTGAAATGTGCAGCTATATTTTAATTTAGCTCTCAGCTGCTCAATATGATTTTTCAATGATCAGCTGATCAAAAAATGTGATTTACTTTTTTACTTTGACAGACATCAGTATCCGTATCTGCCTCGAACGTCTGGTACTGCTTCTTATTTAATCAGAATATCTCAGAGAAGATCTTGAGAAGATGTTATTTTCCATCCTCCAAATGTTTCTCAGTGTTGTTTCCTCCAAAAAAAAAAAAAACTTTAACCGGCAAACATCCATCTGTTTGGTCTGAGATGATTTCTGAATGAAACACACACACAGAGTTCAGCCTACCCCACTAACCTGCTTTCTCAACAACATACATGATGATCCCTCTCCTTCGTTCTCCTTCCTTTCTTCTCTCTCTCTCTCTCACACACACACACACACACAGAGACACACACACACAGATGAGGAGGTGAAGAGTGGAGTGGTCTTGTGGGTCCTCATCACACACACTTGACAGAAGCAGCGCTCTTGGCGAGAAGGAGCTACATGATATATGAAGATGGCCACTTTGAGCCCGCCATCACACACACACACACACACACACACACACACACACACACCGCTCATCAGCCGCCTGCCCTCCAACCAGCTCTTGAGACACTGATGGTGACATATATGGAACACATGCAGACTGAAGCCTCTTCAATATTCATGTCTCGTCTGTGTGCCTGTACATCGCCGTGTGCATCACAGACAGAGTGTGTGTGTGTGTGTGTGTGTGTGTGTGTGTGTGTGTGTTGGCTGCAGATCAGTGCATGTGAATGTTTATCCTCGTACATTTTAACTGTGAAGCCGTGCAGACTTTCCTCGACATCGGGGGAAATCAAAATCTGATTTTTACAAACTCTGAAGCTCGTTCCCACGGAGGCACTTCTGAACACACATCGCACGGACAGAAAGTCACGTTAGGAGAGAAAATAATCTGTCCTGTGGTGCTTTCGCATGATCTGCATACACCGTAGTCATGCTTAATATACATAGATTCATACATTCATACATATTTGACCTTTATTTTAACCAGGATTGTTAAAAACTGCTGTCTGATAATGGAATCAGGGTCCAGATCGTGTGTTTTAATCAATGCACTGTCACGCCATGATCTAGAAAGAGTCATTCACTACTCAGGCCTCCATTTCCTGTTTACAACTAATGAACTGCAGCGTGGTTACGAACAACATCCAAGAAATGAAACCACATCACCCTTATTTGTTGCATCCTTACAGACCTGAGTTGTAGATAAAAAGTCTTTCTTTCTTTCTTTCGTTCTTTCTTTTCTTTTATTCTTTTTTTTCTGGATTCAATAACAGACAAAAGTTGGTTGATAATATTTGAGTTTTCACAGTGCAGCGCTCCCGTCTGATAATGGAATCAGGGCCCAGATCTGGTAACTTTGCAACAAACCCACTTTTTAGCCAAGAACAAATCCAAGAAAAAATGTCTTTGAGTCCAAAAGTGTGCATCATTTTATCATTTATTCACATTTCATTAATTCAATTTAAAGGACTGAGTACAACATTGAACATAAATGTGACCCTCAGTGAGCTTTCGAGAGGCTTTTGTGCTCCACAACCCGACACAAACAGACGCACACGTTGAAGCACTTGATGCATCTGATCCGACTCTCGATGGAAACACGAGGTGCTGCTGTCCCGCTGTCGCCACGACCCGTCTCTGTTCTGAGAGCATCCTGCAGGCCTGCAGTATAATTTAACACGTTGTTGTGACTCTGAGGGGCTGCGGCAAAAAAACAGCTGATGGCTTTGGATATGAATACACGCGCACACACACACACACACACACACACACACACACACACACCTCCATGATGACTTCTCTAAATGACCTCTGGGTCCATCCGGATCTTTACGAGACGCCGTTTTAATAAAAGCCCTCGCCTCAAGGTCTATCTCCGCTCTGTAATGTATGGTCGAGTGTCGGGGCCTATTTGCCGTTAGAACACTTGAATCTAATCAGAGGATCGGCCACTTTTAGAGTGTTTGGAGAAACCACTTGTGCCCACAGGCAATCAACACCTCATCAGAGGCCCCCCTCTCGTGTGGAGAGAAGGGGGCACGAGGCCCAGCAGTGAAGAGCAACAATTTCACCGCCTTGTCTTCTTTCGCCCACTTTTCCCTGCACCCTTTGTCGAGTTTTGAGAAAGAAAGAAAGAAGCTGGTGCATGCATTCTTCAGCACGCTGCACGCGGAGCTGCCTGCACCCTACAGTTTCTCGTGAAGATACTCTTTTTGGTGTCTGGAGAAAGAAATAGTGTTTTTCCATCGTTGAATCGTTGTCGTGTGTGCAGACTGTAATCGACGGGGGCTCAGATTGGCCACATCACATATAAGAGGCCTGAACGAGAGCGAGGCGCTGCTTCACAGTCAAAGCATGAACACTTACTGAAATAGAAAATACTGTACAACCGGGGCTCACACTTAGATTCACTTCATGTCTGTGCTGGGAATTATCTACGCTCTTATCCCCCCCTCCTCCATTGTCACCCAGTAGCGGTGCGTATCTCCACCCCGGTGCATTGATCTGCTTCCGAGACATAACAGAGGAGCCGTGTGATGTGTGTACCCTGTGAATACTCATCCACCTGTTTCCCCCCACGATTTCCCGTCAAGAGAGACAGGCAGAAAGAAAGCGAGCGGGGGAAGAGGGTGAAGGAGGTAAGATGGAGAAGAAAGGCGGCGTAATACACACAGACACAGACACACTAATGATGTTGTCACACAGCCTTCCCGTCTTTGAACACACTCCCAGTTGGTGTTTGCGGCGGTGCGCCTCTGCGCGTACACTTGTGGACTAACACATCATCGCATTAGACAGGCGCTCCATCACTGTCAAGAGGCAAATTTGGAGGGAGAGGCAGCTTCCTGCAGTTGCAACAAATCTCAAAAAGCCCTTTTGTGTCTGTCAGTCTGTGACTCTTTCATTCTGACGGCGGAGAGAACCAACAACATCAGACTGAACAGCGTGCTTTTCATCTCGCAGAGGATAAAGGAAGACAAACAAACCAGTTACGTTCTCCTCCATCTCTGCTTTTTTTACAGCAGCCATGCAGAGATGCTGGAGGTGCCCGCTCTGTGGAGCAAGATTATCTGGCTGGAAGTGGCGTTTAGTGGTCGTCGTGTGTCGTCATCTCATTCATGCACAAATATCTGCAAACACAGGGACTAAATAACCACGCAGGACACCAGGTGAGACCGATCAGGCACAGGTGGAAATGGAAGACACAGACATCACAGAGTTACAGTTCAGGGTCAAGAGTCAACTTTCTGTTTGGACATTTTCTGTCGCTGTGCGTTCATCGGTTCATCCAGAGCGGCGGTGGTGCACAGGCCTCGACCAATGACAGTATCTTGACCTGTGTGGCGGCTGTTGCAGTGCAATGTGGGATTTGTAGTATGAGGGGTGGGAGTCAGTGATGCGGGTCCATGTTTGATCGACCTGCACCGACCGACGTTTTAAACTAACCCACAGCAAATAATTGTGAAATATTGTACCCAACCCGCTTCCTGACCCGCATTTTAAAAAGTCGTCTGTACTTTCTCTACCTCCTGTAGAGCTCGTGGCATCTTTGCGCCAGTTACTCAGCCAATAAAGTCTGTGCATTATAAATTACAAAACTTTACTCGGCGTCTTTATTTCGAAAGACTCGACCGACCGCGACCCGAATATCATTAAAAATATTGTTTGGTGACTCGTGACCGCAGGCGACCGCTCAATTTGGATCATCACTGGTGGGAGTGCGATTTTACCGGCGGGCCATTAAAAATAGTTTGACATGTCGAGTGAGTTCGACATGTCGGACACTAAACGCGTGCATACAGCTGCTCTGTATGTCGGTGTCTAAGATTTAACACTATTCCTACCATGACCTCGAGACAGATGCTGGACCCTGTGCAACCTCCGTATGTGGCACGCTAGGATAAATGATTCCTGCGCAAGAAGGTCCAAAAAACGAGACCACATCACCTCTGTGCTTCCATCCTGACACTGGCTCTACATATATCTCAGAACTTAGCACCACCCGACCCCTCAGATCGCCCCGAGAACAGAAAGGTTTTCGGTAATTGGCTCCTTGGTTGTGGAGCAGACTCCTGAAGGCGAGTCAGTCTGTTGATGTTTTAAGAAAAACCTTAATGCACCACCTTTGACTGTTTAACTGTGTTTTTTAATGCCTCCTGTCTGCTTATATATGAAATAAACGTGTGAAGATTGTTAAAATACATGCTGCATAAACAGCATTTCCCTCTCAACACTGTGTCGCCGCAGCTTACCGAGCAGAACTTTGCACCTACATGCCTCTCGGTAATGTTATTCATGGCCTCCCTGACTGACACATTAATCAAAAGCACAATCTACTACGTTATCCGACATGATCAAGTGTATGGCTCCTGGTGTCAGATGCCCCGACCGCTTAATGTAGATTTTATAGTTTAATAGTTGCACTGAGGACGGGGACAAGTAAACACAGAATCAGTTACAGTGATGGCGCACAGCTGATGCCATCGCTGGCACGCTGCTGACTGTCTAACTGAAACACTGTGTGCGTGTGTGTGTGTGTGTGAGGCAGATGTTGCTTTGTCTACCCTTACTACTGCTGCTGTCAACTTTAAAGTCCACTGCGTTTATCTGACAGCAGTTACTAGCTGTTTTTTTTTTGCCAGCAAAGGTACAAAAGATTTATGAATATTTAAACATTGTTAAACTATGAAGCAGATGAACTCAGCATCATTTGGAGCAGCTAAAAATGTGCAAAGACATGGATCACCTGTCAGTCAAAGCGTCCACGCTCTTAATTCTGCATAACTTTAAGCCTTAATATAATGTGAACAGGTGAGTTGTATATAAATTCACCCTCAGTACAGTTGTCATGAACGGGGAAATTAGCTACAGAGACCAAAACTGTTTTTTGTACCAGGCTGTAAACATGTTTATTTCTGCTGTGAAACATGGGGACTTATGGAGACTGACTCACTTCTGGAGCCAGCCTCAAGTGGACGTTAGAGGAACTGTGTCAGGCCCAGAACAAAGCGGCAGACTCAGATGTGGAATTGGCAGGTTTGGAAGGAACTTTATTTGTTTCCAAGCTGCTGAACACAGTCTACGAAAATTACAACGAAAACGGCTACTCTGTCCAGCACTCTAACTATAACTAAATAACTCTGCTACACTCACTGAAGATGACAACTCTAAACTAGAAAGAAAAAGCGCTTCACCAAAATGGGAAGGAATAAACTAAGAAGATTATCAACCAAAAACACTCACTCAAAAACAAAAAACGATCCCGGAGGATGAAAACAGGTTACAAAATACTATCTATACTACAACTTAAGGCTATGAAACTTACAAAACAGGAAACGTGAACAAGGCTCGAAGACAAGGGATGGCTTGGGTGCATCGACGGAACGAACGAAGACACTTCGGCACGGGACAAGGGGAAACACAGACTATATATACACATGAGGGAAATGGGGAACAGGTGGAAACAATCAGGGCGGGGAAGACAATCAGACAGGTGACACATGAGGAAGGGCAAGTGACCTGAAACGAGAGGAGAGTTAACTTTCAAAATAAAACAGGAAATGACAAGACATAACAAAAACCCAGCTTGACATCACCACGGTGTGACAAACTGCAGCTTGGTAAAAATACACTGTTACAAATCTGAATCAAGTTATAAAGTACCAAAAGTAAAAGTACTCTCTGGATACCAAACAGTGATGCATGTATATGTATAATTACTTTCTATACTAGGTGGTTCATGCAGAGTAACTCAGGCGATCAAATAAATGTAGTGCAGTAAAAACAACACCTGAAAGTATAAAGTACTATAAAAAGAAAATACTCTAGTGCAGCAGCCGTGGTTCTTGTACTTGTTCTTGTCTTTTAAGTAGATTTTGCTGGTAATACTGATACATTGTGACACTACAGTTAATAATTATGTATTTTTTACTACTTAAGAGGATATGAATACTTTCCCCTTCACTGACTAATATTACAACTCCTGCCAGTACCACGACTACTACTTTAAACTAATTATAAGCAGCTGCAGCTGCTGCCTCTGCGGCTCTGATGATGATTACTGTAGGGTGAAACGGGAATAAAACAGACAGGAGGTAACACGTTATGTAAAAAAAAACATTTACGGCTCCGTGTTGTTAAATTAGCAGCAGAGCCGTTAGCCAAGCAAACGAACAAAGACGACAAAACGGCGAGATCGCGACGCGTGTTGTGTCTTTGTGGAGGAATTGTTTGTCCCCCCTCCTCCTCCACCGGAGCCCCCCATCTTCATCCTCCTCATCCAACTTGAGAGACAATTCCTCTGTTCCTTAATGATGTCTGTGTGGGAGGGGCTGCTTCTTCTTTCTTTTTGCACAGCATCAAAGACGAGACACTCAAAGGCGAGTCTAAGAAATGACTTAATCATTGCACCAGCGCACGACGTCGATGTCTCTCGCCTTCCCTCTCTCTTTCCCTTTTTGTACTGACACACACATTCACACACTTCTTCTCTCCTTCTGTGTAACTTTGCTAGAGGCGGCGGCATGGCACCTTCTCTCTTTCTTTAGAACATTCTCGCACTAATCAGTGGAACCCTGTCCTCGCCCGGCACAGGGGGAGCGTGTAGGGCATGAATAAGGCACCAGCATCTCTTTTTTTCTATCACACTCTCTCCCCTCCAAAAAAAAAAAGCCCTCTGAGCCCTGGGTGAGTCTTTCTGGAGACAGCACCCTTCTTTTTGATGTTTGACAACTGAGGGAGAGGAGAGAGAGAGAGGGGGGTTTCTTAGGGGAGGTGGAGATAGAGACTGCACCTTTCATCCAGCGGATGCTATCCTAAAGGGAAAGAAGGGGATGTGAGCCTGCATGTGCATATTTCTGGGGTTTGTGTGTCTGTGCAGGTCATCTAAAAAGCAGCAGAAAATGTGCATCTGTGCATGTAAATACACAAACTGTCAACAGGTGCAGTGCTCAAATCAAAACCTTTGTGTCGACGTGTCAAACGTGCAGCCGAAGCTTCCAATCCAGCCCTGGATGATGAATCCATGCCCACGTAACAACAGTGGACCGGCTCAATGTGGAAAAAGAACAATAGAGTGCACAAAGCATCCGAAAACACGACAGCTTTTAACGGCATCTCAAACACAGGCGTCGCCTTACTTGTCCATGGTGTGTTCCACCTCTGAGATCGGCTCCAGCCCTCCATGACCTTATGAAGCGCTCACATAAATCTGACCGTGGTTACTTGTTGTATTTACGTTATGTTACGGAGCCTTCAGTGATCATAAAACCAGCAGAGCAAAGAGGAAAGTTTGAGGAGTTCGAGTCGGACTGGACTTTGATACTGGGACTCAAACCCTGATCACGACTGTGCAGGTTCTGACAGACCATCAGGAAACTTTGGCTTCATTTCTGTAGACGTAGAGATGCGTCGTTTGTCTTTATATAGGTGACACATCGATATCATGGGGACTTTAAGCTCGCGGTAAATGAGCTGAGATGTGCAGTATAGTATAGTTTTTATGCACTGCAGTAGCATGCACACCACACGATGCCAACGCGTAGTAATGAACCTCAAATCCACGTTCCACCGTGTTCTTCACGCAGTAGGGGTGAAGACACGCAGACGTGTCCCCTCCCTGGCACAGAGCTGCAGTGAATTGAAGTCACATGTGTCCTCGTCCCCGCGTGGAGGCTCTTGTCATTGTGCAGCAATAGGCCTGTGATCACCCCCGCTCGCTCGCTCGCTAACACAAAGCCCCCTCGGGCTCCTCTCTCGCCCACCTAAGGTTTCAAGGTTGCTGCTCCGCTGTCACATCCTGACTATTCGTTTTTTCTTTTTCTCTCTGCTGTGAATAGAGTAATCACCTCCCCCTCAAACCGACTTCACCGTGAGCTTATCGTTCCACCCAGATCAGGCTTTGGTAATGGAGTCTTGAAGTCATATTTATACATAGACAGTAGGCTAACCCCACTTCTCAGCTGTAAGCAGCAGTCACACTCTCTGTCGTGAGTTTGTCTCTGCTCCCCTGTTAGTCTGAAAGATGTGTTCATACGGCACATTTCTGTGGGTTTTATTACATTTCCATACATTTGCATAAATGTGCATTTCATTTAGATTCCCCTGCAAAATGTAACACAGAAGATTCATGCGTCTTCTTTGTCATTTGTCCACAGCTCACTCTGATAATAGTATAACATATGGCATTCAGGGCAGGTTATTCTGTATCAGAACTATTTTATGTTAGTCATGGAGTCTTACAGGGTGTTTTAGTGTGTATACAGATGATTTGATAACAGTTATAATATAATAATTATAATACACGGTGTGCAGTTGGCAGTATTTTAACCAATCGCCTCCTCCTGTATGCAGACGATGTGATGCTCTTCTGTCAGTATCGTGCTGGCCAACAACAGCTACTACAACTTCGCTCACAACATGAAACTTATTTTCATGATCAAATATGATGCAAAGAAGAGAAATATTATGATTGTTAGAAGTAAAGAAGACAGAAAGATGAGTATTTCCTCAATTCTTCTTATTTGGTAATTCGGTAACTTGTATTTTTTTGTCTTGTTTGTTTAATTGGTAATTCTTGATTAATTTATTTAGTTTGCTGATCTCTTTACACATATTAATGTGATTTATTATTACATTTGGTTTGTATGAGAAGTTCTGTACAAATAAAGTCTGATTGATTGATGCTTTTAACGTGTGTAAATATCAGATGTGTGATCGCATGTGTTGCACAAACTGTGAAGGTAGCCAGGTGTACACCGCCCACCTGTGGCGCTCGTACAGTAAAAACAAGCCTGATAACGACAACTTGAGATGCTTCTTAAACTTGTGATGCTCTTCTGTCAGTATCGTGCTGGCCACAACAGCTACTACAGCTTTGCTCACAATATGAAATTATTTTCATGATCAAATATGATGCAAAGAAGAGAAATATATTATATATATATAATAAATTATGATTGTTAGAAGTAAAGAAGACAGAAAATTAGTATTTCCTCAATTCTTCTTATTTGGTAATTCGGTAACTTGTATTATTTGTCTTGTTTGTTTAATTGGTAACTCTTGATTATTA